>NC_090256.1:33326423-33606423 GCF_037325665.1 Littorina saxatilis
TGATTAACAGCAAATTTGGCGTAAATGGACATTTGCTTTTGCTTAACAAAACCTGATACAGAGCCACCGTGAAAAAATTAAGAAATCAGTAGTTTTTTTACAATTTTCAAAATGGCCGCCAATAAAAGGGTATTTAGGCATTTTTGATGCTACAAGACATTCTCTTGCAATAGAAACTAACACAAACACATTTTTAAACAAAACAATACATGTATTGTTGGTGCAGAGAATGATTGGACGGTGTGGGTGGCAGGGTTGAAGAATTTGTGGATTACCTAAACTGTGCAAAAATAAATATATTGCACCAATTTTCATACCAAAACGGAAACATTCATTCCTGTGCTGTTATATTCAATGTATGCTATTGAGGGCACTCAACTTGGCTAACTGGAACACTTTTAAGATAAAAGGTGGCCTTTACATGGGTTATTTGACCGCCGCCCAAATAAGGGTACCCCCAAAATAAAACTGATAAAAATGTAATGTATCAACTCAAAAGTCGACTAAAATTCATAATCGCTGTATTTCGAAAACGTTGTTTGTTCTCATGTGTTTACACAACTAGCACATTCCGGCAAGTGTCTATACTCAAAAGAAACTTTGGCAGTACTTGAAACAACCATCTGTCATATATACATGCGAAGTCAAAAATATGTGGGATGTAAGTCAACAAACCTGTGGCAGTTTTTAAAATATTATTTCGTGAAGATTTGAAAGTGTACTCAAACGGTTGAACTACGCCTCGTGCGTAGACACACATTCCTGAAAGTTTCAACGCAACCCACTTGGTCATTGCTAAAATACATGGATTTTAGTTGACTTGGGTATCCCTCAAATTTGACACATAAACATCTCATCCGTGAGATCGACACATACATCAGTAGGTACAATGGCACAACACTAGAAATATGCAAGATGGCGAAATAAAACAACCTGTTCTGGATGGATAATCAAGTTGACTTTCTCTTCGTATACAACAGTGACCCAGTTGTGCCTCAGGAATTGTCGGCTTTTTAAAAGGTACCCGAAGTTTTTGTCACATCTCTTTGTCACGTCAAGGGTATCCTTATTTTGACGGCGTAAAATGATGATGTTAAAAAAAAATGTGCCAGATAGCGAAGATGCGAGCCTTTAATGGCATAGACAGTTTGAATAAAATGACACAGGAATAAAAGTTTGAGTTGGGGTATGAAAATGGGTGCAATAATATTTTTGCACAGTTTAGATGCTGACAGTTTTCACAGGCATGCAAGCACATTTGCAGAGAGCTGTGCTCTGCAGTCGTTCTTAGCAGCATTTGCAGCGTTTTGTTGTACAGCTCTTCTTGCAGGCACACCTCATGAGTTCTCGGCACACGCTGGATACCTCTTGAAAGCTCGTCCAGAATGACTCCCACTTTCCAGCCTTGAACTGCCAGCCCACAGAGTTTGGAAGTCTAATAGGTAGATGGCTCTTCTCAATCTCATGTCCTGCAGCAGCACCTCACTTGTAAGGGGATTATGGTCAATTTGGCAGCTCTTTTTACTGAAGAGGTACCGTCTAGCACTGTTTACACCCAGTACGTTGCTGGTTTTGTCCTACAAATGTACACCAAAAAGCTCTTGTGCTGCCCTGTCAGTGGTACTCAGCTTACAAAGAGGAGCAGACAACCTGAAGAAAGTTTGAGTGACGTCTTCAAATGCTTGCCATACTTCCCAAGCCTTCTGATTCCCCAATACCATTGAAGAACGACATAGTGTCACAGCCTGTAAGGCTATGCAAAATGGGCAGACAGGGTGACTTCTCTTGGCCAATGGCTTTGGCAATGTGGCGATACACTTCACGAGCAGAAAAAAACGCAACACAGCTGGAATGAGAAGCAGACTGTCTGGCCTCCTCTACATCCATGGTGCAGGAAATCAGCCTGTGGTACCCTTCACACAAAAGATGAAAAGTGACATTTTTATTTGAATGTATTTGAATAATGTTTACTATCTCAGAGAGTCGGTCAAAGCCGGGTTAGCAAGTCTTCACACAACAGACCAAAATGAAAGAAAATTATATTTCATGAATTCGTATAATTCTTACTGTTTCAGGTTAAAAAACAAACAAACACAGTTTCCAGTGACCCAACTGATTCTGGAATCTTTCTGACCGCTACATTTATTCGCTTCAAACAGTCGCTAACAGAATGTTGACCATAGTGAGGGTTCGTACGTTAAACCCATCAAATTCACAGAGGTCGCTTACAAATGATGTGCAAACATGTTCCAATTAATACAAATAAAAAAATCTTACTGTTAAGATGTATTAGGTAACAAACCTTGATACAGTAGTACTAGTGAAATCGGCTCCCTTCTGTGGCACCGGAATAAATGCAGAACGCTTGTTCCCAGGAACCGGCATGTGGTGTAACTCTTGTATATATCCTGTAAAAATAAAATTCACACCAATGCACGGTCAACTTAAAATAAGCAAAAGGATGAGAAACAAGCAACAAACCAAAATTGTAAACTCAAAGAGCGGTACCTCTTCATTTTTCAAAACCACTTATCTCATTTGATTAGCATACACTGTATGCTTTTGTCTGTTACCTACCGTCTTTGAAAGTTTGATCACAACACTGTAAAGACATGGGGAGTGGAGTGTTTTTATCTCCAGCTGGTCATCCTACTATCTGGCCTACCCTCACTCAGTTTTTGACTCTACCCCTCCCAACCTTATGGAAGTCCTTAACGTAGGCAGGACTAATCATTTATCATACCATGAACAATCTCTTTCTCCTCGCCTTTTATTCAAAGTTCGTTTAATCTGTTTAAAATCACCAGCGTGGCGATCATGATTTCCTTACTTGTAATCAACAGATAGATCTAGATCTATCAGCATCACAATCCAGCTTGATGAGCTATTGCAAGATTACTCTGCATTTCAGCGCTTCACCCGATGAATAACAGACCCCAGGGGAGAATTAAACAGTAAAATGATGTGACATTGGTGAATGGATGCGTATTCTTGAAAACTTACCTTCAGAAACGTTGTTTTCGCTCAAATCAAAACACGCAATGTTGCGGAGGCCGCCATCTTGAATTTTCATGCTGCGGATATATAAAATTCTAAAAACGATCAAATTAAATACCAGAACACAAAAATACCCATAAGAGTATTTATGTCATGCATGTGTTATCAGCAGACAACTTCTGGTGCATGGTAAACCATTGAATTTTACATTTGCTGAGTTGGGAATATTTACTGCTGAGCGCTTTTGGTACGAATTTCGTCTGCTGTAAATGCAGCCTTTTATTCCCTATCAAAGACCAAAAAAAAAGATTTCTGAAGTGGCTCTGTATCTGAAATCCCTTAAATAATCATAAGGAACAATACCACAAAGTATGATGTTTGTTGCAAGATGTGAATGATTTATGAGTGCGTCTGCAACATACGAGCCCCACTACAATAGCTGACACACTAGCCACACCTGCACGGACTTGGCAGAAAAAGGGATGCAGCAGGCCTGTGTACCTAAACCCTGTGGCGGAGGTAAACGGTAACAACAAACAGACCGAGGACCCTGTTGCCGAAGACAACAGCTCAGTGCAAGAAAATCTTCTCTAGCTCTTCAAGACTCAAAACCTCAACAAGAAACTTGCCGAGGGATTCGAGGAGATGCAAAGAAACGTACGTGAATGTGATAGAAAATTGGGCAGTGTTTGAAAACGGAACAATGAATATTCGATCAAATAGTGCCACTTGCTTCACCTATGATCGATGTTCCAACAACATATCTGACAGAATGTGACTTTTCGGTTGATGCATATCTATCTTTCGAATCAGACGCGATCTGGTGCCCAAATCGCGAAATGAAAACTTGATGTGTAACCTGTCGCGAGCATTAGGGGAAGGGCTCCTACTATGGACCACTTTTTGTTTCATGCTGATAACTAGCTTGTTTTCTTGCGAAGAAGTTTCATTTTGTGTTTGCAATTGGTAGTCCTTCTCTCTTAGGTTAACCGTTAGGCCTAGTTAGAGTGAGTTAGCTCTGATAGATATTCAGCAAAAATTAAATTAAAAAAAAAAACGCGGGTTAAGGGGAGGAATTTACCCGATGCTCCCCAGCATGTCGTAAGAGGCGACTAACGGATTCTGTTTCTCCTTTTACCCTTGTTAAGTGTTTCTTGTATAGAATATAGTCAATGTTTGTAAAGATTTTAGTCAAGCAGTATGTAAGAAATGTTAAGTCCTTTGTACTGGAAACTTGCATTCTCCCAGTAAGGTAATATATTGTACTACGTTGCAAGCCCCTGGAGCAATTTGTTGATTAGTGCTTTTGTGAACAAGAAACAATTAACAAGTGGCTCTATCCCATCTCCCCCCTTTCCCCGTCGCGATATAACCTTCGTGGTTGAAAACGACGTTAAACACCAAATAAAGAAAGACAGAATTAAAACAAATCACAGATGGTCCATATTAGGAGCCTGGGCGTCCAATATGGACCAGTGAAGAGGCCATCACGAATCACTGTAAAAAGCTTCCTATACTTCAAAATAACATGATACAACTTAGTGTACAAGTCAGACTAATTCAAATATGCTTTTGATTTAGCTGTTTCGGGTTGATGAGAGCATTATTTGAAGCACATCAGGAAAATAAAGAAGCTTATCAAAAACGGAGTGAAAATAAGTGAAATTATCAACTTCCACGAAAAGAAGACTATTTGATATATTTTTGTGAAATCTCGAGGGCTAGTTATATGTTGTTTTCAGCAAGCTTCTTAATGAATTAATGAAAATAGCCGTTAGCTTTTATTTGTTTCGATTTGTTGAAGGTGGTCCATATTAGGGGACACACACTTTGATATTTGGCTATTCTTTTTTGTTTGCCGTAAAATCTCGGGGTCAACACTGCTAAAATGTAACAAATACGGTCTTAGCTGTCATATATAGCAATTTTTGTGTGATAACATCTTTGGCTGTGGACAGAAACGAGTCCGTTTTAGGCTGCAAATTTAGAGCGAACAGTGCCAAAAGTGAAAAAAAGAGAAAACGGTTTTGAGGTTTGTGTTTCTGCAACTGTTTTGACATGTGCAAGTTATCCAGAGAGGGTGAATAAAGCGAATGAAATTGTTTTGAGCGCTGTAGCGCCGTTAGTGTGTCAGAACCGGAGGTGGTCCATATTAGGAGCCGGTCCATATTAGGAGCCCTTCCCCTACAATGTGTTTACGTGAATAAACGTTCTGACTTCTCTCTCTCTCTCTCTCTCTCTCTCTCTCTCTCTCTCTCTCTCTCTCTCTCTCTCTCTCTCTCTCTCTCTCTCTCTCTCTCTCTCTCTCTCTCTCTCTCTCTCTCTCTTGAACACACATGCACACTCTCTCTCTCTCTCTCGCTCTCGCTCTCTCTCTCTCTTGAACACACATGCACACTCTCTCTCTCTCTCTCGCTCTCGCTCTCTCTCTCTCTCTCCCTCTCTCTCTCTCTCTCTCTCTCTCTCTCTCTCTCTCTCTCTCTCTCTCTCTCTCTCTCTCTCTCTCTCTTGAACACACATGCACACACAGACGCGCGCACACCCAGACGCACACACACAATAACACATGTGCACACAAAAATACACACACACGCCACGCGCGCGAGGGAAAGGCCGAAGAGGGGATAACGTCACGACGCATTGACGTCAAAATATCTTGACGTCGTCTACTTGCGCGAGCATTATGTTGTAGACTCGGAATTTACACCCGCATAAAGCGGCCTTGGGTGGCGTTCGATCAAAAATCGAATCGTAGAAACACCCAGCGTATTTAAAGCCATATGTACTTGATGACTATACACGCTAATTGCTTTACCAACAGCTGGAGACATGCTAAATTAAGTTCCCTGCAAAATATTGTGGTCTAGGACCCCTTCAATGTTGAGATATGTTAATTTTCATTTTGATCTGGATCGTCCTATTTATAGATTTGCCAACAGAGGTAGCCTTGACGCAAGGGAAATAACTCCGCGTCTTTGTTTACATCCAAAGTTTTTGAGACTCTAAAACAAGCTGTAATGCATGTATATGGTCCGCGCATGGCGACATATCGTCATTACATGGTCTTATGGTGCGTTTGACATCGATTATGGGCAAACTACACTTTGTAAACACGGGAGTGCGTACATATGCCTTTAAGTTAGTAGGGGAAAGGCTCCTAATATGGACCGGCTCCTAATATGGACCACCTCCTGTTCTGACAAACTAACGGCGCTAGAGCGCTCAAAACAATTTCATTCACTTTATTCACCCTCTCTGGATAAGTTGCACATGTCAAAACAGTTGCAGAAACACAAACCTCAAAACCGTTAGGCTTTTTCGCTTTTTACATTTAGTCAAGTTTTGACTAAATGTTTTAACGTAGAGGGGGAAATCGAGACGAGGGTCGTGGTGTATGTGCGTGTGTGTGTGTCTGTCTGTGTGTGTGTGTGTGTGTAGAGCGATTCAGACTAAACTACTGGACCGATCTTTATGAAATTTGACATGAGAGTTCCTGGGTATGAAATCCCCGAACGTTTTTTTCATTTTTTTTTTTATAAATGTCTTTGATGACGTCATATCCGGCTTTTCGTGAAAGTTGAGGCGGCACTGTCACGCCCTCATTTTTCAACCAAATTGGTTGAAATTTTGGTCGGGTAATGTTCGACAAAGCCCGGACTTCGGTATTGCATTTCAGCGTGGTGGCTTTAAAATTAATTAATGACTTTGGTCATTAAAAATCTGAAAATTGTAAAAAAAATATGTTTTTTATAAAACGATCCAAATTTACGTTTATCTTATTCTCCATCATTTGCTGATTCCAAAAACATATAAATATGTTATATTCGGATTAAAAACAAGCTCTGAAAATTAAATATATAAAAATTACGATCAAAATTAAATTTTCGAAATCAATTTAAAAACACTTTCATCTTATTCCTTGTTGGTTCCTGATTCCAAAAACATATAGATATGATATGTTTGGATTAAAAACACGCTCAGAAAGTTAAAACGAAGAGAGGTACAGAAAAGCGTGCTATCCTTCCCAGCGCAACTACTACCCCGCTCTTCTTGTCAATTTCACTGCCTATGCCGTGAGCGGTGGACTGACGATGCTACGAGTATACGGTCTTGCTGCGTTGCATTGCGTTCAGTTTCATTCTGTGAGTTCGACAGCTACTTGACTAAATGTTGTATTTTCGCCTTACGCGACTTGTTTTCACTTTTGGCAGCGTTCACTCCAAATTTGCCGACTAAAACGGACTCGTTTGTGTCCACAGCCAAAGCTTTCATAACACAAAAATGGCTATATTAACAGCTATTGTGTTTTCAACGTAGCAATAGGGTCCGATATTTAGACGAGACAAGTATAATGCCGACGAGTCGAAGACGAGTCGCATTATACTTGTTCGAGTCTAAATATCGGACCCTATTGCTACGCTGAAAACACAATAGCGATTATATAGCTGTTATGACCTTGATTTGTTGTTCCAAACTTACAAAATGACAGTTTTTGCGTCGATGCGTTGATCTCAGGTTTTGATAGCAGACAAACTTCTTACGCGCATCATGTTCGCGCAGACATGCACACCGCTACACGCTTTCTGACTTTGGAAGAAAAACTGACTCCAAGTGCATTCGACTTCACAACACAGTTGTTGAAACAGCTTTTTAAGTTGTCAGTGTATGCTGTTGTCGATAGAAACATCGCCGTGGTACAGATGGGTAAAGCGGAATCATGCGTCGGCCATTTTTCTCAATATGCTTTTGGATATTGAGTAAAATGGCCGACTTCCGCCGCATTATGCTTTGATGATCGGAAGAGACCATCCAATCACAGCCCCCGAATTCCCCCACGTGTTCATCAGAATAGCTATATATGACAGCTAAGACAGTATTTGTTACATTTTAACAGTGTGTACCCCGAATTTCTACTGCAAACAAAAAATAATAGCAAAACCTCAAAGTATGTGCGAGTCCCCTAATTGGACCACCTTCAACAAATCGAAGAAAATAAAAACTAAAGGCAATTTTCATTAATTCTTTAAGAAGCTTGCTGAAAATAACCTATAACTAGCCCTCGAGATAAAAAAAACAAAATATATAACAAATAGTCTTTTTTTGTGGAAGTTGATAATTTCACTTATTTTCACTCTGTTTTTGATAAGCTTCTTCAGTTTCCTGGTGTGCTTCAAATAATGCTCTCATCAACCCGAAACAGCTCAATCTAAAGCATATATATTTGAATAAGTCTGACTTGCACACTAAGTTGTATCATGTTATTTTGAAGTATAGGGGGCTTTTTACAGTGATTCGTGAAGACCGTTTCACTGGTCTATATTTCCCGCAGTGGGGCACTGCGGTTATGAAATTAAAGGCCCCTCCTGTTTTGGAACCGCAGGAGCTTTCTAGTTTGCTGTTAGGTAGATTTTTGGTTCCTCTTTCCTGTCATGCTCTCTTTTTCTTCATGAATTCTTTTCTTTTTTCTGCCTTCTTGCTCATTCACCTGTATTTTTTCCAAAAATCTCTTCTCTTGCCGCTTGTCTCGCGATTCATGTATAGTTTAATCTGTTAGTGTTCTGATGTAAGTCCAGCAGTAGATAGGTTAAGCCTATTTTAACATACTGGAAACTGGTAATCTTCCAGTAGGTATTAATTTAGTTTTACTAAAGCCTGCTGGGACACAAGTAATGGGTTAGTGCATTTGTAAACAGGAATCGCTTGACAAGTGGCCCCCTTCATCCCCCCCTTCCTCGTCCTGATATGGCTCTGCGTAGTCGGCTGGACGTTAAGCAACAAATAAACAAACAAACAAACAAACTGGTCTATATTGGGCGCCCAGGCTCCTAATATGGACCATTTGTGATTTTTTTCTGTTTTTAATTTTTGCTGAAGGTCTATCAAAGCTATTTCACTCTAATTAGGCCTAACTGTTAAACTAAGAGAGAAGGACTACCAACCACAAAATGAAACTTCTTCGCAAGAAAACAAGCTAGTTATCAGCAATAAGCAAAAAGTGGTCCATATTAGGGGCCCTTCCCCTATATTCCCAAAGTTTAACTTCTGTCCCCAACGCTAGCCACAGTTTGGCAACAACGAATGCTTCTTTATCATGTATTATCGGGAAGATAATTTCTCAAGTCGATCTCAGTATGTGTTCGTGGAATACCTCCAGCTTCGCTGGGATACTTTCTTTCCATCTCGGTGCTAGTTCTTATAGCAATTGACAAACGGACTTTTGTTTGATTAGTTGATTGATTGACGATTGACTGACTGACTTATCGATTGAGGGACTAAACTGATTGGCTGATCTAATCTTGCTACAACCACAGGTGCTCACCCAAGGACCACAAGGCATCAGATGCATTCTCTTCGGTCTGCTCGCCTTCAGTGTGGCGTCCCTTGTCCTCCTAACCCACAATCTCTACCAAACTTTCCCCGCCAAACACACAAGTCCAAACGTTCCTGGCTGCAACGTACCCCAGTATGACCCGTTCGACCCCATCACCAAGCAGTTCGTGAAGAATCTTCCGCCGTATCCTTGCGAGCGAAAACCATGGTTGACAAAAGTGGTTGGAAATGTTCTGAAGGTTGATTGGGACGTGTTGGTCAAACATGGAGAGAGCCTTGTAAAGTGTGAATACCAGGTCATTGTCAGGGAATCCGACGACGAAGTGAGGTTTACTGAGTCTGTGAGCTTTACCGACGAGGCGAGGTTGAGCGAAGAAGTGGAGTTTCTTCAGGCGAGTTGCTTGACCAAGATGGCGTCAGGGAAGGTGAGTTGGGAAGAAGATGATGAAGAAGGGGAGAGAAAAGAGTGGGAAGGGGGTAGGTGTGTGTGTGTGTGTGTGTGTGTGTGTGTGTGTGTGTGTGTGTGTGTGTGTGTGTGTGTGTGTGTGTGTTTGAGAGAGAGAGAGAGAGAGAGAATGTGTGTGTTTGAGTGAAGGAGCAACACCAAGATTATGAGGGAGAGATCGAGGGGAAGCAGCAAAACTACTTTACTGAAAGAATATATACATTTATCAGGCATTTCTTTAAGGGGTAACGAACAAGACTCGCCATCTAACGTTTAACCTGTTGATGGATTTTTCTACCCACAGGAAAAGAATTTCCGAACTTATCACCACGTTCTGCGGGAAAAGCCTGAAGTGGAGAGACAGCTTGAGAAACGTCTGTTGAATCGAAACGAAACGCTACAAAATGCTCATCCACACTACAAACAGGCAAGTGACACTTGTAACACAATCAGTGTAATTACAGAATCCGAAACGACAGTTTTCAGTTTAAAGATGCAGGACTAATAGTTGGAAAACCAGAACTAAATAGCGTATTACCCCGAAATCGGCATATTGCTTCTTAATGGCGGGTTAAAAACGGTCATACACGTAAACCCACTGGTGCAAATAAGACGAGTGTACGTAGGAGTTTCAGCCCATGAACGTAGAAGAAGAAAAAGAAGAAGACATGGCTTACAGTGAACATGATGGCAAAGGGAGGAGCAGCCAGAGTGTCTTGGTCTTCCGCAGAACATGTATTCCCCTTCACTCATTCCGCCAGCGGATGCGCGAGGAGGGTTCAGAAACTTAGAGCCGAGGAGGAGTTGGGTACAAGTGTTCGTGAGAGAAAGAGACTGA
Organism: Littorina saxatilis; assembly: GCF_037325665.1. NCBI lineage: Eukaryota > Metazoa > Mollusca > Gastropoda > Littorinimorpha > Littorinidae > Littorina > Littorina saxatilis. The sequence goes on from NC_090256.1 coordinate 33,337,034, forward strand.
GAGAGAGGGGATGTGGAGGGGGGAGGGGGTCGAGAAACATTTGTAACTGCAGAGTTCAAAGTCATGTTTGTGTTCCTCCTACATCTCATCCACCTCCCGATCCCATCATTTTTCTCATTTGCAAAAATGTATCGGGTTTGATTTTAGTTGCTGCGCTCTGTCGGGCTTCAATGAGGCTAGGGTCGGGCGTAAATCGACCATGATGACCTCGAAGTTTCATATGGAATTCTATTAATGTGTAAATGTACTAGTGTACAGGTTACAAAATTCCAGTAATGTGGAATGTTTACGTCTTTTCAGGCGAAGAGCTGGATGAATGTCATGCTGGTAGGACTAGACTCCATGTCAAGGTTCAGCACAATTCGGCTGATGCCACGTCTACGTCACTTCCTGTCCAATCAGCTGCACGCCATCGAAATGACAAACTACAATAAGGTGACTGGTCAGTCGATTATTTCACAAAAACCGACGGAGAAATTACCAGGACAGAAATATTGGTGGGGAGGGTCGGGGCGGGGGGGTCGGCCAGTAAAATGCGCTCTTCTCACTGCTGAAGGAAAATGTTTCTATGTCAGGAAAAAGAGACTGAATACAACTGTAGTAGCTTTGGAAAAAAACCATGGTATCACCATTTATACGGGTTCTGTCTTTGACCAGCCTGGATAGTGACCCATGATGTGTTTTCTAGTCGTACTGAAGATATCAACGCACATGGTACTTCTTATCAAAGGCCCGGGGGTGTTGAGAGGTGCAGAATAATCATTAAGAGGTATATACTCCTGAAGCCTGTAGAACATGGAGAAGAACCACCATCAGAGGTCAGGGCTTTGAATTTGTGTCTAAAATGTATGACAAAGAGGGCTAAATATGACAATTTGTGCAACAGACAAACGACAAGTGGGGCTGAAATATGAGAAACTAGATGAATACCCGCTTCGCCGGGACTGAGAAGTCGAGCCGAATACCCGGCTGCGCCGGGAACCCGGCTTTGCCGGCGCACCGCACGAAGGAAGGGAGATAAACGCGCAAAACACTGGAGAAGAGTAAAAATAGTATAACGGGAATATGGATTGAGCGTTGTCGACAGTGACCTTCTAAAAATAAAAAACGGGAATATGGATTGACGCCACACGAAGGAAGGAAGATAAACGCTGAAAACACTGGAGAAGATAAGGAAGAGTTACAGGGAATGGATTCAGAGAAAAACCAAAATCGGTTCAGCGCTGCGCGCTGAGAGCACGTGTTGAAATATCTCATCGAGCAGGTTGTGTCCGGGGTGTACCTGATTATCTATATATATATATATATATACGACTTGTGTCTGTCTGTGTGTGTGTGTGTGTGTGTCTGTGTGTCTGTGTATCTGTGTATTTGTGTATTTGTGTATTCGCCATGCACGGCCAAAGTTCTCGATGGATCTGCTTCAAATTTGGTGGGCTTATTCAGAGAGACCCCGGACACAACCTCATCGATGAGATATTTCAACACGTGCTCTCAGCGCGCAGCGCTGAACCGATTTTGGTTCCACCTCAGCTATTTTGGTTCCACCTCAGCTACCCGGGCCCCCATACCGACACACCATAGCCGCTACACCACATCACAACGCCAAAGTTCTCGGTGGATCTTTTTCAAATTTGGACACCGTTTTCAGCGACACCCCGGACACAATATCATCGATGAGATATTTCAACACGTGCTCTCAGCGCGCAGCGCTGAACTGATTTTGGTTTTTGTGTTCATTTCACCATTATAAGTAACTCTTCCTTATCTTCTCCAGTGTTTGGCGTTTATCTCCCTTCCTTCGTGTGGCTTTCCCGTTCAGTTGTAAGTTACTATTACTATTTTTAGAATGTCACTGCGCTGTCCACTGCGCTGTCCACAACGCTTCCCTTGCACCCGTAAGTTGTTCTTACTGTCAAAGTGAAAAGGTCGAATCAATTTATAGCCACGCGAAAAATACACTCTCACCTATCTCTATATATTTATAGATACAGATATGCATATATATATACGGCTTCTCTGTGTGTGTGTGTGTTTGTGTGTGTGTGTGGGCAAAAACCTGTGTATTGTAGAGTTCTGTTTGTGATGTGGTCTAGCGGCTTTTGTCTGTCTGTATGTTCTGGCATGTGAGAAGCCACAGCAGATAATGTAGGGCTAAGAAATAAGCTCTAAAATTCTCAATCCCGTTTGACAGGACTTCGCCTTCAAAGGTGATTGTGGTGAACCGCCACGCTGTCTGTCTCTGTCTCGCGCCGTTCACCCCAAATTCCCGTTTCTGAGTAACTATTTTTAGAATGTCACTGCACTGTCCAGAACGCTTCCCTTGCACCCGTAAGTTGTTCTTACTGTCAAAGTGAAAAGGTCGAATCAATTTATAGCCACGCGAAAAATACACTCTCACCTATCTCTATATATTTATAGATATAGATATACATATATATATATATACGGCTTCTCTGTGTGTGTGTTTGTGTGTGTGTGTGTGGGCAAAAACCTGTGGATTGTAGAGTTCTGTTTGTGATGGGGTCTAGCGGCTTTTGTCTGTCTGTATGTTCTGGCATTTGAGAAGCCACAACAGATAATATAGGGCTAAGAAATAAGCTCTAAAATTCTCAATGCCGTTTGACAGGACTTCGCCTGCAGAGGTGATTGTGATGAACCGCCACGCTGTCTGTCTCTGTCTCGCGATTCACCCCGGCGAAGCCGGGTATTCCTCTAGTGGCCATTAAATTTGAAACAGATTTATCGAGAACCTTGGGCGTGCATCGCGGACACACACACACACACACACAGTCACAAGTCGTATATATATATAGATAGACCAGATGAATACCCGCTTCGCCGGGTGTACGCCGGCTTTGCCGGCGCACCGCACCGCACGGAGGAAGGGAGAGAAACGCGGCTGAAAACACTGGAGAAGATAAGGAAGAGTTACTGGGAATGGATCCAGAGAAAAACCAAAATCGGTTCAGCACTGCGCGCTGAGAGCACGTGTTGAAATATCTCATCGATGAGGTTGTGTCCGGGGTGTAGCTGAATACGGTCTCCAAATTTGAAAAAGATCCACCGAGAACTTTGGCCGTTCATCGCGGACACACACACACACACACACACACACACACACACACACACACACACACACACACACACACACACACACACACACAGACAGACACAAGTCGTATATATATATATAGATAGAAGATAGAAGATGTGTGCTTCAGATGCAGGGCTCATTTATGAAAATATGTACCATATAAATGACAACGAGAGCTGAATCATGAGAATGTGTTCAACAGGTAGGCGACAACACGTTCCCAAACATCCTTGGTCTGACGACTGGACGAAAAGTGGATGAGGATTCACAGGACGTGTTGAGTCATATCGGCGTCATCACCAAGACACACATGGACAGGCAGGACCTCCGTTTTCTCTGGAACGATTTCGAGGTGAGTTTGTATAATGAGGTGAAAAAGGAGGAGGATTAAGCAAGAGATTCACATGGCGTGTTGAGTCTTATAACAGGCAGGACCTCCGTTTTCTCTGGAACGATTTCGAGGTGAGTTTGTATAATGAGGTGAAAAAGGAGGAGGAAGCAAGAGATTCACATGGCGTGTTGAGTCTTATAACAGGCAGGACCTCCGTTTTCTCTGGAACGATTTTGAGGTGAGTTTGTATAATGAGGTGAAAAAGGAGGAGGAAGCAAGAGATTCACATGGCGTGTTGAGTCTTATAACAGGCAGGGACTTCGTTTTCTCTGGAACGATTTCGAGGTGAGTTATTGTGATGAGGTGGAGAAAGAGGAGGAGGAGGGGTGGATAAAATCGGTCTGTTTTTGTCACCCACTGAAGCAATAATTGTATATGATGTATGCAGATGGTACAGTCTCACCACCCACTTGTTTTACAGGAACAGGGCTACATGACGCTGTTTGCCGAAGACTCGCCTTTAATCGGGGCGTTCAACTGGAACAAAGGGTCGGGGTTTGTGGATCCTCCCACCCACTATTACTATCGCCCAATGGAGCTAGCCAAGGCGTCTCACAGTAAGCTCTTCACCCATGGATCACGGTGTTTCGCTGGTTTACCCAACGACGAGTTGTTGCTGAACTACACTCTGGATTTTTGTCGCCTGTTGAAGGACAGGCCGCATTTCAGTCTGACGTTTCTGTGTACTGGCACTCATGGGGACATCAACGGAGGAAGCTCGGTAAGGCACTGTGTTATTTTGTAATGTGTGTTGTGATTGTAGCGCTAGGAATTTGCTGTGCAATTTTACACAGTAACGTTACATTGTAATGACAACGTTGAATTAATTCATAGGGGTGGACACGGCGCATCACAATTCACACATTGTTACCCTCGGAAATCGCTCAACAGTTTTTGCAATATCGTTTTAATATGTATTGATAACTTTGAACTGGTGGGTAAAGATGAACGAATATCACACATTGCTACCCTCGGAAGTAGCTCAACAGTATAGTCTGTAACGCTACGTTGTAAGGACAACGTTCAACTGGTTGTTGCAGGTGGAAGGGTATCACGAGCAATTCTTGACCACCCTGAAGGCGGAGGGATTGCTGGACAACACTCTGTTGGTCTACTTCAGTGACCATGGCGTCAGGGGGCTGAGAAGTGCGCGAGGATTCAGAAAGACGCCTATGGGAAAGTAAGCCGCGAGGCAGTATTTAGTTTTGAGTTGATCAACTAAGAAAATGTACTTCTGTTACCGGAGTGATCGGGAACTGAAAAGTACGTAGCACGGATTTAGAAAGACCCCTCCCACCCCCCATGAGAAAGCGAGCTTCACGCTATTTTCAAGAGACAGCAATGATCGATGATAAACTCACGTGACCCCTGATAAACACATCTTGGGATACGATACTTGTTGCTTTAATGTATTTGTGTACACAGTTTAGTTCAGATCAGACGTCAGTTTTCTTGTCATCAATATATATCCAGCCTCTGATTTGTGCACACACGCTAAACAGTACGTATTTCGTTTAGAGTGTACCTTCTGGTCTGATTACATAGGCCTACGCTGAACAGTTCAAATGATAGATTTTAGTTAGGTATTTCACGTACGGTAATGAATTCAATGCTCAGTTCAAACATGGCTTCGTTTCTTGACAGGTTCGAAGAGATGCGCCCTTTTCTGTTTCTCGCCTTCCCACCCTGGTTTCGGGAGGCGTACCCAGACCTGGTTGAACGCGTGCAGGAGAATGCTGCCCGCATGACGACCCCCTTCGACATCCATTCCACACTTCTTGACGTGCTATATCTCGGCACCAAGGACCCTTACATCGGCCAACGGAAAACTATCCATGGAATCAGTCTGTTTGATGAGGTACACAGACTAACTTTACTTGGTTAAACTAGTAACTAAATATTGCTGGGGACAAAACCACCTAGAATTAAGATCCCATGAAGAACTATATAAGATGTCGAATTTGGATGGTGCTAAACTTTTACCCACCCCCCGCGGGTTAGGGGGAAGAATTTACCCGATGCTCCCCAGCATGTCGTAAGAGGCGACTAACGGATTCTGTTTCTCTTTCTACCCTTGTTAAGTGTTTCTTGTATAGAATATAGTCAATTTTTGTGAAGATTTTAGTCAAGCAGTATGTAAGAAATGTTAAGTCCTTTGTACTGGAAACTTGCATTCTCCCAGTAAGGTAATACATTGTACTACGTTGCAAGCCCCTGGAGCAAATTTTTGATTAGTGCTTTTGTGAACAAGAAACAATTAACAAGTGGCTCTATCCCATCCCCATCCCCCCTTTCCCCGTCGCGATATAACCTTGAACGGTTGAAAACGACGTTAAACACCAAATAAAGAAAGACAGAAACTTTTACCCACAGCTGTAAGAGTACATGATCCGACAGAGAAGAGGTAGCACACTGGGGCTTCTCATGTCTCTATGCGTGTATTTGTGTTTGTTTGAGCAAATGTTTAAAGGCACACACAGCTTCACGTAAACCATCAGTTTCTGGTCACAGACACTGTCAGGCTTTTACACACAGTATAAACACCCTTTCGTTTAAACACTCACCGCTTGAGAACATCCCATGTGCCCTCCGTAAAGAGCGAGCATTTTTCAAAGAATTTATTTGTGCATGGCCAGTCGGATTTACAATGAGATAAATCGGACGCCTCGTTTTGGCGCTAGACCTAACTTTTAAAATCTAAATAACAAATTGACAGCTTGTTACACAAACATTCTGAAATCATAAAATAATTCTTTTTTCATCAAGACGAGATCAGATTCGAAGTTTTGAAAGTTTGAAAAAACGGAACCCGGAAGTCACGCAAGGTCATGTTTTCTCAAGCAGACGAATTTTCTGCATAGCGCTTGGATCTTTGAAGTCAACCGCCGCTGATAAGTTCGTGTGACTCGCAGCCGTTTGTTGCGTTTTAGATTCAGAGGTACACAATAACGTGCTATTGCAGATACAGCGAGTCGCATTGAAATCACAAACTGGCGACTAAATTGTGAGAGAAAAAGGAAAGTTTATCACACGGGTTCACAATGGCTCAGGGATTAGATAAACCACGAAAACAGGTGTGTGGTTTACGCGAGCTATTCAAACGAACTGTGTCATTGAATGCTATTAAATGCTATTGCAAGTGTGTTTGATAAGGTTATAGAACTGCTTTTTTAATGAGAAGATTTAAATCGTTCTGTAAACCATTTGAGGCAGACTGGGCCTTTAATGTACTCTCCCGGTCCTTGGTCCAGTTCAACACGTCTGTAATTTTGTCTCATTTCCACAGATTCCAGTCGGCCGGACGTGTGTGGACGCCGGAATTCCTGTTCAGTACTGCGTTTGTCTCAAAGACCGCCCGCTTTCCACACAATCTGCACAAGCCCATGATGCGGGCACCGCTCTCATAGCAGCGTTGAACGCGGCCCAGAAAGACTTCACAGACAAGTGCCATAGTCTGACGTTACAAGACGTCACTGACTTCGTTCAAGTGGATGGGGGAGGGATGTTTCTAGATCTCATCTGCGACGGGTTCTTACCGGACAAATCTTTGTATCGAGTAACGGTAAACGCTCAGCCTAGTGGTGCGGTGTTCGAGGGGACGCTATCGAAGTGTAGCAGGTTGTCGCCCTTTGAAATGCAAGGGGAAGTGAATCGTCTCAATTTGTATGGAAATTCTTCCCATTGTGTGCGTGACGTTCCGCTTCTGAAGAAAATCTGCTTCTGCAAGGGTTTATGATGATTGGTGCGAGTTCTAAATGTTTGGCTTCTTTTATTTATAACTTGGGGTCTTGGGTGGTCGTTTCGGACATCTTAGAGAGAGAGAGAGAGTGTGTGTGTGTGTGTGTGTGTGTGTGTGTGTGTGTGTGTGTGTGTGTGTGTGTATGTATGTGTGTGTGTGTGTGTGTGTGTGGGGGTGTGTGTGTGTGTGTGTGTGTGTGTGTGTATTAATGATAACACTTTCCATGTTTATTGAGCTATTATCAGCTCTAGTTTAGGCCCAAAAAAAAAATTGTCTGTTTAGGGTAACCCGACCGACCCTATCGATTTGGCGCCGACCCAAAAACTTTTTTTTGATTTCAAAAAAAAAAAAAAAAAGAGGTAAAAATGCTAAAAAGAGACATTTGGCGTTTCTTTCTCTCCCTTTCTCTCTGTTTTATTTATACGTTAGTTTTGAAACATGTATTCATCAAATATAAGAAGTGAATGTTCAGCCAACATAGCATTTACAAAAAAAAAAAAAAAAAAAAAAACCTACCTACCTACCGACCCTACTTTTTTTGGTCATGTTACCCTAAACAGACAATTTTTTTTTTTTTGCCTTATAAATTACCAATGGAGTGAGTATTCTCCAACCGACTTCCAGTATGGATAAGAATAAATCAAAACTTGACTAAATGTAAAAAAATCACACTGTGACTTACCAGTTGCCAAACCACAAAGATTCGAATAAAATTCGAATGTGATGTTTTGGGGAGTGGAGACTGGTAGCATTTCTTGTAAGTATGTACAATGCTATGTTAGTCTGTGAAAGACTGAGGGTGCTTGACAGGAAGGAGGGGGAGGGGTGCGTGGGTAGGTGCATGCCGGATTGCTCTCTGTGTGTTGAACCATTACTCTCTGTGTGTTGAACCATTACTGTCTGTGTGTTGAACCATTACTCTCTCTGTGTGTTGAACCATTACTCTCTCTGAGTTGAACCATTGCTCTCTGTGTGTTGAACCATTACTTTCTGTGTGTTGAACCATTGCTCTCTCTGAGTTGAACCATTGCTCTCTGTGTGTTGAACCATTGCTCTCTCTGAGTTGAACCATTGCTCTCTCTGAGTTGAACCATTGCTCTCTGTGTGTTGAACCTCTCTGTGTGTTGAACCCTTGCTCTCTCTGAGTTGAACCATTGTTCTCTGTGAGTTGAACCATTGCTCTCTCTGTGTTGAACAATTGCTCTCTCTGAGTTGAACCATTACTCTCTGTGTGTTGAACCATTACTCTCTGTGTGTTGAACCATGATTGCTCTCTGTGTGTTGAACCATTACTCTCTGTGTGTTGAACCATGATTGCTCTCTGTGTGTTGAACCATTACTCTCTCTGAGTTGAACCATTGCTCTCTGTGTGTTGAACCATTACTTTCTGTGTGTTGAACCATTGCTCTCTCTGAGTTGAACCATTGCTCTCTGTGTGTTGAACCATTGCTCTCTCGATCTGAGTTGAACCATTGGTCTCTGTGTGTTGAACCATTGCTCTCTCTGAGTTGAACCATTGCTCTCTGTGTGTTGAACCATTGCTCTCTGTGTGTTGAACCATTGCTCTCTCTGAGTTGAACCATTGCTCTCTCTGAGTTGAACCATTGCTCTCTGTGTGTTGAACCATTGCTCTCTGTGTGTTGAACCATTGCTCTCTCTGAGTTGAACCATTGCTCTCTGTGTGTTGAACCATTACTCTCTCTGAGTTGAACCATTGCTCTCTGTGTGTTGAACCATTGCTCTCTCGATCTGAGTTGAACCATTGGTCTCTGTGTGTTGAACCATTGCTCTCTCTGAGTTGAACCATTGCTCCCTGTGTGTTGAACCCATTGCTCTCTGTGTGTTGAACCATTACTCCCTGTGTGTTGAACCATTACTCCCTGTGTGTTGAACCATTACTCTGTGTGTTGAACCATTGCTCTCTCTGAGACTGAATAGTGCATTTAGCAAAAGAATGGATGCTAAATAATAGATAACAGAGCAATGTTGTTGGTTATATATCACATGTGTGTTCAATAAACGCGACCAAATTCACATATTTCTAAGTAAACTAATGCGCTATGACCGATTCAATAGTCGTGTTCAAAAGAGGCAGATTAGCGATCGCGCGAGTCAACACCCAATCATGTACACGATCTGACGACTGAACAGTGCATTTAGCAAAAGAATGGATGCTAAAATCAATAACAGAGCAATGTTGTTGTTTATATAACACATGTGTGTTCATTAAACGCGACCAACTTCACATAAGTACTGAGTAAACGGGGTTTTCGGACTTGTGTTAGTTAGTTGATAAAAAGGCTGGATGAGAAGCCTTGTTCATGGGAGAGCAATCCGCTCGACTGTTTAACGACCTGATTCATCTCCCCTTGTATGCGCATGCGCGTTGACCTCATTCAGAAGGATTGTTCAGGCAGAGTTTTCAGATCGTGACACCGGCAGTGGATGTGAACCTTGCAATTTGTACAAAATCGTGAAAGGTTGACCAGGAAAATATTTATGACAAAGGGTGAAACTTGATTATGTTCGAGTACGAGTAGCCTTTTTTTTTTTTTTTAGACGTTATGCGATTAAATGTTGACTATGATTGATATCAAACATTTCACATGCACATAATATATTGAACGATTTTAGCTGTATGTTTGAACTTGTTGTGGTGGTAGCAGAAAGGATCGATACATGCAGACAGACTGTCGACTAGTGAATGTAGGAAGGCACATTAGGTGACCTTTGATGAGAAGAAAGATGATTTGTGGCCCAAATAAATGAGTGAACGTGGGAGTTTCAGCTCATGAACAAAAAAGAAGAATATGCAGTTTTGATGGAGCTTTTTAGTGCTATTTCTACACACAGACATGACCGTGTGGACATTCGCCTTATGTTACTGTTTACAACCTGTTTTAGTATTTGCTCTTAGAGCAACTTTTCGATGCAGTTTAAAGACATGCATTCGATTCTAGTTTGTGTTTTTAAGCAAATCTTGTAATACTGACATATAATTATTTGTGTTTGATGAAGTAAAACAGAGACGAATTCATGTGTGCTTTCATTTTAAGCTTCATAACGATACTGAGGAAACTTTCACGTTTTGTTTTGTTTTGTTCAGAATGCTTTATGTATGTGCTTCAGTGTGTGTGTGTGTGTGTGTGTGTCCGAGATTAAGTGTGTGCGTGTGTGTGTGTGTTTGAGTTTGTATTTCTTTTTGTAAATGCTTAAGTATAGTGTGTGAGTGAGTGTGTTTGTGCGTGCGTGTTATTGTACATGTGTGATAGGGTGGAGTGGAAAGGGGGGTGAATAGGCCAGGAAGCATAAATGAGACGCCAAGACAGAGGTTGCGATAACGTGACTTTTACTTAACGTACACCAGAAGCAAACAGAAAGTTAACACCAGAAAGTTAACACCAGAAAGTTAACACCAGAAAGTTAACACCAGAAAGTTAACTCCAGAAAGTTAACAGAAAGTTAACACCAGAAAGTTAACACCAGAAAGTTAACACCAGAAAGCAGTGTCTGATGACACATGAAAAGAAAAGAAAACATAATATAAGTACATGGCATAACAAGTAAAACGCACCATTCATACCAATGCATCCTAACCATACATACATTCCACAATAAACCTAAACAATACAGCCAAAATCCTGCAGACACAGCATTCTCTGAAATAGAATCCACAGTGAGTTAAACAACTCCACAACAGCTAATGTCAAGGGAAGTAGCCAACATCTTCCCTTAGGCCTAAGCCTTGCATTGGAAAATGCTCTACATAAATTAATCAACTGCATGAACCGCAACTGCAAAATAATTGTTATTACTAAGTATGATCATCGCCATGAAGACACATCTTCATCGAGTTGAATAATAACGACAAGAATAAGAAAGATAACTCATGATACGAGTTCATTACCCAAAATATATGTCAACCATAATTCCCGTTCATCAATTGTAGGGGTTTCTGCGCCTAAATCGTAAATAGGTAGCTTTACGGGCCAATGGCACGGAGGGCTTAACTTTGGGCTTTTAACCGACTACTACTCAGACTTTACTGATCTCCAGAAATAATATGTGATAAAATGGGGGAAAATGGCAACGATACACATGGGTTACGATACACGCGCGAGTTTTATGTTCACAAGACTCTAAAACAACTTTAGAATAACTGGTCATCAAATATTAGAAGTTATTAACGCTCAATTTCAGCGTCAAATCATGAAAGTAATTAGAAACTGATCTAGAAAACACATCTCTCCGCTAGATCAAAATGGCGTCATCAACTCTGACGCGAGACCGGTCGGACATCGCCCGGGACCAAATCAGCGTCAAAATGTACATATATGCAAACATCATAGCATCAAATGAAACATAAGAATAGAGCATAAGGAAAGAATACAGCATAAGGAATGAATAAAGCATTTGGTTACTTACAGATTCTCCTCAGTGAGCACACTCAGTGAAACGTAAACACAAGAGCACAGATATCGGAATCTAACACCACAAGTCGACCGACACAATCGAGCAGCACACAGCTCAGTATATCACAAATCGCGTTCTCTGCTCTAGCCTAAATGCTCAGTCTTTTAAAGGCTGATCACTTCCGATACCCTGTGGCGATAAGCCAATAGGAATCGCTACCCGGTGTCAGACAACGGGGGGTGTCGTCTTAAAATTGCCTGCCAATGAAAGGGATCGTTAAAGAGGCAGAAATCGTTACAGAGGTGTCACGCACCGGAAATATTACGCACACCGGATAAGGCTCATTATATTACAACCAGTTACAAAGAAGGGGGAGAGGGGTAAGAGACTAAAACCTCTTCTATGATATACCCTGTCAAAAGAAATGACACCCACTTGACAAAACGCCGTCCAACGATACCCAGACAGTCCGGCGGCACATTACATAACGACCACCTAAATCTGGGATAAGAGGTTAGAAATGCATCCGGTCAAGAGTCTACCCTACGATAGTAGACACACAATAATCCTCGCTGGAGACACAACTTGGGTCAGGGGAAGATAATAGACAGGGGAGGCAACTGAGTCGGGCAGGAGATAATTACACAAAAAGACTGGATACGCCACTTGACTACATCCCCCCCAGCTCTATACCAACTGCGTCCTCGCAGGTACAGCGCCTCGGGAATAGCTGAAAATGACATCTATAAATCAAACACAAGTTCACCCAAGTGAAACAACAAATAAAATCAGAAACGGTAACGGATGACACGCACAGTCACCCAACCCATTCATGCAAGACAAAATACAACAGGCAATCAATAATCATAGTGTACACAGTCTCTTAGCAGAACACGAAAAGTCTCACAAATGACACATTGCCCACATGACAGCAGCACATTGTTTTCCTGACTGTTCACAATAGACGGATGGCGGGGTTATGACAGCGGCACACTTATTATATTACACACAAGTCCGTCTGTTCAAAATAAATAAAATCAAGTTAATCCCATGACTGCTCAGAACGACGACAATCTCTGCCGTATACGCTGTGAGCGGCGCACAGGCACAGCAGCTGGAGGAGGAACCAGAGGTTCTGGGTCTCTAGCCAGAGGCTGGTCTGGGACTCGCAGTACTGGCACTGGAAGCTCCTGGGCCTGAGGAACAGGTGCAGGGGCCGCTGGCTGCACCGGATGAGGCTGGACGGGTGGGGGAAAGACAGGGCGTGCGATGCAGACAGTGCCTCGGTCCGGGAACGTTGGGGTAGCAGGGACTCGGGGTACAGGGGCAAGATTAAGTAACGAATCCCAAAATGAAATCAACTGAGCGTCGTGTAGCTGCACGGGGACGGGGGTTGTCGCCAGCCGATGCTGTTCCTCTGTCTGACAGCTTTGCTCAAGGAGAGGTTGCGCCGTGATGGATGTTGATTGATGACTCGCGCGTTTCTCACTTGGCTGTCTCCATGACAGCAGTTGTTCACCTCTATGACGCTTGGTAGGGCACCTGCTCTGCAGATGCCCGTGGCGGTTGCAAAGCCAACAACGTGGCTTCGCGGACGGTTGCTGATGACGTGAGGCAGCTCGCGGATGTTGGTCCAGGGCAGCGCGAAGCTCTGCTGATCTGACGGCGAGTTCGTTGACTTGTAATTGCAGGCTGCGTACCTCAGTGCTGCTCTCTGTTGCTTGTTGTTGTTGCTTCGTCACCACCTCGAAATCTTCCCTCATCCACCTGAGAGCTTCTGCACGGACTGCCGCAAAAGTGACAGCCTCACGCCCTCTCGCAAAGCGCATGAGGTCCCGTCTCATTGCAGGCAAGAACAGTCCGTGCATGAATCGATCACGAAGTGCAGCATCCAAGACCGTACCGGCAACAACAGCATTCGTCTTCACCTGCAGAGCCTGCAACCTGTGGGCATATGAGAGAATGCCCTCCTCTTGACTCTGGGAGATGCTGTAGAACGACGCTAGTAGAGTGGAAATGCTGGCGTGGTCCCCAAACGTGTCCTGCAGAATGGTCAGGACTAGGTCAGCCGTAGCGGTCGCCTGAGGGGGGTGCAGGTTAACCTCCTTCCTGGCAGCCCCAGCGAGTGACTGGATCAGCCACTCTGCTCCCTCCCCTCCAAGTGCCGCCATGTTGAAGTGGGAAATGACGCGACGTGCCTCGGTGCTGAAATCGTCGAGCTGACAGCCATCGTCACCACCAGTGAAGACAGGAAGCCTGGGAGGGGGAAACATCTGCCACTGGGGTCTAGGAACCCCGTCGACCGCCATCTTGGATGTGCTGAGTCAATCCTACACTGCTTTCCCTGCTTTCTGGTGTTAAACTACGGCGTCTCTACTTCCTGAATCCTGCTCGCAGCGCCAGATGTGATAGGGTGGAGTGGAAGGGGGGAATAGGCCAGGAAGCATAAATGAGACGCCAAGACAGAGGTTGCGATAACGTGACTTTTAATTAACGTACACCAGAAGCAAACAGAAAGTTAACACCAGAAAGTTAACACCAGAAAGTTAACACCAGAAAGTTAACACCAGAAAGTTAACACCAGAAAGTTAACAGAAAGTTAACACCAGAAAGTTAACACCAGAAAGTTAACACCAGAAAGCAGTGTCTGATGACACATGAAAAGAAAAGAAAACATAATATAAGTACATGGCATAACAAGTAAAACGCACCATTCATACCAATGCATCCTAACCATACATACATTCCACAATAAACCTAAACAATACAGCCAAAATCCTGCAGACACAGCATTCTCTGAAATAGAATCCACAGTGAGTTAAACAACTCCACAACAGCTAATGTCAAGGGAAGTAGCCAACATCTTCCCTTAGGCCTAAGCCTTGCATTGGAAAATGCTCTACATAAATTAATCAACTGCATGAACCGCAACTGCAAAATAATTGTTATTACTAAGTATGATCATCGCCATGAAGACACATCTTCATCGAGTTGAATAATAACGACAAGAATAAGAAAGATAACTCATGATACGAGTTCATTACCCAAAATATATGTCAACCATAATTCCCGTTCATCAATTGTAGGGGTTTCTGCGCCTAAATCGTAAATAGGTAGCTTTACGGGCCAATGGCACGGAGGGCTTAACTTTGGGCTTTTAACCGACTACTACTCAGACTTTACTGATCTCCAGAAATAATATGTGATAAAATGGGGGAAAATGGCAACGATACACATGGGTTACGATACATGCGCGAGTTTTATGTTCACAAGACTCTAAAACAACTTTAGAATAACTGGTCATCAAATATTAGAAGTTATTAACGCTCAATTTCAGCGTCAAATCATGAAAGTAATTAGAAACTGATCTAGAAAACACATCTCTCCGCTAGATCAAAATGGCGTCATCAACTCTGACGCGAGACCGGTCGGACATCGCCCGGGACCAAATCAGCGTCAAAATGTACATATATGCAAACATCATAGCATCAAATGAAACATAAGAATAGAGCATAAGGAAAGAATACAGCATAAGGAATGAATAAAGCATTTGGTTACTTACAGATTCTCCTCAGTGAGCACACTCAGTGAAACGTAAACACAAGAGCACAGATATCGGAATCTAACACCACAAGTCGACCGACACAATCGAGCAGCACACAGCTCAGTATATCACAAATCGTGTTCTCTCCTCTAGTCTAAATGCTCAGTCTTTAAAAGGCTGATCACTTCCGATCCCCTGTGGCGATAAGCCAATAGGAATCGCTACCCGGTGTCAGACAACGGG
Source organism: Littorina saxatilis (assembly GCF_037325665.1). NCBI lineage: Eukaryota > Metazoa > Mollusca > Gastropoda > Littorinimorpha > Littorinidae > Littorina > Littorina saxatilis. The sequence goes on from NC_090256.1 coordinate 33,352,461, forward strand.
GGGTGTCGTCTTAAGATTGCCTGCCAATGAAAGGGATCGTTAAAGAGGCAGAAATCGTTACAGAGGTGTCACGCACCGGAAATATTACGCACACCGGATAAGGCTCATTATATTACAACCAGTTACAAAGAAGGGGGAGAGGGGTAAGAGACTAAAACCTCTTCTATGATATACCCTGTCAAAAGAAATGACACCCACTTGACAAAACGCCGTCCAACGATACCCAGACAGTCCGGCGGCACATTACATAACGACCACCTAAATCTGGGATAAGAGGTTAGAAATGCATCCGGTCAAGAGTCTACCCTACGATAGTAGACACACAATAATCCTCGCTGGAGACACAACTTGGGTCAGGGGAAGATAATAGACAGGGGAGGCAACTGAGTCGGGCAGGAGATAATTACACAAAAAGACTGGATACGCCACTTGACTACACATGCTTGAGTGTGTGTGTGTCAGTGTGTGTTTGAGTTTGACATTGTGTGTGTATGTGTTTGTGTGTGTGTGCGCGCGTGTGTGTGTGTGTGCGTATGTGTGAGCGTGTGTGTGTGTGTGTTTGTGTGAGCCTGCGTAAGTGCGTGTGTGTGTGTGCGTGTGTGTGTGTGTGTCTGCGTGGGTGTGTGCGTGCGTGCGTGTGTCTGTGTGTGTGTGTGCACACAGCGATTTCAAAAAAACTACACGACAGATGTTTATGATATTTTTCACCTAAATTCTTTTAGATAATATTTCCAAAAGTTATATTCAGTTGTTTCGATTAATTTATTTGATGACGTCATATCCGGTCGGCTTTTCCGCAAAACGTGAGGCCGCACTGTGTTGACCTCAAATTGATGGAAACATTGGTAAACGCATTGTCAGCTCGAAAGCTTAAAAATATAATTCATTACAGTTGTCATTAAAAATCAAATTTCCTGAAATAGATTTGAAAATGATTGCATTGTGTTCAGCATCAATTCCTGTATCCCAAACTATACAGATTTGTTATGTTTACTCTGACTAAGGGCTCATTATCAAAGAAAATAGGTTTATGCAAATTACGTCTAATGTGTTGGCATGCTTTGTCGACACCAGCTCAATCCGTCTTGGTTTACGCGTTTCTGCTAACCATGTTTTAGTAGTCTAAACGAAGACTGATCCCAGGTTTTCAGTGTCAATCTTTCAGGCAGACATATTGACTTAATGATTTAATATCGCTTAACGCGATTTATTTTCCTGTTCTCGTCATAGTTGTAGCCTAGCACATTTCAAAAGTACACTTCACACAGTATGTGCTCGTAATTCTATTTCTTGTGTACACGCTTCCCAACTGCTCATTTCTCTGAATAAAGCGGTGGCTATATATAGTTGACATAGTTAGGTTGAAATATGAAACTGATTATTTTATAACCATACCTCGCATAAACACAAAAGAAAAAGGAACTGAAAAGCCAAAGCCCAAGGTCATATTGCACTAGAAACATTCTAGTGTGCCAATGCTTTGAAAAGAGATATCCGGTGACAAAATGAAATGTAACGAGGTTTAATGGGGGACTTTAAAATCAATTTTAGAGTGCACTAAATTCGAAGTGATCAACTCACATTGGCCAACAACTCACGAAACACGTTCTAAGACAAAAGAATTTGTTGGGCGCGAACAGGGATTATACTCGAAAAATAACCACGCACATCAATCTGCAATATCTTTAAAATTAATAATTCGTTTGATAAGTTTAAAGTAACTTTAGTTACCCCCCTCTCTCTCTCTCTCTCTCTCTCTCTCTCTCTCTCTCTCTCTCTCTCTCTCTCTCTCTCTCTCTCTCTCTCTCTCTCTCTCTCTCTCTCTCTCTCTCTCTCTCTCTCTCTCTCTCTCTCTCTCTCTCTCTCTCTCTCTCTCTCTCATTCTCTCTCTCTCTGTCCCTCTCTCTCTCTATCTCTCTCTCATTCTCTCTCTCTCTCATTCTCTCTCTCTCTCTCTCTCACTCTCTCACACACACACACACTAACACAGTCTCACATGCACGCACGAATGCACATAACTGCACACACACACACACACACACACACACACACATGCACACACACACGTACACACACACACATACACACACACACACACACACACACACACACACACACACACACACACACACACACACACAGAGAACAAGTACCAGGAAAGCCAACGAAGAATAATTTACTCAGGAAAAGAACTGAAATGCAGTGGCCTCCAGATGTATAAGGAAATGTGCCTTGTATTGTCACGAAAGAAAGAAACTGACTTGGTAACATGATATAATTAACCTTAAACATCTTTCTTCCGTGTTCGGCATTGACAAGATCGGCTGACTTCCACTGAATTGGGGCCTATATACATTTAGAATAGGGGTGAAGAGCCAGACAGAGAGAAACAGCGAGAAATGTAAAAGAGGATTCCTCCGAAAGCGGCGTATGGCTGCCTTAATGGCGGGGTAAAGACGGTCATACACGTAAAATTCCACTCGTGCAAAAAACACGAGTGTACGTAGGAGTTTCAGCCCACGAACGCAGAAGAAGAAGAAGAAGTAAAAGAGGATGACAGTCGCTTATTCATTTCAATGATTGTTATTTTTATCAGGTGCCAGGAGACTAGTTCCGCATAACTTTCACCTACTCTTTTACACATGCCAACATGTATTTAGAGCGCTTACTTCCCTGTATTTAACAGAGAGAAATATACCCCTGTACCCTCTTAAAATAAATGCGAATGTTGTCTGTAAGATACCCGTAGAATCGGTAGAAATTGTAAAACCTCTTTCAGCAAAATGTTCATGCAGTTGATATGTTTTGGCCTTTATCCACCTTTCCGTTTGCGCTTGATCTCGACTAACATAATTAACATTGGCGTGAACAGGGCCGGACCAAATGAGTTGTAAGGGGGGGGGGGGGTTCCTCCTTTTTTTGGGGGGGGGGGGCAAATCAGCGAAGTGGCGAAGCTTGCAGGCGCGCGAACTAGGGAGGTCCGGGGGCATGCTCCCCCAGAAAATTTTTGAAAAACGGTTAAAATCTGTGCAATCTGGTGCATTCTGGGCCTTGTTTTGAGGGTTAAGAGCAGCATTGTGGGGGGGGGGGGGGGGGGGGGGGGTGTACCTTTTTCTCATCGGATTTCACATTGAATAAAATTTGTTAGAGACACACACAAAATTTATTTAAAAAAAAACAAAAACAAAAAACACTCAAAGCAAGGTACATGCTTTTTCCAGGGGTGGGGTTCCGGAACCCCTGGAACCCCCCCCTGGGTCCGGCCCTGGTGAATGCAGCATCAAGTAATCAAACCGTTTTCCAGTACAAATAAACAACTGTTTATATCCTGGAATTGTTTCAGAAAGAAGGTATATGGGAAGGTTGCCTAATATGGATCATGTTTTGTTTCATGCTGATTACTAGCTTCAAAAAACAAGAAAGGTATGTTGTTGGAAAGTTTAATTATTGACAAAACAAAACGTTACGTTCCAACAAAATACCTTTTTTTAAATTCAGAATGTTGGAACGTTGGCAGTCTATTTGTCTTTGGATTTTTGATAACTAGCATGTTTTCTTGCAAGCAACTTCTTGAATTGGTTTGTGGGAGCTACAGTTGGCCTAAATATGAAAAACAAATCTTAATTAGTTATATCTCTACAAAACAAAAGCTGAACTAGAAAAACACGTAAACGCTTCTGACGTAGTCATATTCATTAATCTGTTCATGATCTTCAACTGAAAGCCATCTTATATGTTGCACTAACTGCAATTAGAAAAGCGCCCTTTTACCCAGAGCCGCAATACAACAATGTTGTTTACCCCAAAATAAAATCGGCACGCCAAGTTTTCGTAAACGAATCGTAATGGACTCGAAATGTGTGTGCGTTAAACAATGGATTGAAGTGTGCAGTAATGTAATTTGTTCATGCCCATGCATGTATCGATACTTCTAATCAAACATAATTGTTTCACTGTAGTTTGTATGACTTGTTTACTCGGAAACTGTGACGCTCAACGTCCATATCATTCAATAATTTAATGGACATTTAAGTTGTTTCTCTTAAGTCAACTGAATATATTGTCGTCCAAGTTCATATTTCACTGCAATACGATTGGCTCTGTCAAAAGGAAATAACAGGGGGAAAAAACTGATATCAACGACGCTTGCTTTTTTCTGCCAAAACATTTGTTGTACTATTTCGTAATCGAACTTGCCTCGGAATATGTCATATTCCACGCGGCGTTTATAATGCCGTACTTGAGATATGACTAAGGACAGGGTGGCCGAGTGGTAACGCACTTGCGCTCGGAAGCGAGAGGTTGCGAGTTCGACCCTGGGTCAGGGCGTTAGCAATTTTCTCCCCCCTTTCCTAACCTAGGTGGTGGGTTCAAGTGCTAGTCTTTCGGATGAGACGAAAACCCGAGGTCCCTTCGGGTACACTACATTGGGGTGTGCACGTTAAAGATCCCACGATTGACAAGAGGGTCTTTCCTGGCAAAATTGTATGGGCATAGATAAAAAAAATGTCCACCAAAATACCCGTGTGACTTGGAATAATAGGCTGTGAAAAGTAGGATATGCGCCGAAATAGCTGCGATCTGCTGGTCAATGTGAATGCGTGATGTATTGTGTAAAAAATTCCATCTCACACGGCATAAATAGATCCCTGCGCCGTGAGTCCGAGTCTGGAGATACGCGCGCGATATAAGACTTCATATATAACAATATGAATGAAACTGTCGTTTAAAAAAAGATTTCCTTCTTCTTTACATTGTAAATGGCTAATTAACACCAGACAACAGCAAGTCAGTCCTACGTGACAGTTTCGAGATTAAAAGGGTGCTGGCGAGAAGGAAAACTGATAATCAGGAAAGACGAGTGGACGTTTGTATGACTTGTTTACTCGGAAACTGTGATGCTCAACGTGCATATCATTCAATAATTTAATGGACATTTAAGTTGTTTCTCTTTAAGTCAACTGAATATATTGTCGTCCAAGTTTATATTTCACTGCAATACGATTGGCTCTGTCAAAAAGAAATAACAGGAAAAATACCTGCTCTTAACGACGCAAGCCAGTCCTACGTGACAGTTTCGAGAATAAAAGGGTGCTGGCGAGAAGGAAAACTGATTATCAGGAAAGACGTTACGTTAACAGCCATCAATATCAAGGTAATCAAAATTACATTCTGAGCTACCCAAGCTAAAATAATGTATGTGACTTTCTTCTTCTTCTTCTTCTTCTTCTTCTTCTTCTTCTTCTTCTTCTTCTTCTTCTTCTTCTTCTTCTTCTTCTTCTTCTTCTTTTTCTTCTTCTTCTTCTTCTTCTTCTTCTTCTTCTTCTTCTTCTTCTTCTTCTTCTTCTTCTTCTTCTTCTTCTTCTTCTTCTTCTTCTTCTTCTTCTTCTTCTTCTTCTTCTTCTTCTTCTTCTTCTTCTTCTTCTTCTTCTTCTTCTTCTTCTTCTTCTTCTTCTTCTCCTTCTTCTTCTTTGTTTATGGGCTGAAACTCGTGTTTTTGCACAGTTGGTTTTTACGTGTATGACCGTGTTTACCCGGCTATTCAGGCAGCCATACGCCGCTTTCGGGGGATGTGGTTTTCAAATTACATTACCAACAAAGAAGATGACTGCGATGACGACGACGATGACGAAGACGATGATGATTATGACGGTATGATTAAAGGCTGCCATACTCGTAGCGTTCATTAATTAATTCATATTGTTTACATGTGCCAATAATGTTATAAAACTGTACCTAAGGGGATATAACAACGATTGGCTGTAGCTTTCGAACACAGAAAAAAATATTTCAGTATTGCAAAGTGGTGTTGATAGTGTCGAATGTAAACAGAACAGTCTCAAACGCCATTTTTGGCTCACGAAGTGTAGCCTATGCGATCGTAACTTTGTCTGTCTGTGCGTGCGTGCGTATGTGCGTATGTGCGTGCGTGCGTGTGTATGTCTGTGGTAGAAACTTTAACATTTCGTCATTTGAAGACGTCACATTATGGCGTAAGAGGGTTAGACGTCACGCGAAGGAATGTCTCGGTCATTGTTATTTTGAGCGGGCCGAGACTATTTGGCAGTCGTGTAGACTGTAAGTAGGCTTATGCAGACAGACAGATCTAGATCTAGTGTCTCTCTTTCTTGCACAGTGTCACCAATGCTTACTGTGTGTGTGTGTGTGTGTGTGTATGTGTGACGGAGTGGTTGAGTTTGTGTTACTGTTTGTCGATTTCTTACGTGAGCCTTGAAGGCTTCGCCTCTTGTTGGTTTACGAAACGTCACGAAGTGACGTCAACGGTCTAAAAATTGCCCAAGTCCTGGAGAACTGTTGCTAAACAATGCAATAAAGAATTAAGTATTTTTCGTAATTGGTAAGGACTTCAAACCTAAAACGTTGCAGGAAGCTTAATTTATACATCCCCGCAACGATGGGAAAAGCCCTGGAAGTAATTAAACTAATTAAATAGGACTATGTCAGCCTTTAAAAGAGAGTGAACATGTTTCAAAGTTTTCTATAAATAAAGCGGGTATACATAGATTTTATTTCAGATTAGTGAACTCACATCCAAATAGCTGTCAATATGCAATTCTGGTAGAAAGAAAATGGAGTATAGTTTAAGTCATATCTCTGCTAACAAGGAATTCACGTTGGCAGACGACCACAAAAGGAATCAGATAATCACCATGAAAAGTTTTGTCACAAAGTGACATTGTCTTGAATAAAGTTATGTGCATGTAGATGAATTGGAATTTTAGCTCGTGTCCTTAGAGCATTTTCGTTTTGATGATGATAGTTCAGATATTTCCCGGCAATAAATACGTAATGACAAGACAAATTCAAGGGCAAATTATGAGTGTTTTCTTAAATACAATACCAAAAAACACTGCATAAAAGGAAGGTTAGATTGTTTGGAACACAATGGAAATAAAGTCATGCAATTTAAAACCAGAATCTGGATTAAAATGAAAAAGCCTTTACAAAGGATGATTACGACCCGATACAAGTCAAGAAAAACAAAAACAAAATGATGTCAGACCCAAAAACGTGTGCTGAATAATATGTCGTGTCGTACATGAAAACCCGATGTGATCATTACTGTGTGTAATGAAAGAAGGCTTTGTGTTTCGCAGTGAATATCAATAATGATATCACAACAACAGAAAGGACACAGCCTTTAAATGTACCCGTTTAATGGCTACTTCTCCAAGGCACTGTACCTTTTGTTGACTATTGTTGACTGTTGTTGTAGTTGTTGTTGTTGTTGTTGTTGTTGCGCTTGTGGTGTTGATTGTTATACGTTTGAAAATGTCCAAGCCCACATCGATGTTATAGAGTCCCTTTAGAGATTGATGTTGTTGTTGTTGTTGCTGCTGCCGCTTCTGCTGCTGCTGCTGTTGTTGTTGTTGTTGTTGTTGTTGTTGTTGTTGTTGTTGTTGTTAAAACTTAAGATGATTTCGTTCAGAAATTGCCGTTTGTATGGTGTTGATATAAGTGACTCACACACATAACACAGACACAAACACACATACACAGACACACACAGACACACATACACACACACGCACACACGCACGCACGCACGCACGCACACACACACACACACACACTCACACACACCTGGAATCGAGGTCTGCAGCATATTACATGTATTACATTTTCATATATTTTATCTAAATACTAAATGAATCAACCACGCATTCACCATTACCCAATTTGTATTAGCTGTGACATGTATTGATCTATGAAGAAGTGTGTGTGTTTATTTTTTGTGTCAGAAAAAATGGCAGTGGCCATGGGTTTCAGAGGACCGCACCTGATTAAAGAAATAAGGCTGTACATGAAAAAATCAATCCATGGAGTCGGTGTTACGATTGTCAGGGATTTCCTGGTATAATGCAAACTGAAATTAACAGGCAATATGTCTCCGATGCATTTCCTGGTATAACTTTGTGCATCATAACACCTTGGTTATAGTTAAATCTGTTTTGAAATTGTTACACTTCGAAAAATGATCTGGGTGGCCGAGTGGTAACGCACTTGCGCTCGGAAGCGAGAGGTTGCGAGTTCGACCCTGGGTCAGGGCGTTAGCAATTTTCTCCCCTCCCCCCCCCCCCCCCCTTTCCTAACCTAGGTGGTGGGTTCAAGTGCTAGTCTTTCGGATGAGACGATAAACCGAGGTCCCTTCGTGTACACTACATTGGGGTATGCACGTTAAAGATCCCACGATTGACAAAAGGGTCTTTCCTGGCAAAATTGTATAGGCGTAGATAAAAATGTCCACCAAAATACCCGTGTGACCTGGAATAATAGGCCGTGAAAGGTGGATGCAGCGCCTAAAGGCAGTCGATCTACTGGCCGATGTGAATGCGTGATATATTGTGTAAAAAATTCCATCTCACACGGCATTAATAGGTAACATGCGCCTTGAGTCGCCTTGTGTGGTAAGATACGTGCGCGATATAAATCCTCGTAAATAAATAAATAAATAAAATAAATAAATAAAAATGATCAGATTCTAATGGAGTGTGATTTTTCATTTTCAAATTAGAGAGACAGACAGACAGACACAAGGACTGAAGGAGCGATTCCTATCAACAACACCTCACATTAAAGCAACAAATGCGTAAACACTTGTCGCTGCTTGCAACGGTAAACTATTTAGAGTTTTGAATAGATCTTCTTCTTCTTCTTCTTCTTCTTCTTCTTCTTCTTCTTTGTTCATGGGCTTAGACTCGTACGTTCACTCATGTTTTTAGCACGAGTGGATTTTTACGTGTATGACCGTTTTTACCCCGGCATTCAGGCAGCATACGCCGATTTCGGGGGAGGCATGCTGGGTATTTTCGTGTTTCTATAACCCACCGAACTCTGACATGGATTACAGGATATTTTCCGTGCGCACTTGGTCTTGTGCTTGTGTGTACACACGAAGGGGGTTAAGTCACTAGCAGGTATGCACATAAGTTGACCTGGGAGATCGGAAAAATCTCCACTCTTAACCCACCAGGCGGCAGCGACCGGGATTCGATCTCACGACCTCCCGATTAGGAGGCCGACGTCTTACCACCACGCCACTGCGCCCGTCCTTTGAATAGATCGACATGCCAGATTTCAAAAAGGGTAATTGCCCGTGAAATGTATGTGCCATTTGATACATATTACGTAAGCTGAGCGAGAAACGCCTAAATGCATACACAACTTATGCATAAAGACTTATTTGTTGTGTTTAGATTTAATGCGATATTTGATACCTATTACGTAAGCTGACCGAGAAACGCCTAAATGCATACACAACTTATGCATAAAGACTTATTTGTTGTGTTTAGATTTAATGCGACATTTGATACCGTGTAGATATACGTTGGCATACCGCACGACATATTGTTCCACACAACTATGAAGAACATAGTGAGGGCGTATAACGTATAGGGCGTTAAACAACGTTTATCATCTGTGAAAAACCGATCCTCAAGGGGGGCACATGCATAGAATGTATTGCTTTGTCAAATTTGGCCACGTATTCTTGGTGAAATCCAATCGTTCACAAACAGGATAGTGCAGAATGAATGCTGAAACTGATACCTGCAAGAATTATGAGGAAAAAAAGATGTTCTTTCCCAGTCCTATTGCTGAAACTGCACCCACTATCCCCATCCCTCCCCCATCCCTGTCTCACTGTTGCTACTGTTGTTGTTGCTACTGTTGTTGTTGCTGTTGTTGTTGTTGGCGGTGGTGGTGTCGGTGGTGGTGGTGGTGTTCCATTGTTTTGATGTTCAATCGGGGGTTTAACTTCCTCATTACGTAATATTCGTGTTCTTTGCACTATCCGTTAAAGATGACTGCCGTTTACTGAGAATGTGTCCACTCACAGTTCAAGCACTAACTGGTTAACTGCACACTGCGTATCGGGCAAATACCAGTTAAGTTAAGCGTGAATGATAATTCAGATGACTATAAGAATTGATGGTGCTGAACAGTCATGATCATACGGTCTCCGATTTTGGGGTGTTGCATTTTTTACAATTGTATTTCTTATGCATGCATCCCCTTTGTCAATGCCGTAACGTTTGACCAGCTGGATGAGAGGTCCAGCAGTCGATAAACACGCATGGAATTACTTGTCCTGCAAGTAAGGTGAGTGGTCAGCATGTATTTTGACTCACCCGCAGTTATGACCGGTGTTGGGCCGTCCGGCCGGCGATCCAATACAAAACTTAATGTTGATTTGTTCTCACATTTTTTTTTTTAAACTACAGCTTTGAAACTTACACAAATCCAGTGTTTGATTAAATCCAGACAGGGCGCAAACCTCGTTGACTCTTGTCGAGTAATGAGTTTGTAGTAGTAGTTACAATAGTAGATTAGTCCCTCTTTGGGGCGAGGGCCAGATGCAAACAAAGTATACCGTACCTATGGTTATTCTGTTACCCTTGTAAAATAAAGAATTGTCATTGTCATTGTCATCGTCGGATTTGAAAGTTCACAGCGTGGTCATGTTCGGGTAAACAAATGGAAACTTCTCGAACGTTTTAGCATCCAGAGCTTTAAAGCTTCACCACACACTTCACTCGCTTGGTGACCTCTAGACTTGAGCCTAGTCTGGTTGACCCTCATAAAACTGCCAGGCCTGAGTGGTGAAAAGTTCGGGTTAAAAATATTAAACAATAATTTACGCTTTTTGAAACTAGACCATTGACATTTCGTATTCTCTTAGGGTTTTATGACCTCTAGATACGCTTTAATTCTGGTTGATCTCGGGCATATTTCGAGGTCACAGTTGGATCGAGTGAATGTCAAGCGTAAGAAAAATTATGATCTTCTGGAACGTTTGTGGAGCTTGAGCAACATATTTTTTGTGTTTCATCCATATCAGGTATGACTCGCGAAAGTGAGTTATATCAGCATTACTCCTTTTGTTCATTCATGTTTTAATTCCTTCGTTCCTTGCCATAATCGTCAATATGCACTACCGATTCACTGAGCTTGAATGTTTACGATTGTCAAGGTTTCAAGGTTCAAGGTTTTAACTGATTCAGCTGTAGGCCCATAGAGCGTTCAAGCTAACAAAATACACAGTTAAGTCACACATTCAAACACACGCACAATGAGAGTGCACGCAGGCACAGCAAACAGTGGTCTGAAGTAAGGAACAAAAGAAAACACAAAACACAACCAAACAAAAACAACATCATCACTAACTAGAAAACCTATCAACATTGTCGTTTTTCGAAACACGAATAGAGCAATGCGACGGTTTTGAACGTACACAAATGATGATACCGTCTTTTCTGCGGACTACAAGACATGCTACTGCCAATAAAATAAGCAATAAAAAGGCTATTTTGAATGAGAGAACAAATTGTGAACACAAGAATACAAACCTTAAACTTATTGTGACAAAACGAAACGAACCTGAATAATATATACCCGTTCAATATACCCACGTTTCTGGTTACCCGGTCGATAGTGTGTTTGCAATGCAGAAGACCATGTGTGTGCAAACACAAAAGAAAAGAATGAAAGGAAACAATGTTCACATTAAATTTGCATCCCTGTTCGTCTGCTGTGAATGCCGCTAACAGCAATTAATGCATGAAACTCTGGATAGTTCTTTGGTACGGGTGCACCGCAGACATGAATGCACTAGCATACATAAATTATCATTATGGTAATTTACAAATCTCTGCGATTCGATTGGAGCGGCAAGAAAAAGACAAAAATAGTGCATACAGTTGTCAGGTATAGCTTTCTGAGAAATAATCTTTGTACATAAGCCAACGCCTCGAGCTGAAGCCCGACTGTGGTGCTTCTCAACGTTCACCTGCTACTGTAGGGAAATATTCGATGCTTAAAATCAATTAAGACGGTTTTACTTCAGAGAGACACCAACAACTCAGGACAGGAAAAAGAGGGTGCTTGAAAGAACATTTACTATCAGAGAAACCATTGGACATTGACATTTACCAGCATCAAGGTAAAATCAAATACTGGCTTATTCATTATTTGTATTGTATGATTTACAAGCACTAATAATAATAGTCACGACGACGACGACGACGAGGACGACGACGATGATGATGATGATGATGATGATGATGATGATGATGATGATGATGATGATGATGATGATGATGATGACGAGGATAACGATGATGACTAGTCCTCGGGAAGTCACTCTAATCATACAGTACTGTGTACTTTACACATGCACAATATTTCCCCTCTTCCCACAATCCTTTCTTCATACTACTGTTCAGACATTTTAAATTGAAAACAGTATCACCGACGATCAGTTTTCATTCAGGTTTAAAAAAAGGGTTCATCAAAGTAAGCATTTATATGATTATGTCATCCACTTAGAAAAGCTATGGGTTATTCTCTAGGGCTCGGTGCCAATTTGGGACACCCATTCTCAGTCATTAAAATGATTATAACGTATATTAAGTGGCAACAAGAATGTATTCTCTTTGATTGTTTTAATTATTAATACTCCAGTTAGATAACGATACAGACATTCCAAAAAAAACCATAGGATACATTTTTGTCTTTTTAAAAAATTGTTTTTCATGACGTGTAACGCAAGTGATGTACTTTGAAATGTTTGTAACTGACTGAACGTAGACAAACAAAATGCGCAAGTATTTCCAATTTTCTCTGCAGGCCAAGGATATGTATGGAACCAGTATCTATTAATTAAATCAATTTGTGTGGTTAAAATGTCTCAGTTTAATAAAGAAGTATCACCTTCGTAACATCGTTTCGACTGGTACACAGCTCTGGAGGTATATTTCACAAATGTTCCTCATTGTCAGGAATTGTTCTCAATCGTTTGTCACTCATACAATTTCACTGTTTCATGTAACAAATGTGTTCCATTGGTTCATGTCATAACGTCATGGAAGACTTGATACTAACAAACTAGTTCAAACATGCAAGGCCTCGGTGTTAGGTCACTGATTTCCATTTCCATTTACTTTATTATTCCAATGCTGGGAAATTCGGGTCGCTTCCTCCAAGTGAAAAGCTAGCAACAACAAGAGAAAGATTGTTTAGATTGCATCGACACCCGTTTGGCTGCAAAACCAGTTGAGAAATTTAGAACATGCCTCTAGAAAGTTAGGTCTTAATGTTAATTTGGAAAACAAAATTAATAGTTTTCAGAAAGGGTGGTCACTTAGCTGCAGGAGAGAAGTGGTTTTATGATAAGAAAGAGATTGAAGTTGTGAACAGTTATAAGTATTTTGGGATATATATTTATTTTGAACCAAATTGGTTGAAATTTTGGTCAAGTAATCTTCGACAAAGCCCGAACTTTGGTATTGCATTTCAGCGTGGAGGTTTACACATTAATTAATCAGTTTGCTCACTAAAGTTGTCATTAAAATGAAATTGTCGCAAACAGATTCAAAATCGATTGCATCGTATTCTTCATCAAATTCTGAATCTAAAAATACATACATACTGTATGTTATGTTTACTCTTAAAATGTGATCACAATTAACGAAAATAGGTTAGTAGGGGAAGGGCTCCTAATATGGACCACTTTTTGTTTCACGCTGATAACTAGCTTGTTTTCTTGCGAAGAAGTTTCATTTTGTGTTTGGTAGTCCTTCTCTCTTAGGTTAACCGTTAGGCCTAATTAGAGTGAAATAGCTTTGATAGATATTCAGCAAAAATTAAATACAGAAAAAACACAAATGGTCCATATTAGGAGCCTGGGCGCCTAATATGGACCACTGAAGCGGCCTTCTCGAATCACTGTAAAAAGAAACATGATGCTGCAACTTAGTGTACAAGTCAGACTAATCAAAATATGCTTTAGATTTATCTGTTTCGGGTTGATGAGAGCATTATTTGAAGCACACCAGGAAACTAAAGAAGCTTATCAGAAACTGAGTGAAAATAGGTGAAATTATCAACTTTCAGTTTCACGAAAAGAAGACTATTATTTTGTGATATTTTTTTTTAAATCTCGAAGGCTAGTTATATGTTATTTCCAGCAAGCTTCTGAATGAATTAATAAAAATAGCATTTAGCTTTTATTTTCTTCGATTTGTTGAAGGTGGTCCATATTAGGGGACTCACACATACTTTGAGATTTTGCAATTATTTTTTGTTTGCAGCAGAAACTCGAGGTCAACACTGCTAAAATGTAAGGCCTAAAAAAAAAATAGGTGTGGTTACGGTAACCCGACCTACCCTATTTTTAGGGGCCGACCCTATAACTTTTTATTACATTTGTCAAAAACCCCACAAAAAACAAGAAAACGAGTGCAGAAAACGCCATGAAAGCGAAAGCGCTCGAGTCGCACACTTATTTCCCTGTCAAGTAGGTTTAATTTGTACACATTAGAAAAAAAAGTTAAAAAAAAAAAGTGATTGCCTACCTTCCTACCGTATTTTTTTTGGAATATGTTACCGTAACCACACCTATATATTTTATTTTTTTGCCTAACAAATACGGTCTTAGCTGTCATATGTAGCAATTTTTGTGTGATAAAAGCTTTGACTGTGGATAGAAACGAGTCCGTTTTAGGCGGTAAATTTAGAGTGAACCCTGCCAAAAGTGAAAACAAGTCGCGTAAGGCGAAAATACAACATTTAGTCAAGCTCAGTCGAACTCACAGAATGAAACTGAACGCACTGCATTTTTTCACAATGACCGTAGTCCGCCGCTTGTGCAAAACGGAGTGAAACTGACGAGCCTGTCAAGCGCTGTACCTCTCTTCGTTTTAACTTTCTGAGCGTGTTTTTAATCCAAACATATCATATCTATATGTTTTTGGAATCAGGAACCGACAAGGAATAAGATGAAATAGTTTTTAAATCGATTTCGGAAATTTAATTTTGATCATAATTTTTATATTTTTAATTTTTAGAGCTTGTTTTTAATCCAAATATAACATATTTATATGTTTTTTGGAATCAGAAAAGGATGAAGAATAAGATAAACGTAAATTTGGATCGTTTTAAAAACATTTTGTTTTTTACAATTTTCAGATTTTTAATGACCAAAGTCATTAATTAATTTTTAAGCCACCAAGCTGAAATGCAATACCGAAGTCCGGCCTTCGTCGAAGATTGCTTGGCCAAAATTTCAATTAATTTGATTGAAAAATGAGGGTGTGACAGTGCCGCCTCAACTTTTACAAAAAGCCGGATATGACGTCATCAAAGGTATTTATCGAAAAAAATAAAAAAATGTCCGGGGATATCATTCCCAGGAACTCTCATGTCAAATTTCATAAAGATCGGTCCAGTAGTTTGGTCTGAATCGCTCTACACACACACACAGACAGACAGACAGACACACACACACGCACACACACACACACAGACACACACACACAGACAGACAAGACAGACACACATACACCACGACCCTCATCTCGATTCCCTCCTCTACGTTAAAACATTTAGTCAAAACTTGACTAAATGTAAAAAGAGAAAAAGCCTAACGGTTTTGAGGTTTGTGTTTCTGCAACTGTTTTGACATGTGAAAGTTATCCAGAGAGGGTGAATACAGCCAATGAAATTGTTTTGAGCGCTCTAGCGCCGTTAGTTTGTCAGAACAGGAGGTGGTCCATATTAGGAGCCGGTCCATATTAGGAGCCCTTCCCCTACTACGATTAAGATGTAAGAAATCGACCCAAAAATGGTTTCATTTTATTCTTTATCATTTCCTGATTCCAAAACCATATAGATATAATATGTTTTATTCAAAACAAGCTCAGAAAATTAAAAAGAATACAGAAAAACGCGCTTTATTCCTTACCACAGTACGCTATAGCGCTATTCTGCCTCGTCACTTTCACTTCGTGTTGCACGGGTAAACTGCCGCGGGGATTGACGTACGAAGCTGTATTGTCTCGGTTAAAAAAAATGCAGTGCGTTCAGTTTTATTCTTAAAGGCACAGTAAGCCTCCCGTCAACCATCACAGAGCTCCCCGAGCGTCTACATACAGTACAAGCATACTAACCTTCCATTTGAACGCTCACCGAACAGGAACATCCTAACTGCTTTCTGTCGAGCGTGAGAAATTTCCAAAGAATTTATTTTCGTGGACTTGCTCCTCTACAACAATGGCGCCTCGTTTTGGTGCTGGACGGCTGTTATGAATATCCCGGAAATCACGCCCGGACAGTAAGCCTCCCGTAAACCATCACAGATACTGTCAGGCAGTACACACAGTACAAACACCCTTCCATTTGAACGCTCACCAAACGGGAACATCCTAGGTGCCCTACGTAAAGAGCGAGCAATTTTTAAAGAATTAATTTTGCAGATTGTCTCGAACACTTTTTGGACCCATCCTGAACTCAGGTCAAAAATGAGTTACTTCCCTTAAACTGGCGATAGCCGTGGATCGATGATTATCAGAATGTTTTTGGACCGTGGTGCGTTTTTGCGCTATAGCTAGACCTAACTTTTAAAATCTAAATGATAAATTGACAGCTTGTTACACAAACATTCTTTAATCATAAAAGAATTCTTTTTTCATCAAGACAAGATCAGTGCAATTCGAAGTTGTGAAAGTTTGAAAAAAGAAAAGCCCGGAAGCAGGGTCACGCAAGGGTCGTAGCAGACGACGGTTTATGCGGCATATCGCCGTTCCTCTCAACAGTCAAAAGCCATCGCTAGAGTTCTTGTGAACCACAGCCGTTTGTTTCGTGCATAAAAACGTGCTATTGTAGATAAGCTCACATAGAGTCGCATTCAAATGACTAACTGACGGCTACATTGTGAAAAAGGGAAACTGGATCACACGGGTTCACGATGGCTCAGGGGTAAGATAAACCACGCAAAAATAAATTCTTTGAAAATTGTTCGCTCTTTACGGAGGGCACCTAGGATGTTCTCAATCGGTGAGTGTTTAAATGAAAGGGTGTTTGTACTGTGTGTAAAAGCCTGACCGTATCTGTGATGGTTTACGGGAGGCTTACTGTGCCTTTAATGGAAGGGCGCTGGTTCTGTGCGACGCCTAGTTTTCGAGATACGTGTGACTGACGAAGAACAGGACGTCACATTCCAAATAAGCACGACTATGTTGCAGGTGGAAGCCGCTGAGATTGCATTTCTTCGGGAGGTTTCCGCAAAAATAGATATTACACGATTTGCGCGAAACAGTTGAGAAGCAGACGATCTCTGAGATCTCTGTTCGTCTCGTGATAACGTTATTTTGTATGATAACGATTCACTTGCAAACTAAAGTATACAATTTGGTGTGTCAGTGGTAAATGTAAATAGAAATGTGTAATACAGACAAAGCAAACAAATAAACGTGTTTTTCTCGTGAAAATGTTGCGTTGTGCGGGTGTTTGGGTGGCCACGTGATGTACACAAAGCAAAGTGCACGGACTCTGCTCTGTGCTGTAACACTGGCAAGTTCAAAACACGAGAAAAACGATTTCGTTATGCGGGCAGCCACGGGGGATGTATGTATTTTTCAAATGGTTGTAAAATAAGTCTTGTATTTATCACCGTACTCGGGCCCTGTTCTTTTTTTCGTCACACCTAAAACCGTTATTTCTTGTGAGCGACGCAGCATTATCTGTGTTTTCAACAGCTTGACTAAATGTAGCAATTTCGCCTTACGCGACTTGTTAAATATTGGTTTAAAATTAAGAAAATGCCAGAGTCAAGATTTCCCAGACAAGTTCTCAAAATGATGTAGTCGAACCTGAATGCACAGGGAAATTCATTAGGTTGTATTATATTAAAGGATGTCTCGAACCATATGGTTTCGAAAATGTGTGGGCGAACGGAGTGGAAAATGAATCAGCCTTTCTTTCCAGTTTTAAGCAGAAATTGATTGACCGCTTTAAAAAAAGAATTGCTAATCAAAATTCAGTCAAGTGACAGATTTCAAAGTTACCGATTGTTTAAAAGTCCGTTTAAAGCGGAACAATGTTTGAACGATATCACAATTAAAATGTTTTGAGATGTGTTGGTAAGATTTCGTTGAAAATAAATAAGAGGTTTTATTCACAGGGGTTGGAAAGTAAAAGCGGCCCTTTCTGTCCGAACATTATCGAGGACGAAAATCATTTTTTTGTTTGAATGTCACGCATATGAAGAGATCAGAAAGAAGTATAATATTTTGACCCTAGGACATGATAATTGAGAGCCTCTTTAGGAACCAACGTTGCAATGTACATTTTTTTATGCACTTAAGAAGCGTGAAGAAAGTTTGGAAGGATTTTGAGCACGATGTACACATGTTACATGTCTTTCATATCACACCGAGAGTCTACCAGACGGGAAAATCAAAAATAGAAAAAAAGAAAAAAAAGGACAGTCACACTACGTTTTCCTCGTGCATATCTCGGGACAGACTGACCTAAATCATTCACTGAACCAAACGAACACTGACAGACACTTGTTGCACTACAGCTTGGGACAAGCAAAGGCACAAGACACCGGGTTGAAGAAATAAAAATCCCCTCATATATGTTCAACAAAAGGTTATATAAAGACAACCAAACATGTGTCTGCTCTGTTACATTATCTTGCTGCCAAACAAACTCTACACTAATCGTCATAAAAAAACGTAACACATATATTAAGCTGTAGAACTTTGTGATGCGGCCAGATATAGTAAAACAAGTATATTACCAGAAAGGTAATTCATTCCCCTACCGTTTGAAACAAAGAGTTTCATTTTTCATCAATTAGTTTTTATGCAGTGTACCGGAGACCTAGGACACCCCCCAAAATAAAATTCGCAAAAGCAAATTTGCAGACACTAAAATACACACAAAATCAAAATAAGCAAGACTGACCCCGTTTTTGATCTCAAATTGAAGAACAACTCATTTTTACCCATACAAATTGATATGGTTCAACTGTTGTGCCTAGCAGTGTTGTTTTGCCATTTTGAAGAAGACGGGTGTCAGCCTCGTCAGAAGCCGTAAAATGCCTGTTTTGGCGTCATTTCTTGTGGACTATGTGGGTAAAAAAAACCTGTTGTTTTGGAATGGCTCATTGTATTGCTTTTAAATTTAACATGAGTATTGATAACACAATTGCTAAACAGTGTGTAAAATATCATGGCGTGTTGATGAGTTTTTTGGACGAACTGAAACTTTTCAGAAACGTTTGATTAAATTGTAATAACTGTTTTACAGTTTGGTTGCAAAAATTCAGCATTTTGCACACTTCAACACAAATGAATATTACAATTGGGGATCAATTTTGGTACAAAAGCAACAACGCGCTTGTGTGGTATGGAAATATGAACGCGAAACAACAATTACGAAAAACATTAAAAACCAAGTCAAGCGCAGCAGACTGAACTGGCACGTCACTCACAGCGATAAAAAGCGTGCCAGTTATCGAAAACTGAAAATGAATAAATACATCTGGGGGTATCATTTGGCAGAACTTGTGTGTAAAGTGTCATGAAGATCTGCCCAGTAGCTTTCTGGGAATCGCTCTACACACATAAAAAACCTTCGTCTTCATTCCCAGTCAATGTTAAAACATTTGAGTCAAAACTTGACTAAATGTAAAACATAATGGCAGAAAGAAACAAAGCGCTCCAGTAACAATATTGATATTAAACGCCGCAGCAAGACAAATCGACAACGAAAAAAGGTGACTCAGTCTTCTATTTAAAATCATTACACGATATCCTTTCTGAAAAAAAGAGGACTTGCAATTCTGACAGAAGGAAGACTTCTTCCTATGTAACCCGATCATCCAATCATAAAGGAACAATACGACCCTTCTGTAATGTATCCTACACCGGTGACTAGACTTGAGGGTTCTCCAAAGTCGAACGATGTGTTTATCTATGCATAGTCATAACATTTCGCACACTCATATAAATACCTAAAAGGAACTTCTATGTAAAGACTTGGCATAATATGAAAATACATTTTTATTTAATGACCCCAAAAATCAAAAGTGATACGAATTTTGCCCCCTCTCCAAAACACAAACTTGTTGTGCAATAACAATAACATTTAAATATACTGATGTCAAAACGGCTGATGAATACAATTACAGTAAAAAGAACACTTTTGTTTTCGTACAAAGTGTTCCACACCATTACATATCTGAGAAAGAAGTACACAATGGTTTATTGCACTGTCTAATTCATGTTGTTTGTTCTCAAACCACAACCAGCTTAAGTCAATCAACAATGTGTCCGAAGGATTGTGGCAAAAGTTGTAGGGTAAAGGGGGGTAATTTGAACATCTTAAGATCTAGACGCTGTGGCTGGCCCATAGAAGTCGGTAAGCAAAGACGATGGGGTTATATCTCAAGATTGGGGTCAGACCTACACAACATATGTAAGTGAAATAAAGGATCTTATGTGTTTTGTCAACACACGGACTTGTTTCTTGAAATTTGAGAAAAGTTCAAATTGTTCGACTAGTCGGGTAAATTGAACAGGGCAAAGTCTAAATTATTTACGCGAACTCAGAGCTGTCAGAGCTTTCTTCCTGTCTTCTTAAAACCATTTTCCATGACTGAAAGACAACCCACAGAGTAGAGATATTGCAATTTTCTAACATCAATACTCAAAAAGTTGGACATTCAGCGACATTCAGCTAAAAAGTTCTCACTTGCCACCCGTTGTTATAGTCGTTGCGCCATTTTTTCTTATGCAAACGTCATTAACAATCACCAGTAACGTAAAAATACTGTGACATAAAAAATTGTTACACGAACTTTTAAAATATTCGCCTTGTTCAATTTACCTCCCCTGTTCAATTTACTCGCCCCCCCCCCCCCCCCTTACCCTATCACTTAAAAAAAGTCAATTAGTCAAGAATGTTGTATATATTTTCCTTAAACTTGGTGTACAAGTTAATCTTCGTTTTTTACATTTGTGTGCAAACTTTCATGAAGATGAACTACTGGAGAAACGCCAAAATATTCACACCATGCGGTCCCCTTAGACTGTATTTACCAGTGCTAGGAAAACTAAAACATTGTCAGGTTCAAGAAAACACTTGAGTTAACTTAAAAACAGAATTAAAAAAAAGGAAACATTCATATATTTCGAATTTTTCAAGTACACTGGCTCTTAAAGATCAGCAACAGAAATAGAAGCAACAGTTTCCTTGTATAGTTTAGCTTTCTTTTTTGACTTTCCGAGAAAGATTTAGGGTCACAAGCAGGGGATAGAGTGTAGGCTACAGACAAGTGACCATAAACACATCTGAGTTTTTTCTCTCCTTGTTCGTGCGTGTGTGCGTGCGCGCGCGCGCGTGTGTGTGTGTGTGTGTGCGTGCATGCATGTGTTTTTGTGTGAGTTTGTGTGCGTGTCTCTCTCTCTCACACACACACACACACCCTCACACACACACACACACACACACACACACACACACACACACACACACAGAGAAAGAGAGGAAGAAGGTGATGATAATTATGTTGCTAATTATTCACTTTCACTGCAGCCTTTCAACATGCTTCCAAAACGTACAAGAACAAGGGGGAAACACGGAACAGGTGCGAAGGCAGCTAAGACAGATGAACCATCCTCAAAAGAAAAGCAGCAGGCTAGAGACCAAGCAAAGGCCGGACCTTCCACTTCGGGTGGACTAGGTAATGTTCCATGCAACGTCGACTACAGAATGTTTAATTCTTACCGTGTTTTCGCCATTGTTTCTGGGATGTATTCAAAGAAATCTACTGAACAGGTTTTCAGGAACTTTACATAAAACTCCTCCAAGCGATATCCCCACCCGTTCTTTTTTCCTATTCTCGATAAATGTTTTTGTTGACGTCATATCCGGTTTTAATAAACAAATTTGTAAGGCCATTGTAGACGGATCTTTTAGAAATACACGTAGCTAGCTGAGAATGTGAATATAATTATGTGCTTTTGAGAGAGAGAGAGAGAGAGGGGGGGAGTGAGAGACTGAGAAAGAGAGAGAGAGAGGGGGGGAGGGAGAGAGAGAGAGGGAGGGAGGGAGGGAGGGAGGGAGGGAGGGAGGGAGGGAGGGAGGGAGGGAGAGACTGGGAAAGACAGACAGACATGCATGGCTTAATCTTTGAGACAAGCATATGACTACTGGCAGGATCAACCAGAATGCCACCTGTTGTAATCTGAGACTGAGAAAGACAGACAGACAGAGAGAGAGAGAGAGAGGGGGGGGGGAGGGGCAATGATACTATACATTTACTGAGCATGTCTGGGTATTTACCCAGGACAACATAGGGCCTGTACATCAGCTCACATTTCGTTGCAATTTAATACATTTCAACAGCCATAGTTGTTTTTCTTGGCTTTGAAGGGGGTGGTCAGCAACTCGCTAAGCTACATGAAGCCAAGTTGGAGTGGCATAACCAGGTAAAGGAGTGGTTCCCAAATTGGAAGAAACAAACCTACTTCCTACCCCCTGTTTTCATGAGGAAGATACAGCGGAGCCAAGAAATGGTATGCAATCAAGAAGTCTATGTAATCAAGCCGCCAGGAACAAAAGCTGGAGAGCAAGGTTACCACGACAAAGATCGTCGCGAGGATGAAGCTTTCGTGAAGGTGCTTAACAGCCTGGAGCAGCTGACGGAAAGAGAAGTCATGTTTGTCATTTCCAAACTGGAGTTTCGTTTCTATCTTAATGTATCTCATTACGAGAATGCAGCTTCCATGCTGCCCAGGCCGAAAGACGAAGGGTTACCTCAAGGCAAGGAAACGGATGGAGACTTTGACATTCTCATTATTCACAGACAACTTGGACTTGTGGCTGCAGAAATGAAGGCGGTGGGAGAAAATTCTGAAGAACGGTTGGAGACACAAAAACAACGAGATCAAAATCTGGTGAACAAGATAGAGCAGGCAATCAAGCAAATAAGCAAATCGCGCGAAATGCTGAAATACTTGGTATCTGAGGATGAGATTAAACCAATGATCCGGACCAGTTTGATGCTGCCTAACATCACTACTGACCACTTGCGGACAGTCCTTGGCAGTAATGCCAAGCTTGAGCAGGTATTTTATGTTTTTTTCATCTTCTTCTTCTTCTTTTTCTTCTTTAGAAGACATAAGCAAACGATCCCAATCTGCTTGTATTATTCTTGTGAGAATGTAATTGAAATAATGAGCGTGACTGTGCATCACGCATCACAAGTATTAACGCATGTGATGCATAGTTGTGAGTATTGTGTACATGGTCTGTGTGTGTGCGTGCATGCATTCGTGTGTATGCGTGTGTGTTGACGTTGTGTGTGCGCGGTCGTGTTTGTATATTTAAGCAGGGTTGGGTGAGTTTGCGACTGCGAGAATCTTCATACCCAGACCAATTATTATGATTATGAGTACATTACGTTTGCTTGTTTTTTGGTTAGTGTTTTTTGTTTGCAAGAGATTCACATTTAAAAAAAAAATTAACTGACAGGATTTGCGCAAAAGTCTTGATGTGGATAAGAAAGCAGACCTTGCCGAGCTGTGCCTGACCAAAGACGATGTAGAAAACCCTGCTTTCCCTTGGTGGGAACGCTTTGTAACAGCATGTGGCGAAGACACCACCATGACCGATTCTGCCTACCTCGACCTCATCTCGCGGTGAGTTCGGGTATGCTTCAGTTTGTGGGTAGGTGCCCTAACACGGCACTGCAGACTTGCTTTAAAGTGTGGGCAATCAGTCTAAGGGAAGTAAGAGCAGAAAACGAAGATACACCTGGTCGTCAGGGTGTACCAGAAAAGGGATCATTGCATTAAAACCAAACATTTGTGACATTCTACATAGTTCTACTTGCAAAAGAGGCACACATAATATATACATAGTGTTCAAATGAACATTATGTGTCTACTGTATGAACACCAGAGGACACTATGTGTGCTACTTTTGCCATGAGAACTATATACAATGTCACAAAGTGTTCACAACTTGTCACAGAATTGTAGTTAAAATGTGTTCAATTCTATTTAGAGAGTCTGTCCTGTATGTTTTCTTCAGGTTTGGTGGCCCGGCAACAACTGTAGCAGTGCCGCCAGTGAAAGTGTTCTCTTCAGCCAAGCCGGCTCCGTGCCAGGCTCGTGATTGTTGCATTCACTCAAAAGGAAATGGCGTGGCCGAAGCTGCAAGAAGAATGGCTCCACAAGACATTGTACTCAACCGCAGACAAGTAGGAATCCTCACCAAGCATAAGGAAGGAATGGTATACCTCACAGGACCTCCAGGCACAGGCAAATCATTGGTTTTGATCATGAAAGGGCTGGACTGGCTGCGTACAGGAAAAGCAGTACAAGTAGTCACCAGCACTCCTGATGGCAAAGCAGCGTCACGCATGATCTTCGCTGAACTGACGAAGTCTGGACTACCAGGTGCAGAGGAAAAGATCAAACTTCTCGACTTTGACCTGAGGCGCGACAGAGAAGAGGATATAAATGCGGCCGTTGATACGCTAACAAAGGTAGCAGAACACGGCGAACTCTACATTGTCGCTGATGAAATGTGCAGGTAAATAAAGGAGGATGCTGATGTGTAGGGTAACTGTCCGAAAAAAGAAAATAGTGCATAACAAAAAATTTGATTTCCCTTAAACATGACACTTGTCCAATTTCTTTTCGTCGTACTCAAGAGAATACAATGAAGTCAGGAGGTTCTGCAACATTTGCACCCTCTTTTTGTTGTTGTTGGTTTCACTTGAAATATGACCTGTTATAGATGCCAGTAATCACTGTAAATTTGAAATCTTTTTTAATATGTGTTCTTTCACTTCAGCTACTAGAACACTTCAAAATGCCGAAAAATAGTATATACCAAACGTTGATCCAGATGTTCTTTTGAAATTTTGCAGAAACTTTACGAAGCTGATAACCCCGCTGAAGAAAGTTTTAAATACACTTCATATCTGGGCGGCCTCTATTTACGGTGGGCACAAACCAGCAAGAATGGTTAAGGAGGAGTTGACTGAAGCACTGAGGACACCACCGCGCATCACTAAAGAAGTGATGATATCTGGTTATATAAGCCATCAAAATGAGGTCTCCCGTTACATTTCAAATCCCAACGCACCAACGCCCTGTGAAGGTCCAGGCATAATCAGCATTATTCACTGTCCAAAAGATGGGCACATTCAAAAATATACCTACGACTGCGAGAAGTGCGGAGAAGAATTGGCATCCAAACTGAAACAAGACTTAGGCGTCGGTAAGGAAGATATTCTAGGCTTTTTCTCCGCTTATTGTCATGTTGACCAGTAACATATATAATTATGTTTCATAGATAGTTTATACGCATGTTTGTTTCTGAGAATGACATTTGTCTCACCCATAATTATATCATTTTGTTAAGTCAAAAACAATTGTTTTAATCGCTTCTGTTTCCTTTACTTTTTCGTTCACAGGAAAAGCAGGTTCACAGCTAAAGTACAGCGATGTGTTTGTGCTTGACGCTGAAGAAAATGGCGCCTCCAGCAACATGTCACCAGGATCGGGTCTACTCAAGGGTCTGAGGGATGCGAATATTCCAGTACGGGTGCTCAAAGCAGGAGACGCAGAAAAGACCTTTCGAGAAGTGGCCACCATGACGGGACCAAACCAAGTGGTTGTTGCAGATTGTAGAATGGTCAGCGGTCTTGAAAGACCAGTGGTGGTCTGGGTGGAGGGGGGCAAGAGAACAGTTGACGAGGACATCGGAAGGCTGCATGCAATGACGCGCAGCACGTCCCAGCTTATCTGGGTCAGACCTCGTTGACAAGGACTCGCTTATGAAACACTGGATAATAGTGTTATTGCTAGTGCCAAAGAAAAGAAATCTTTTGGGTTTTTATGACAACTGCTCTATTCCATCAATTGAAACTAATAACCCCTTAAAATCACAAAACAGATAGACTGGTAACGTTCCAAAATCAAGAATAAAAAAAATAACTTGATAAGACATTCACTAGTTCATCTACCAAATTATGGTAAACAGACAAACAAATAATTAGGATAGGAATCATATAAAAGGCAGAAACGTATCTGAATATGTTTTCGGTCCGATCTCTGACAAGGAGGTGCCTCCAGAGTCTTTCCTTTCTTGTTTTTGTTAAATTTAAATTCTTTATAACTTCTTGGACTATCCGTTTGTATGGCCATGTTGGGTTTGATGCGTGCATGCCTGGTTTTATCCTGTAGATGGGTGTCGGCACAGAAGGTCTGCCCGCTGTCCTCAGCCAACATGCTCCGTCTTCATGGCAGCTCAAATTTTTTATCGAGGTTCTCTCCTCTAGATCCGCCGTGTTTCGCCTAGGGGCTTGCACTGCCTAGTTGATAGGGTCACCTCGTAGAGGATGTGGTCATAGACCACGCACGGTCGGTCTTGGGATAGGGAAACGTTATGCTAGTCCGGAGGGATTACGCCACAATGGCCACCTCGCGAAGACCCAGGGTCCTAGACTAGGGAGGTCCAAGGGGGAGCACCGGGAGGGCTACCCCTCTACCCGCACCTCCAACACAATCCCTTCCCCTGGTAGCTTCATCCCCAAGGAGGAAACAGAGCTACCTGCAACACCCCCTTGGACTATAAATTGTATGGATGTAATCCTCCTCGTGTGTATATGTGAATGTTAGATTGATACGATTATGTTGCCTTGTCTATTAACAGAAGCTGCAGATTTGTTCATATAATTTGTGTATTTCTATATTTGTTTTTCAACTTGATGTTTTTGGAATAATGGAATGTATTTGTTGAAACCAGCATGTGTTTGATCACTAGCCTTCTTTTTTTCTGTTAATTTGCTTAGAAAATTTACATTTATGAGGAATATACTTAATTATATATTCATTTTATTGTAATGTTTAGAGTAATATATGTCTATTACTGTTGAGCTATAACTACATTTGCTTGCAAACTGTATGGTACTGCATAGTTCAAATTATTAAAAAAAAATGGTTTTAACAAAATCCAAAAATACAACGTTTACTCTTCTTTCAAATTGATAGGGACAGATTTAGAATTCCCACAACTTCGCATTTTCCTTTTAAAAAAAATCGCTATTTAAATGTGTTTAATATATGGTACATACATACATACCTAAAGATCACAGCCTTATTTTAAAGACATACTCCTTCTTGTGCAAACCATCTTGTAAACCATCTTAGCTCTGAGTGGGATTCTGTCAAAATGAGCATCCTTGGCCGTTTTCTGTGCAAAATTGGATTGTTTTGCTGAATTAATTTTGTGACTTGCACCTGTGTCAAGCTGTGGAATTACTTATGCACACACAATCCTACTGTACACAGGAAGCAGCCATGATTTAGATTGCTGGTATCTGTCGGAGTAAGAGGATGCCATCTTGTCCTATGTAAAAGCTTCAACATATCTGGGGTGTCTAACATGGTCGTTTATACAAGAAGGTGTGTATCTGTCTACATCAAAGTTTCTTAGCTTTCAGACAGACAAATGGGTTTCAGTTGTGTGTGGGTGTTTTTTACACCGTATGTCAGAAAATAGAATTTTTTCAGTACTAATTCTTTAATGTACCTAGGAATTTCATGGTAATAGTTGATTTTTAAAAATTATTTTACATTGCGTGTTCCTGCTTACCTAATTCTATTTCTGCTTGCTAATCGTATAGTGTTGAATAGGACTACTAAACTGTCCTTTTCTGACAAACTTTAATGCTGGAATTGAAATGTTTATAATTACATTTATTTTCATTTTGTATCATGAGATGTAATATTGCTCAACTGAGTCCGAGAACTAGGTATTGTTGCGGTTTTGTTCTGTGATATTGATTTTGACTGCAAATTGCACGTCATAATGTAAGACGGATTCCAATTGTTCTGGCGAATTTGAACACTGCATCTGGATTCATTTCCGGTATATTCACGAATTGTAGTAGGGTTTTGGACGTACGTAGCACATGGTGGCCGCCATTATTAGTATCGGACTTCCGTTTCTTTCAGACAAGAATTAAGACAAGTGTAGTCACAGTCGCTTCAAATGTATCATTACGTCATGTTTTTAAACAAAGGGTCATAATCGCCTTTCGTATTTTTCCTAAGCTGAAACTGTATTTGTAATCTGTCGCTGTCTCTGTGGGAAGAATAATCGGAAAGGGTAAAACATGTTTCCCACGCGGTTAAGCATGTGAAAATTTCATGCGAGGACGTTTCACTGAGGATATACTTTAGTAAAGTGAACAACTGGATTACGGTGTACAGGAGTTTTGTGTGCTGATCAGTCTTTTAAAGCAAGCCATGTTGTGGTACAGTTTCACGTGTTTTTTCCACGTGTTTTCTAACCGGAAGTTCTGGTTCCCTCAACAAACCGTATAGTTTGTTAATTATGCTGGGTCACGGGGTCCTGCAAGTCGAGAATATGCTGAACGTGCTGTTCAGCATATTCACGAGGTTGCAGGAGCAATAGCACATTTGTTTAAATTTTCAATTTGCTTGTACAATGTAATATTTCAATGTTTCAATGTTTTATTATACTCATCACAAGGGGCCAACTTTGGGCATGGGGATGAGGGATAGAATATTTGTTTTGGGGAAGGTTGCCGAATAAGGACCACTTTTTGCTTTATGCTGAAAACTAGTTTGCTTTCTTGCAAAGAAGTTTCATTTTGTGTTTGGTAGTCCTTCTCTCTTTAGTTAACCGTTTGGCCTATCAAGAGCGAATAAGCTTTGATAGACATTCAGCAAAAATTAAGTACAGAAAAAAACACAACTGGTCCATATTAGGAGCCTAGGCGCCTAATATGGACCAGTGAGTAGGCCTTCATGAATCACTGTAAAAAGCCCCTATACTTCAAAATAACATGATACAACTTAGTGTGCACGTCAGACTAATTCAAATATGCTTAAGATTTATCTGTTTCGGGTTGACAAGAACGTTAATTGAAGCAAAACAGGAAACTAAAGAAACTTATGAAAAACAGACAGAAAATAAATGAAATTATCAACTTCGACGGAAAGAAGACTATTTGTTTAATATTTTTTTGGAGGCTCAAGGCTATTTTCAGCAAGCTTCATAATGTGTAAATGAAATCAGCCTTTAGCTTTTAACAGAGATCTGTATCTCTGCTTTTAATGTCTTCTGAGACGGGCGCAGTGGCGTGGCGGTAAGACGTCGGCCTCCTAAACGAGAGGTCGTGAATTCGAACCCCGGTCGCTGCCGCCTGGTGGGGAGTGGAGATTTTTCCGATCTCCCAGGTCAACTTATGTGCAGATCTGCTAGTGACTTAACCCCCTTCGTGTGTACACACAAGCACAAGACCAAGTGCGCACGGAAAAGATCCTGTAATCCATGTCGGAGTACGGTGGGTTAGCGGCCCTATGCTCCACAGGGAGTCTACAGGAATAAGTCAAGTAAGTCAAGTACGGTGGGTTATGGAAACACGAAAATACCCAGCATGCCTACTCAACGAAAGCGGAGTGAGCTGACTATGCTCTCAGAGTATAGTGTGGGGAACCCAAATGGGCAAACGAGCTCACACGTAACCAGAAAATTCTGAAACGCTAAAGAATAAGAAGAAGAAGAATGTCTTCTATTTCTTGAAGATGGTCCATATTAGGGGACATATACACATACTTTGAGAGTTTGCTATTATTTTTTTGTTTGCAGTAGCAACTAGGGGTCAACATCGCTCAAATGTAACAAATACAGTCTATGCTGTTATATATAGCAATGTGTGTGTGATAACAGCTTTTGTTGTGTACAGAAACTAGACCGTTTAAAGCGTCAAATTTAGAGCGAACGCTTGCAAAAGTTTAAAAACAGAAAGAAAACGCCTAACGGTTTTGTGGTTTGTGTTTCAAAAACTGTTTTGACATGTGCAAGTTATCCAGATAGGGTAAATACAGCGAATGAAATTGTTTTGAGCGCTCCAGCACCGTACGTTTGTCAGAACAGGAGGTGGTCCATATTAGGAGCAATCTTCCCCTACTTCGTTTTATTTATTCCTGTAGTTCGTTCGTTAGTTAGTTAGTTATTTTGTTTGTTTGTTTGTTTGTTGGTTGGTAAGTTAGTTAGTTAGTTGATTTGTCAGGTAGATAATTATCAGCTAAAAGCATGTAGTCTTTACAGAATTTGTATTTGTGCACAAAATGTATAAGGAGCTGTAGGTGGTTAATCTTATTTAGTCTGCTTCCAAATGCGCGGCTGTGCTTTCATTACCAAATGTCGATTAGTCTACATAATATTTGTTTTGATTCACATTGTATGCTATATATTGTATATAAAGCTGATTTTTACATGTAGTCAATATAGCTTGCAAAAGCCTTACAGGTTGCAGGAGCAATAGCACCTTTTTTTTTATTTCAATTTACTTGTACAATGTAATATTTCAATGTTTTATTATACTCATCACAAGGGACCAACTTTGGGCATGGGGATGAGGAATAGAATTAAGATGTATACAACAATTACAACAAGTAGTACCAGAAATAGCAAGGAATGATACATCTACAGAAGTACACATAGTGCAAGAGTAACTCTCACAATAGTTCTCTTGCACATGATGGCTTGCACATGATGGCTTGCACATCTTGCACATGATGGCTTGCACATGATGGCTTGCACATGATGGCTTGCTTGAGATTGAACTGAAGTTTGTGAAGGTACGATGGATAACTGCTTAAAAATTCTACTTATAATTTCGGAAAGGTCGTCTACTCTCAGTACTTCAGTAAATGTCCACCCATACAGCATGAAACATCGCGCCTACATTTGGCAAAATATGATTTGTTCTTATATTTGTTTGTTGTTGTTGTTTTCTTTTTGTTTTGCTTATGGCAAGACCATACAAGAGCAGCGTGGTCATTTAATCAATGAAACGACGTTATAAAAGCAAACTTGGTGTCTGTCTCTAAGAGTGTACACCAAACTAAATAACTGACCATGCAGTGGCGCAGTAAGCCTTTTTCTTTTATTTCTTTACTGAAGATTTTTACTTGTATTTTTTTGAGAAGCAATACAAAGTTTAAAAAAACACCGAAGTTCTACATTTGTTCTTGGACATTAGAAGGTCTTTGATCATTTTATTTCTTTGACGTTTTTCTTACATGAAGCTAATGGACATCAATGAACAAAAATCTTCTGAACAATATTGCTTTGTCTGTTGGTTTTATTAGGCCGAATAAAAATATAGGTTGGTTTAGGGTAACGTGACCAAATAAGAAAGGGTCGGTAGGTCCGGTTTTTTTTTTCTCCCTTAAATTTAGTCGATTTTAAAGGAGGTTACTTCCCTTAGTCTCTGTCTCTGCACTGTCCAGAACGCTTTCCTTGCACCCGTAAGTTGTCCTTACTGTAAAAGTGAAAAGGTCGAATCAATTTATAGCCACGCGAAAAATACACTGTCATCTATCTATTATATTTATAGATATAGATATATATATATATATATATATACTAGAGGAATACCCGGCTTCGCCGGGGTGAATCGCGAGACAGAGACAGACAGCGTGGCGGTTCATCACAATCACCTCTGCAGGCGAAGTCCTGTCAAACGGGATTGAGAATTTTAGAGCTTATTTCTTAGCCCTATATTATCTGTTGTGGCTTCTCAAATGCCAGAACATACAGACAGACAAAAGCCGCTAGACCCCATCACAAACAGAACTCTACAATCCACAGGTTTTTGCCCACACACACACACACACAAACACACACACAGAGAAGCCGTATATATATATATGTATATCTATATCTATAAATATATAGAGATAGGTGAGAGTGTATTTTTCGCGTGGCTATAAATTGATTCGACCTTTTCACTTTGACAGTAAGAACAACTTACGGGTGCAAGGGAAGCGTTCTGGACAGCGCAGTGACATTCTAAAAATAGTTACTCAGAAACGTGAATTTGGGGTGAACGGCGCGAGACAGAGACAGACAGCGTGGCGGTTCACCACAATCACCTTTGAAGGCGAAGTCCTGTCAAACGGGATTGAGAATTTTAGAGCTTATTTCTTAGCCCTATATTATCTGCTGTGGCTTCTCACATGTCAGAACATACAGACGGACAAAAGCCGCTAGACCACATCACAAACAGAACTCTACAATACACAGGTTTTTGCCCACACACACACACACACAAACACACACACACACACACAGAGAAGCCGTATATATATATGCATATCTGTATCTATAAATATATAGAGATAGGTGAGAGTGTATTTTTCGCGTGGCTATAAATTGATTCGACCTTTTCACTTTGACAGTAAGAACAACTTACGGGTGCAAGGGAAGCGTTGTGGACAGCGCAGTGGACAGCGCAGTGACATTCTAAAAATAGTAATAGTAACTTACAAACGGGAAAGCCACACGAAGGAAGGGAGATAAACGCCAAACACTGGAGAAGATAAGGAAGAGTTACTTATAATGGTGAAATGAACACAAAAACCAAAATCAGTTCAGCGCTGCGCGCTGAGAGCACGTGTTGAAATATCTCATCGATGATATTGTGTCCGGGGTGTAGCTGAATACGGTGTCCAAATTTGAAAAAGATCCACCGAGAACTTTGGCGTTGTGATGTGGTGTAGCGGCTATGGTGTGTCGGTATGGGGGCCCGGGTAGCTGAGGTGGAACCAAAATAGCTGAGGTGGAACCAAAATCGGTTCAGCGCTGCGCGCTGAGAGCACGTGTTGAAATATCTCATCGATGAGGTTGTGTCCGGGGTCTCTCTGAATAAGCCCACCAAATTTGAAGCAGATCCATCGAGAACTTTGGCCGTGCATGGCGAATACACAAATACACAAATACACAGATACACAGATACACAGACACACAGACACAAGTCGTATATATATATAGATACTAGAAT
Organism: Littorina saxatilis; assembly: GCF_037325665.1. Lineage (NCBI taxonomy): Eukaryota > Metazoa > Mollusca > Gastropoda > Littorinimorpha > Littorinidae > Littorina > Littorina saxatilis. The sequence continues at coordinate 33,385,171 of NC_090256.1, forward strand.
GAATACCCGCTTCGCCGGGTAGCCGGCTTCGCCGGGAAGAAGTACTTAGAGCCGTACGCCGGCTCCGAACAATGGACCCGCCAAGCTTAGGTCCCTCCCAGATTCGTGGAATGGGAACAGCACGAAAATGATTCAGTGGCCATAATGCCATTCCTGACCATATCGAGTCCCATCCTTGTCGACGAATGTAACCGTGTTAATCACCTTTGGAGGCGAACTCCACTCAAACAGGATTGAGCAATTTAGAGCTTATCTCTAAGCCCTTTTGAACTGTTATGGCTTCTGAAAGGAAGGCCAGTACATAAAATTGCACAAAAGCCGCCAGACCACATCACAAACAGAACTGAACAATGCACAGGTGTTGCTCACATAAACACACACACACACACACACACACACACACACACACACACACACACACACACACACACACACACACACACACACAAACACAGAGAAGCCATATCTATAGAGAAATAGATGACAGTGTATTTTTCGCGTGGCTATAAATTGATTCGACCTTTGCACTTTTACAGTGAGGATAATTTACGGGTCCAATTTACGTTCTGGACACTGCGGTGACCTTCTAAAAATAGTAACAGAACGGGAATATCCGAAGATGCCTCCCTCAAACTATAGTGCACCATACGAAGGAAGGGAGGTAAACGCTGAAAACCTGGAGAAGATGAGAAGATAAGGAAGAGTTACTTATAATGGTGAAATGAACACAAAAACCAAAATCAGTTCAGCGCTGCGCGCTGAGAGCACGTGTTGAAATATCTCATCGATGATATTGTGTCCGGGGTGTAGCTGAATACGGTGTCCAAATTTGAAAAAGATCCACCGAGAACTTTGGCGTTGTGATGTGGTGTAGCGGCTATGGTGTGTCGGTATGGGGGCCCGGGTAGCTGAGGTGGAACCAAAATCGGTTCAGCGCCGCGCGCTGAGAGCACGTGTTGAAATATCGACCAGGTTGTGTCCTGTACCGGGTCAACCTGAATATGCCCACCAAATTTGAAGCAGATCCATCGAGAACTTTGGCCGTGCATGGCGAATACACAAATACACAAATACACAGATACACAGACACACACGCAGACACAAGTCGTATATATATATAGATACGGCTTCTGTGTGTGTGTGTGTGTGTGCGTGTGTGTTTGTGTGTGTGTGTGTGTGTGTGTGTGTGTGTGTGTGTGTGTGTGTGGGTGTGTGTGTGTGTGTGTGTGGGCAACACCTGTGGATTGTAGAGTTCTGTTTGTGATGTGGTCTGGCGGCTTTGGTGTGTCTGTATGTTCGGGCCTTCCTTTGAGAAGCCATAACAGTTATTCTCAATCCCGTTTGAGTGGACTTCGCCTTCAAAGGTGATTGTGGTGTTTCGGCACTCGGTTACATTTGGCGTGGTCGACAGGGATGGGACTCGACATGAAATGTAATGTTCAGGCCACTGAATCATTTTCGTGCTGTTCCCATTCCACCAACCTGGGAGGGACCTAAGCTTGGCGGGTCCATGGTTCGGAACTTTGGGGACAAAGTTCATTCAAAGGGGGTCGAGTGTGACAGGGAGACTACCGTCGCCCTTCACAGCAGACTCTGCAGAGTTGTTCACCTTAGAAGTTGTGGGCTTTCCTTGCATGTACCCGTAATTTGTCCTCGCTGTAAAAGTGCAAAGGTCGAATCTATTTATCGAAAAATCCACTGTCATCTATCTCTATATATTTATATATATAGATAGATATATACGGCTTCTGTGTGTGTGTGTGTGTGTGTGTGTGTGTGTGTGTGTGTGTGTGTGTGTGTGTGTGTGTGTGTGTGTGTGTGTGTGTGTGTGTGTGTGGAGGCAACACCTGTGGATTGTAGAGTTCTGTTTGTGATGGGGTCTGGCGGCTTTTGTCTGTCTGTATGTTCTGGCCTTTGAGAAACCATAACAGTTAATATAGGGCTTAGAAATAAGCTCTAAAATTCTCAATCCCGTTTGAGAGGACTTCGCCTTCAAAGGTGATTGTGGTGAACCGCCACGCTGTCTGTCTCTGTCTCGCGATTCACCCGGCGAAGCCGGGTATTCCTCTAGTATATATATATATATATGACAATAAAGACGCCAGCCAAGTGTCACATTTTAGCGCATAGTACGATAAAGTTTTTGTCCTTTCTGTACGAGGTTGAGCTTTCAAACGTCGAGCGTTCCCATTTCGATGAACGGTTTTTCGAAATCCATCATTCATCTTTTGTTTTTTTCTGGTGTAACCGAGTGCCAAAACACTACGATCACCTCGGGAAGCGAAGTGCAATCAAACAGGATTGAAAATGTTAGGGCCAATTTCTTAGCCCTATAAAAACTGTTATGCAAACCCGAAGGTTTCCATGAACATACAGACAATCGGAAACCACCAGACCCCATCACAAACAGAATTCTACAATACACCGGTGTTGACTTTTAAAGGCCAACAACTCGGGTGCAGAGTCTGCTGTGAAAGGAGCGGTAGCCTCCCATGTCACAATCGCTCCCGTTTGAATGAACTTCGTCCCGAAGTTCCGAACCGGGGGACCACTGTCCATCCCAAGTTCGCAGAATGGGAACAGCACAAAAATGTTCAGTGGTCATATTATGCCATTACCTGAACATATCATGCTGAGTCCCATCCTGCTTGCAGCGCCAGATGTAACCGAGTGCCGAAACACTACGATCACCTCGGGAAGCGAAGTGCAATCAATTGATTGAAAATGTTAGGGCCAATTTCTTAGCCCTATAAAAACTGTTATGCAAACCCGAAGGTTTCCATGAACATACAGACAATCGGAAACCACCAGACCCCATCACAAACAGAATTCTATAATACACCGGTGTTGACTTTTAAAGGCCAACAACTCGGGTGCAGAGTCTGCTGTGAAAGGAGCCTCCCATGTCACACTGGTTTGTTTCTTTTTTTCTAATGCGTGTTCTTCGTCCCTGACCCGTTTTCGTCGTTTCCGGCGGAAGTAGGCAAGCCAGCAGCACGCAGCGAATCCGCTGATGAGAAAGGGGGCGATCAGCACAAAAATGATGTAGAGGAATGCCATCTGTTCTCCTGTACTGAGTGGAAGTACCCTGAAATACAAGAAGAAAAGTTAGTATCGATAATGTGTAAGAGTCGAAGCAGGTACGTGTGTCTTTGTGAGATCATATCATTTCGAGGGTATAACAAAATCAGGTTGTAGCCACTATAGAAGTTCTGTCCCGGTCAGATTACTAGTTGTGGTTGTTGAAGCAGAAGCAACAGCAGCCGCAACAACACACGCCTGCACGCACACACGCGCACACGCATACTCACCTGGGTGTTGTAAGAGTGGTCGTTGTGGGTGTCGTCGTTATGGTAGATGTAGTGATCGTGGTGGGTGTTGTTGTGGACATGGTCGTTGTTGTGGGAGTGGTCGTTGTTGTTGACAGGGTCGTTGTTGTTGGAGTGGTCGTTGCTGTTGACATGGTCGTTGTTGTTGGAGTGGTCGTTGTTGTTGGAGTGGTCGTGGTTGTTGTTGACATGGTTGTGGGAATGGTCGTTGTTGTTGACATGGTCGTTGTTGCGGGAGTTGTCGTTGTTGTGGGAAGGGTCGTTGTTGTGGGAGTGGTCGTTGTTGTGGGAGTGGTCGTTGTTGTTGACATGGTCGTTGTGGGAGTGGTTGTTGTTGTGGGAGTGGTCGTTGTTGTGGGAGTGGTTGTTGTTGTGGGAATGGTAGTGGATGCAGTCGTAGTGGTAACAACTCCAACTGCAATCGATATCAAGTCGTACAAATGATCTGTTTGTTTGTTCGTTTGTTCGTTTGTTTTCTTGTTTGTTTTTTGTTTGTTTGATATCGGTTTTTGTTTGTTTGATTTTGGTTTTTGTTTGTTTGTTTGTTCGTTTTGCAAGTTTGTTTTGTTGTTGTTGTTGTTGTTGTTGTTGTTGTTGTTGTTTTGGCCTCTTTTAAAATTAAATTAAATTAAATCAAACCAAATCAAATCAAATCAAATCAAATCAAATCAAATCAAATCAAATCAAATCAAATGTATAAAACGTGAAAAAATCTTACTTTGTGCTCTAAATTTAGCCCGACACCCCGACACGACCCAAACGGCCATAGAGTCAGCGGTCAGGCCGTGGGACACATCCTCTGTGCAGGGCGATCCTGAAAGCTGCCTCGTCTTCTGAAGGGAAGACCCCACACCGGACAACGAGCATTCCGTGTAGGCATAGTTGACTGAAGAACACGTCACACTCTCTGACGTCACACAGAGTCCTTCTTGCGTCATTGCGGTCAGTGATGATTCGTGTTGAAGAGAGAAAGAGGGGAAAATAAATAAAAGGTCTGTCAGAAGGAATAATTGCAGGTTGTAGCGAGTCATGTCAACACAGTGTGTCCCATATGGACCAACAGAACTCATGAGGACATTGGTAAATTTCAATTCATAAACGAAACAAAACCTATTGGAAATGTGAAAAATGTTTGGTTTTTATAAATTAATGATAAAAACAAACAAGTCGCATGAAGCGAATTTAATACATTTAGTCAATCTGTCAAACTCACAGAATAATACTGAACGCACTGAATTTCATGAGGGAAAAAAAAGATAATCCGCACCCAAGACTGAAAGCGCTGACATTCTCAGTGCAAAACGTAGCGGCCCACATGCGCTTGAAGTGACAATCAATTTATAGAGCAGTTGCGTACAGCGCTTAATAGGAAAATCTCGGTTTACTGCATTCTTTTTAACTTCCTGAGCTTGGTTTTATTCCAAACTTAACATATCTATATGTTTTGGTATCAGTAAATGATAAGGAATAAGATGAAATCCTTCAGTTTTGGATCAATTGCTAACATTTCAATTTTGATCCATCTTGGAGATTTTTAATGACCAAAGTCATTAGTTAATTATTCAGCTTCCACGCTGTAATGCAATCCCATAGTTCGGGCTTTATCTAAGATTGCTTGACCAAAATGTCCATCGATTTGACTAAAAATTAAGGGCGTGACAGTGCCGCCTCAACTTTCACTAAAAGCCGGATATGATGTCATCAAAAACATTTGTCGAAAAAAGTACATACATACATACATACATACATACATACATAGATACATACATTTATACACCAGGAGTTTCACGAAAGCTGCATGGGCAATTCGGCACAGTGTAAGAGTAGCTTTACACCGAACAAAAATAACTCGCATTTCGCATTGAAAACATGCGGTTGGTAGTGATGAACTCGTATAAAAACTGTCCTCTTTTCACTTGAAACACGACAGACGCAGTAGAAAACGAATACCACACGTTCAATGGAAGTAACTTATATATACATTATTTTGCCATTTTGCTGGGCAAACTACATGTCGGCCTTACGAAAGTGTTAATATTATCACGCTGAAAATACGAGCAGGTTATGTTATGACGTTACCAGTTTTGTGTTTGTATGTGACAGCATAGCATGTTTGCGATCAAATACCCGACCCGACCCAAAATCCATTATTTTATTGCCGTGGCTCAAAGCCAGTGCTCGTGACGACATTACAAGTTTGTGTGGGGTCCGGTGTCAGCTTACTTACAATACTGCCAGATGGTTTTTCTAATAGCCTATGGCAAATATTGGGTTTTGCTTAGCGGGTTTTTTTGTGCATGGATATGCTATGATTGAGACTAAGTGTACTCCACATCGAACAGCAGTAATTCAAGCCTTGTTAACCCGTGATTTGTAAAAATGTAAAAATATTTTACAAATCACGTCGAAACTAAAACCGCGATTTGTAAAAATGTAAACAAAAACAAAAACAAAAAAATTCATGTCTTTCTTGTCCCATCGCTGAAAAACTCGGATCGCTTCCTCCCAGTGGAAAGCTAGCAGCAACAGAGTCGTGCTACCCCAAAGTCAAGGGATCCATTAGATTTTTTTTCTTTCTTTCCTTTATTGTCCCATCGCTGGGAAATTCGGATCGCTTCCTCCCAGTGGAAAGCTAGCAGCAAGAGAGTCGCACTACCGCAAAGTCAAGGGATCCATTTAGATATTTTGTTTCTTTCTTTTCTTTATTGTCCCATCGCTTGGAATTCGGATCGCTTCCTCCCAGTGGAAAGCTAGCAGCAAGAGAGTCGCGCTACCCCAAAGTCAAGGGATCTATTAGATTTTTGTTTTTCATTTCTTTATTGTCCCATCGCAGAGAAATTCGGGTCGCTTCCTCCCAATGGAATGCTAGCAGCAAGAGAGTCGCGCTACCCCCAAATCAAGGGATCGATTAGATTTTTTTTTTCTCATTTCTTTACTAGATTGTCCCATCGCTGGGAAATTCAGATCGCTTCCTCCCAGTGGAAAGCTAGCAGCAAGAGAGTCGCGCTCCCGCAGAGTCAAGGGATCCCTTAGCTTTTTTTTTCTTTCTTTCTTTTCTTTATTGTCCCATCGCTTGGAAGTTTTGGATCGCTTCCTCCCAGTAGAAAGCTAGCAGCAACATAATCGCGCTACCCCAAAGTCAAGGGATCTATTTAGCTTTCCACTGGGAGGAAGGGACCCGAATTTCCAAGCGACTGGACAAGAAATACATACACAAAAATATATATAATAGATCCCTTGACTTTGGGGTAGCACGACTCTGTTGCTGCTAGCTTTCCACTGGGAGGAAGTGACCCTAATTTCCCAGCGATGGGACAATCTAGTAATGAAAAACAAATCTGAAAAAAAATCTAATAGATCCCTTGACTTTTGGGGTAGCGCGACTCTGTTGCTGCTAGCTTTTCATTGGGAGGAAGCGACCCGACTTTCGCAGCATTGGGACAATCTAGTAATGAAAAAAAAATCCAAACAAATCTAATAGATCCCTTGACTTAAGGGTAGCGCGACTCTGTTGCTGCTAGCTTTTCATTGGGAAGAAGCGACCCGAATTTTCCAGCGATGAGACAATCTAGAAATCTAATAGATCCCTTGACTTGGGATGTGAAGCTAATGGGATGGGGGCGAAATGGGATAACGGCGATCCGGTATTGCGCCAAAATGGGACGTGGAGCTAATGGTACATGACATGGTGGTAAAATGACACTTGGCCTGAGAAATTTCGCCAAAATGGGATGGGGCGAATTGGGATAACGGCGTAACGGGACTAATAGATCCCTTGACTTTGGGGTAGTGCGACTCTGTCACTGCTAGCTTTCCACTGGGAGGAAGCGACCGGAATTTCCCAACGATGGGACATCCTAGTAATGGAAAAAAAAATCTTAAAATTAACAGAGTCGCGCATGACGGCTTACCAATATCACGTGAAAATCGCAAATAACACGTGTTCTGTGTAATTCACAGCGATGATTTTAACCGACAGTGTTATTAACTAATTTTCAGTTAAGATGTCCTCGGCTTACTAGCGCCAAAACCATAGTTGAACATGAACACCTGATAATTAGACATGAACACTTGATAATTAAACATGATCACATGATAATTCAACATTATCATTTGATAATTTCAATTTGCACGTGACACTTAATAAGTTTTAGTTCTGGCACACTTCCAGATGGATTACTTGAGCCAAAACTAAAAAGTAAACATTATCTTGGGAAGAAAATTCGTAATTTTCATTGATAATTGTAATTTTCTCATGAACATTTTAATTTGGTTGTTTTGGCGCAAGTAAGCCATCTAGTAATCATTTTCACGTGAAAATGTCAGTTACCACGTGTTCTGTCTAATTCACAGCGCACAGCAAAAACGTTAACTGACACTGTTGATTACTAATTTTGTTTATATTTATATGGGAGATTTATATAGCGCTTGACGTTCTCTAAGCGCTTTACATAATAATTTCTGCCGTGTGAGATGGAATTTTTTACACAATATATCACGCATTCACATCGGCCAGTAAATCTCAAGCCATTACGGCGAATATTTACTTTTCACGGCCTATTATTCCAAGTCACACGGGTATTTGGTGGACATTTTTTATCGATGCCTATACATTTTTGCCAGGAAAGACCCTTTTGTCAATCGTGGGATCTTTAACGTGCACACCCCAATGTAGTGTAGTTTTCATTTTTGTCTTCAGCCTACTTGCTCTAGAACCATAATTAAACATGAACACCTGATAATTAGATATGAACACATGACAAGTAAGTATGATCATTGATAATTAAACATTATCATTTGATAATTACAGTTTAACGTGAACAAGGGGAAAGTCGCTAAACCTGGAACAGTTAAGGAGAAACAGCCGTACCAGACAAAAAAATGGATATTGCAAAGCGTTCTTTATATTGTCACATACTAGACTCGATCAATAAATAAACGAACCACATAAAATAGAATAAAAGTCACGCAACTCATCAGACTGATCATAATAAAAAATGTCTGCATTTGTTCCAGGTTGGACGCATGGGTGTGTAAAGTGGAACACTGTGTTGTCAAACTCGGAACACATACAAACACACCCTGACTCTCTTTCTAGCTCTGTCTGTGTCTCTCACACACCCATATACACCCACACACTCTCATTCACACACAAACAAGCACACATTGCCACACACACAAGATAAATAAATACGTCATAACATTTTGATTAAGCCATTTTATGTAAATGACTTTTTTTCAACATCATATTTTGATTTTTACCAAGGAAATAACAAATCGGATAACAATATAAGCCTTAAATGTAAAACAAAAAGATAAATAAGGGCTAGGTGTAAAAAGGACTGAAAAACAAAACCTTAAAAAAAAAGAAGGAGAAAATAGGCAAAGAACCGATTTCGCAGACAATGTCCTTTGTCTTCTACTGTCAGCGCAGTCATCGTGTGATTACTGTGTGCACTTCTGGCACTATAACAGTCATATCCTCAGAGGAGTTGGTGCCACACATGAAGCAGTACCACGAAATTTCGCAGCTTCATTTGTACCCCTCTTCTGTTGACAAATAGATATAAAAGGGCTACCTGCCCAATTGACTAAATGTAAAAATCATTACGCATAAAGTCTCAAAGCAAATAGAACATAATTATTTAAGAACTGATTTTGCAGACACACAAAAATTGCTAAGTACAGATTTCGAAGTCCTTTTGTCCGCTGCTGTCAGCGCAGTCCTCGTGTGCCCACTGTGTGCACCTCTGGCACTAGTACTGTATCATGTTCTCAGGGGAGTTGGGGCCACACATGAAGCAGTACCAAGTGCTTTCCCCCGGGATAGAACGCATCGTCGAGAATGTTCTCCTTTTCCCCCTCTGATCAGAAGATATTCCCCTCTTGTTTCTCTGAGCAGAAGATTTTGTAGCTTCATTCTTTCCTCTTTTCTGTTGACCTGCACGCCTTTTTGCAAGTGAAATCTCCAGCTTTTGGTTGTAAGGAGAAGATTGTTTTTTTCGTGATGATCTCTTCGACGAGCTTGTGGTTGTGCGTTGCAGGACATCAGCAGCAGGTAAGCTTACATTTGCTACTGACACCAAGCAATCATAATGACCAGAATCTCCATGTACAGTTACAAAACAACGATGGGGGTGACGTTGGCAAATTTATTTCAGCTTCAAAAATGCTATTGATTAGTTCTTGTTCTATCTCTGGTGTTAATGTAGAAGGTCTTCATGTGAACTTTACTTCTTCTTTTGCAAATTTAAGAGTTGTGACAGTAACACCATATGCTCTTGATGCGCAACGCAAACCCATATCTCCGTTTTTCACTGCCGACAAAGCGCAGCCCATTTCTTCTGGTAACCACCGCCGTTCGGGTCTCATAATGCTGTCAAACAAATCAATCAATCATTCAATATAAAATAATTATAGAAAGGAAAAACACAACAAAACCGAAAAGAGAATTGAATACGTGAATAAAACAGCAGTGTTCTGTTTATTGTTTGATGAGGGTAAGATGGAACAGAATGCGGCAAAGCTGGAACACTGTTCCATGTTTGCCTCTCTTATGTGTTCCATCATTGCCGCATGACACCTGCATGGATTTCGCGTTTTTCTGTTGGATACACGTGACGTTTCAAATCTTTTTTTCCGTTCAAGTTATTGCAAATATATGAAGGTTTATCACAGCAATCAACATTTTACGTGAACGTATATAGATAAAGAGTAATAATACGAACTGTAGACGGTAGAAATAAGAAGAAGAAGGAAGAAAAGTTTAAAAAACGTACCATTTTTTTTTTTTTTTTTTTTTGCTGCGGTAGTCATTTGTTTTGCTGGAATAATATCAAGGAATGCCACTAGACATTTCTGCAAAACAATTGTTCATGAATTGTTCCCCGTTGATCGCATATTGAGGTGTTCCAAGTTGGCCGACTGTTCCGGGATTGGCGACTTTCCCTTATAAAGGTCAGTGGCTGACTCACTTCCATGTGTATTAGTTGAGCCAAGGAAGAAAATTCGTAATTTTCACTCATAAATGTAATTATCTCGTGAAAACTTTAAAATGTCTTGTGAAAATTTCATTTGTAGTTTTGGCGCTAGTAAGCCGTCATAGGAGTGTCCCATTCTGAGGTCGCAAGCCGCGCAGGTAGGCCAGGACTTTGAACTCGCCTGACACGGTTTGTATTCGCCTCACTTTCGTTAGGTATCCGATTTTTAATGACCAAACTCACTCATTAGTTTTTAAGCCACCAAGCTGAAATGCAATACCAAACCCCGGGCTTCGTCGAAGATTTCTTTGCCAAAATTTCAATCAATTTGATTGAAAAATGAGGGTGTGACAGTGCCGCCTCAACTTTTACAAAAAGCCGGATATGACGTCATCAAAGGTATTTATCGAAAAAAAGAAAAAAATGTCCGGGGATATCATACCCAGGAACTCTCATGTCAAATTTCATAAAGATCGGCCCAGTAGTTTAGTCTGAATCGCTCTACACACACACACAGACAGACACACACACACACATACACCACGACCCTCGTCTCGATTCCCCCCTCTATGTTAAAACATTTAGTCAAAACTTGACTAAATGTAAAAATACTGGCCCTGCGATATCTTGTTATTCTTCTTGATGACGTTGAAGCGTATTACGTAATCGTGAACGCCAATGGCTGCGTTTCATTTGACGTTGTGCGAAAGAAAGGTTGTAAATGTCCACTGCAAGTCAGTGTTTATGACTTCGCTATTTCCTTATCACTGAAATAACTGGACAAGTAATAAAACAGCAAGCCCATTAAAAGTGGGATTACAACTTTTAGTCAATCTCACGGCATAAAAGATCAAAACTAAACAGTTTTGTTTGTAATAGAAGCGATTGAGCGAATGAAGAAGAAGAACCCAGAACATATCCCATATCACTTAATGTCGATGAAAAGAAATGTCACAGAAAAAAAAATGTGAGAGTGATTGAGAAAGACAGAAAGACAGACAGAGAGCGGGGTGGTGTGGGGGGTGGGTTGGATGTAAATAGAAATTTCATACTGATGATATAATAGCATTATTGTGTGCTAATGTGTGTTTTCCTTGTGTGGCATTATATGCGCTCTGTAGGGAATAACATGACAGCATTTATGAAGCCATGTTCTTTTTTTTACGAAAATGTATTTACATAAGGACTCTCGAGTCTCAACTCAACTCTGGGAATGACACTACCAAAAAGAGCTACACCAAAAAATCAAAATCAAAAACTTACACCATCAAAAAGTGTTATAAACATACACACAGACACATAGACACAGACACAGACACGCACACACACACACACACACACATAGACACACACACACACAGACACATAGACACAGACACGCACACACACACACACACACACACACAGAGACACACACACAGACACACACACACAGACACATGGACACCGACACGCACACACACACACACACATACACACACACACACACACATAGACACAGACACACACACACACACACACACACACACATATATATATGTATATACAAACACACACACACACACTTACACACACACACCACACACACACACACACACACACACAACACACACACACTCACACACACCACACACACACACGCACACACACACACACACACACACACACACACACACACACACACACACACACATAAAATGTGTAAATAATCAAAATTAATGCTATCAGGAATGTGAATAACAATTCAGTTTCATCAATAAAGCTTTCATCAATGTTCGAGACATGCTTTCCGCAAACAGAAACACGCATACATAAACACACCTAGTGAGACGAACATCCGCTTCCGCCCTCGGAATATCCCAAATTTTGTCTTGAATGGAGTACCTGTCCAAGTAGTTTGGGACTATGTGTACTATTTAACTATAATAACAAATTTCATAATGCCATGAAACGTTAATGTTTGATTGGTAACCGTGCAATGTTCTCGTAAATTCGAAAATGTAGAAAACTAAAATTACCAATTGATGTGCAATTGGATCTTTTTGAGAAGTGTGTACATCCAATTTTGCTGTACAGTGGTTGTGAGGTGTGGGGATATGATTCATTAGACATATTGTCAAGGTTTCAATTGCGATTTTTTAAAAATGCTTCTTGATGTATATAAAACTACACCCACCTGTATGGTTTACGGAGAGCTTGGTCGTTATCCAATTAGAATTGAGGTACAATGTCAGTTGCTGGTTTATTGGTATAAACTGATGAAAGAAATGAACGATGGTGCGAATAAGATGTCCTGTTTAATGTTAAAACTACATTTGAAGTTGTACCATGTACAAAACGTTAAATTGCCCTGGTTGTCGCATGTCAATACTATGTTAAATAAGTTGGGTCTATCATATTTATGGACAACTCAGAGTCTTGCCGTCTCAGGTTTTAAAAACGTTGTAAAACAAAGGCTAAGAGATCAATTCCTGCAGGAATGGAACACTGACGTGAATGCCAACAGCTTGTGTTTTAATTACAGAATATATATAAAGGATTTGTGTCTGGAAAGGTATTTGCTTTGGTTGCCTGGGAAATTCCAAGTTAAATTAGCAAAATTTAGAACAAGCAATCATAAGTTGCCAATACATCAGCACAGATTTTTTAATGCTCCTAGAAATGAAAGATTGTGTGATATGTGCGATCAAAATTAATTAGGTGATGAGTTTCACTATTTGTTCATTTGTACCGACGAAAGTATAGTGTCTAAAAGAAGAAAATTAATTAATCCTTATTACCGATCTCACCCAAATTGTTTAAAATATGAACAGTTAATGAATTGTAAATCTAAGATAAAACTAATGAAGCTAGCAAGATTTGTAGCCCACGTTATGATTTTAGTATGTTAGCGTTACATCTAGTTTCTTTATTGGTATGTATATGTATGTAATACATGCTTTTGTTTTGTTTTGTGTTTTTTACAAAAGATGCATGGCATAATGGTATTGCCAATTTATTTTGGCTATATTATCGTTGTCCGCTTAATGTATACATATTATCTGTCTGATCTCTTACCTGATTTTGTTAAACCTATTTTTCTTTTATTTTTGTTTGTATGTATGGAAGTGTATATTGCCAATTTATTTTGGTTGTATAGTATTGTTGTATTTGTCCGCTCAATTTGTATACATATATTAACTGTCTGATTTGTTACCTTTTTTTGTTAAAGTTATATCTTTGTTTCAAAGCCCTCTGGGCCCAAAACAATAAAATACTTGACTTGACTTGGTAAATCATTTGGCCAAGTAGTCACTGAATGTCAAAATAAAAAATAAAAGTAAAATAAAAAAAAGAATTGTAACAAGTTACTCAATAATGACCAAACAAATTAAACACACACACTAAAGCGTTCTAGGAATGTGTTAAGTCCCAACATCTGATTGATCAAAGAAATGTGTTGAGTATTCTTACTTTTCAAGTAAAAAAACCCTGTAGTTTTGCTCGTTTTAAGCGTTCAGCATAGCGGAAATATCTACAGCTAACAAAAACCTTCCTCTTCGTGAGATGTCAACCTCAAAATCATTGACAGCGAGGGTTGCAAACATTAATCCTACACATAATCGTGTCCGCAAACATTCTAATATTTATGCAGTGTTCGAGAAACGAGTAACCAAATGTTTTATGTATTTTACTCATAAAACTTGAAATAATTCAAAAGAAAATCATCAACTGGTCAGTCGTGCAAGTATTGAACACTTTTGTTGCGATGACAAAGTAATGTGAAATTAAGAGATGAGAAGAAATTATAAAGACGTATCGCTGTATTTCTACCTATATAAGTGAGTGCTAGCGTGTGTGCGTGCGCCAGCGTGTGTGTGAGCGAGGGAGCGAGAGAGAGAGAGAGAGAGAGAGAGAGAGAGAGAGAGAGAGAGTGAGAGACAAGACAAGACAAGACAAGACAAGACAAAATATGTGTTATCGGGGATAAGCAAGGATATATGCTTTTTTTACATCCAGCCCTCGTCCTTGATAGGGTCGACTAAAACAGAAAAATATAATCAAAGAACTATCAGAGCGAGGGATCGAGGGAATGATTGAGTGCGTAATTCTGGTCAACAAAACACCAGGCACAATTACTACATTATTGACTCAGTGTATCCCTAGGTATCTCTATGTACAACTTCAGATGGAATAACAAAATCATAATCACTAGGTTTGCAGCTTATATACATGATATAACTGATATCAATACTTTAGCCTACTGACAACGGGTACACATTCACCCACGGGTACAGGCCTCGATTAGCCCGCCGTACCCGATTAGCGCACCTATTTTCATCATCACAGACATAATATACTGATACGATGGATTGACCAGAAAGTGACTCTAGTATAGTTATCAGTATATGACTCTTGTTATCAGTATATGACTCTTGTTATCAGTAAGATGTGGAGTTAGGTGTGTACTCATTGTTTATACCAAATCGGTTTTTCAGAACAGTCGCAGGTCATTTTTGCAGGTGTTCTTTGCTTGATCATGAAATTATTATAATTAGTTTTCAAACGTTGAATCTGATGATCTCTTGTCAGTTTTCACCGACAATTGAAAACAGAAATCGTTGACACCTCTTATATGATTCAGCGAAAAAAGATGGCGTCGCGCTACATTGTGTACGTGCTGGCGGTGTGCGCCACGTTGCTATGGAAACCAGCCATGCTCCAAGATACCACACTGTGTAGCAGTTCGTCCCCTTGTGTGTTCGACTGTGGGGAAACCACTCTTGACCTGGTACCGCTTTCTAGAGACGACGAGCAACCCTTGTGAGTGTGTGTGTGTGTGGGTGTGTGGAATAAGCTTGTGTGTGTGTGTGTGTGTGTGTGTGTATCATGAGTTTGTGTGTGTGTGTGTGTGTGTATGTGTGTGTGTGTATGCGTTTGTGTGTGTGTGTGTGTGTGTGTGTGTGTGTGTGTGTGTGTGTGTGAGTGATTGTGTGTGTTTTCACTGACAGTGCAGAATGTAGGAATTCGGCTCCCCAGCTTTGCAGATTTGTTACAGCATCATTCCTTGGGCAAAAGCCTCGCGGCAGCTAAACTATATATCACTTGTCTACGTGACGCTTTAAACTGAACTGGGCGCATCGAAAAGCGGACGCTCAGGGAGAAGCCCTTACTAATCTTGCTCTCTGCTGTCCTGTTCCTGCCGTTTGCCAGCTACAAGCTACTACCGTTGCACGTGTGCGTGCGTGCGTGCGTGTGTGTGTGAGTGTGTTTGTGTGTTTACCTGCACAGTGTTTTCAAGTCAGCGGATTTTACCTCACTCTCTCCCTAAACCTTTCCCTCAGTTTTCCAGATTTGCCCGACCGAGAAGGAGCTTTCCAGTTTTCCTTCAGCCCATGTTCCAGTTTTTCTGAGGGTTCCGGTTGTGCCAACACTTCAGTGAGTGCACTCGTTTGCTTTTTGCTCACATTTTTATTTTCCAAAAAAGTGCGCCTAAAGCCTGTCCTAAACCGGGCCAAGTCGACTTCACAAAGTATACTTCGCGAAGCTGGCGGCATGTTTTTTTTAATTGTAATTGTTCTTGTTGTTGTTGAAATTGTATCAATTCATGACTAATCTGTTTTCGCCCTACATCTGACGCCGACAGGTGTGTCAGATCGATCCACTGGATGCAAACAACACAGTGGATGTTGGCAGCACTGCCTCTGTCGCACTGACACAAAATCCACAAACCAACACCTCTGTTCTGACTTACACGTCTACTCAGGGTGGAGTAAAAAGGTGAGATAAACGGTCGTGTTCTGCGGGTAAAAAATGTTTCTGTAATTTGTTCATCCCTCTTGGCCCGGTGTCACGAACTGAAACCTCTGCTGAAAAGCACCCAGAGACACCCAAAACCTCTCCTCAACAATACCGGTACACGTGTTGACTTACAACAGCGGTACTCAATACCCCTAAGTATTGAAACAATTTGCTAAAAACAGTTGAACACAAACGGTGAACACCGCGTGTTAATAAAACCAACACCTCTCAATGTATACCACCACAACAACTGAAACAACAGTGAGAACTCGTACACCATCAACAAACTACAACTATGCAGATACAAGTACACCAACAACAACAACAGACAGCCTAACGAATTGAGTGCCAACGCAAACGGAACCGCCTCGGCCCACCTCACCACACCCAACAACCACTGATATCTACAATACATCCCACTTCAGAAGAAACGCTCAACCCCCCACTGTGCGAAACAACAACAGCAACCTCTGCCAAAATTGTGTAAAAAAATACACTAAATGAATTGAATTTGACCAAAAAAGAGGTCATAAACACACCACGAAAAACACTTCTGAAACAAAAGAACGCAAATGCGAAGAAAACAAATAAAACCATGAAAAAATCATAAATGCTGCACTAATACACAGCAACGGGGAATGTTACCCAACGACTAGACACTGACCAACATTACAAGAAAAACAAAGACGCGGGCATCAAAGACAATCTTATCTAAGCGTTCCACCATGCTGCTGCCCACCACATCTGCATAAACTAGCAGACCGCAGACGTACCTACGGCCATAAAAACTGACACGCCACAACAAATCCCAACAAAGCCAAGCAGCCAGCTCTCTCTGGCACACCGAGACACCACAGACTTGAACGGATGCAACACATCCGCCTCAATTACATCACCGCCACACCAGCAGCATCTGACCACACAGCGTTGATACGCCTAATCCACTCCGTCCGGCACCAGACTATTTCCGACATACCGACACGCCACCCTTCAAACCGATTAAGGTTCAGCACAAGAGGTTGGAGAGACACTCCTAAACCCCTCCGCCAACTCACTCGTCCGCACACTCGAACCTATTATAAACCTCCAACCGAGCACTACATTCCAGAACTCAACAAGTCGCTGATCCCCGCTCATTCCTTCATCAAAAGGACACGGGCTACAATCTCACCATCCGTGGGCAAAGAACCTTTGTCACCACACTCTCCCCCCAAACATGGGAAGGCACTCCAAAACAAAACTCCGAATCCAAAAAAGGAAACTAACCAGACTTTCAAATGAAAAAGAAAAAAAGATCAACAACAACCTGACACGAGCCAAACAATTCGTAATCAACTTGTCAAATGTACAACTTTCAAATGAACAATACCTGGGCCTAGAAAAAGGCCTCAAATTCATACCTACACCAAAAACAAACAAACCAACCATGAGAAAACGAATCTCGGCAGATTTCTGCAAACTTGCACGAAAAATTAGATGCAAATTCTACTTCCGTGAAAACACCTCCGAGACCGCAATACCTCCATTCTACACAAAATCCAATTGGAACCCCCCACCAGGAAACGAAGCCATCGAGAAATACATCTTCAATACCAGAATGGAACTGTACAATCTTTCTTTGAAGAAACTACAATCCAACCTCTCTGAAAATGAAAGGAAAGCACTCAAAGAGCTATCTGACAATCAAAACATTGTCATACGCAAGGCCGACAAAAACAACACAATCGTGATTTTGAACAAATCCACCTACAACGAGGAAGCACAATTCCAGCTTTCAGGGGTACACTACAAAAACATCCCCCCACCTGATCAACTGTCACTGATCAACCAAATGATGACAATCATAACCCATCTACAGAAAACCCAACAAATTAACAAACCAACATACAACTTCCTGAGCCAAACCAAGAAGGCACACAAAACGGGGAAACTGTACTTTCTTCCTAAAGTACACAAATTCTCCAAAGAAGAAATCTGCAACCTACAGACGAACGGAGCCCAAGACACTAGAATTCCAAGCAGACCTATCATTTCCCAATGCGACACCCCATCCCAATACGTGGGAAAATTCATCGATTTCTTCCTACTACCTACTGTAAAAAAAAACAGTCCACCTACATCAGAGACACATTGGATTTCATCCAACAGATCGAAAAACTCATTCTTCCCCCTAATGTACTCATTTGTACATTCAACATCACCAGCATGTACACCAACATGACAACAAATGAACTCATCAGTGCAGTCAACGAAGCTTTACCCAGCACCCTGTGTATTCCACCACTACCACCTATCCACAAATCACACATCGTGGCACTTCTCGAACTCATCTTGAAAAACAACAACTTTGTGTTCAACAACCAACACTACAACCAGTGCATTGGAGCCGCCATGGGAATGACGGCATCCCCAGAAATATGCGACATACGCATGTTTCAACTCATGAATGAAATCCTCGACAAATATGCCTACAAAGACACGATTCTTTGGCACGGACGCTACAGAGATGACGGCATCATGTTCTTCAACGCTGACAAAAACCAAATTCACCAGTTGTTTGAGATAGCCAACGCCCACCACCCTCTACTCAAATTCACATACAACATCTCTGACTCAGAAGCGACGTTCCTCGACACCACCATCTACAAAGGCAACAGATTCCTGTCCAACAAAATACTGGACCTGAAAACACAGAAAATCTACTGAAACATTCCAGTATCTCCATCGTGAATCTGCCCACCCTCCCAGCGTTTTTAAAGGACTGGTAAAATGTGAAATGATCAGATACATTCGAACCAACAACAACATAACCACACAGAACAAGGAAACTGATCTATTCCTATCAAAACTCCTTGAAAGAGAATACATACCAGGTGAATTAGACCTGATCAAACAAGAAGTCTTGAACATACCAAGAAACACACTTCTGACACAAAAAACCGACCATCCCACCAAAAACAAAGCTCCACCACTTCTCATGGTCTCAACATACAACCCCAGACTGAGACACCTTAAAAAGAAACTCCTAAAACACTGGAAATTGATTCTACAAGACACGGAATGTGCCAGACTGTTCCCTAAACCTCCCCTTGTGGCCTATGCCAGACACAGAAACCTGAAAGAACTTCTTGTAAAAACCTCGTAACAAATCAAACAACAAGCAACACCTGCCTTGCCTAAACCAGGTAAAGAAAACAACACAACGCCAGGAACCCCAGTGTTTATTCATAACACAACAACAAACACAAAAAATACGGAAAGAATAAATAAAGCCACGGAAAAAACATACGGGATACCAACAGTGGCCGGGAAAAAGCAAAAACAACCCAATAACGCTACACTGACCAACAGTATTAGTAAAACGAAGGAATCAACACACAACACGGCCACACAGCCGCAACGCGAAGGAGGGGGGAGGGAGGGTAGAACTTCGCGCCCAAAAATCACCCCCGCGGCAAACCCCGCCCACCCAACCGAAAGGCCCCACTACACGCATCAAAGAGGCACACCCAACCATTGGCGGAACGCTGATTGACACACACTGTCTTGCATCTACACGTACCAATGAACCACACCTCAACTCTGACGAAACTGCCTATTTAAACAGCTGGAATCGAACAGCATGAGAGAACATGACAGCATCCTCGAAATCAGTCTACTACCCGCGAACGCGGACGCTCCTAACCAAACCCTTCAACTGAACCAGAAACCAGCCAAAGAAAGGGTAAACCCCATTCTGGAAAGACTACAGGAGACGTTCAAATGCAGAACGAGCTTAACCACAGCGAAACAATCGATAACACTCGCAATCAAGAAGAACCGGTGTGTACCCTTTTTGAAAGGGGCCATGCACCGACTTCAACCCAAGTTTGAACGGCAACAATACGGAACAAAAACCGTTAAAGGCACGATGTACTATACAATCACCAAGCCTTACATAAGCCTCAATCACTGAGAGGACAGTACACACAAATACACCCAAACAAGGGAAATGAAAAATAGTCATCTATAAATGATTATTCTCAATCGAGAAACAAAGTGATGAGGATATGGGTTTGAATAGTTGTCCCCTGACGAGGCTACCTTTCAGTTTCCCCAGAACACCTCTATAAAATCACAAAGAAGCTATCCTAGCAATTTGAAACTGTAAATATTGCCGAAAAGTACTATAATTGGGAGAGGTACTTAGGGATCTCTGGGCTGCCTACTGCATTTGCTGGGTTTGGCAGACCTTTGATATTTTACCCCCTAATCCTTCTTATTGCGGTCAATGCGCATGCGCCAATCTTGGACTGAAAAAATGCGACCCGGCTTTGATCGAACGAACCATGGGTTAGGGTTAGGGTTAGGATAAGGGTACGGATTAGGGTTAGGGTTAGGGTTAGGGTTAGGGTTAGGTTGTTCACGAACTGATTAATCTCCCCATGTTAGCGCATGCGCATTGACCGCATTGAGAAGGATTGTTCAGGCAGAGTTTTCAGTTCGTGACACCGGTAAAGGTTGAAAATCTTCGCTTAGGGGGTTACTTTGCCTTGCCTTGCTTCCGACACAGCTTAACTGACTGACTGCCTGAATGAATGATTGATTGAATGACTGACTGACTGCCTGAATGAATGATTGATTGAATGACTGACTGACTGCCTGAATGAATGATTGATTGAATGACTGAATGCCTGAATGAATGATTGATTGAATGACTGACTGACTGCCTGAATGAATGATTGATTGAATGACTGACTGACTGCCTGAACTTGATGAATGATTGATTGAATGACTGACTGACTGACTGAATGATTGATTGAATGACTGACGGACTGCCTGAATGAATGATTGATTGAATGACTGACTGACTGCCTGAATGAATGATTGATTGAATGACTGACTGCCTGAATGAATGATTAATTGAATGACTAACTGCCTGAATGAATGATTGATAGAATGACTGACTGACTGAATGATTGATTGATTGAATGACTGACTGCCTGAATGATTGATTGATTGAATGACTGACTGCCTGAATGAATGATTGATTGAATGACTGACTGACTGCCCGAATGAATGATTGATTGAATGACTGACTGACTGCCTGAATGAATGATTGATTGAATGACTGACTGCCTGCCTGCCTGAATGAATGATTGATTGAATGACTGACTGTCTGAATGAATGATTGATTGAATGACTGACTGACTGCCTGAATGAATGATTGATTGAATGACTGACTGACTGCCTGAATGAATGATTGATTGAATGACTGACTGACTGCCTGAATGAATGATTGATTGAATGACTGACTGCCTGAATGAATGATTGATTGAATGACTGACTGCCTGCCTGAATGAATGATTGATTGAATGACTGACGGACTGCCTGAATGAATGATTGATTGAATGACTGACTGCCTGAATGAATGATTGATTGAATGACTGACTGACTGAATGATTGATTGATTGAATGACTGACTGACTGAATGAATGAATGATTGCTTGAATGACTGACTGACTGCCTGAACGAATGATTGATTGAATGACTGACTGACTGCCTGAATGAATGAATGAATGATTGATTGATTGATTGAATGACTGACTGACTGACTGCCTGAATGAATGATTGATTGAATGACTGACTGCCTGAATGAATGATTGATTGAATGACTGACTGCCTGAGTGAATGATTGATTGAATGACTGACTGACTGCCTGAATGAATGATTGATTGAATGACTGACTGACTGCCTGAATGAATGAATGAATGATTGATTGAATGA
The DNA here is from genome assembly GCF_037325665.1 of Littorina saxatilis. Classification (NCBI taxonomy): domain Eukaryota; kingdom Metazoa; phylum Mollusca; class Gastropoda; order Littorinimorpha; family Littorinidae; genus Littorina; species Littorina saxatilis. The sequence continues at coordinate 33,407,027 of NC_090256.1, forward strand.
CTGACTGAATGAATGATTGAATGATTGATTGAATGACTGACTGCCTGAATGAATGATTGATTGAATGACTGACTGACTGCCTGAATGAATGATTGATTGAATGACTGACTGCCTGAATGAATGATTGATTGAATGACTGACTGACTGCCTGCCTGAATGAATGATTGATTGAATGACTGACTGACTGCCTGAATGAATGATTGATTGAATGACTGACTGACTGCCTGAATGAAGGATTGATTGAATGACTGACTGCCTGAATGAATGATTGATTGAATGACTGACTGCCTGAATGAATGATTGATTGAATGACTGACTGACTGCCTGAATGAATGATTGATTGAATGACTGACTGACTGCCTGAATGAATGATTGATTGAATGACTGACCAACTTACTGGCCAAAGTAAGTAAAAGGGTCGTTACACCGGGAACGGATTATAAATACAGGGATAGATGGGAATGATTGCCATGTTAGTGCATGAAATGCAAGTTGATGTATTCGAAGACGGTGCGATAGTGGTAGTGTGGAGGTGTCTGAATTTCATTTTTTTCTCAATCAAAAAATGAAGGCAAGAAAGCGCTCTACAGAAAGACTGCTGCTAGTGGGAGCTACGCAGAACCATGCAGCCTGCCGGGCTGAGGTCGGATGGGTCGTATCAATGAAACCGACCCCACGACTGGCTCTCATCCAGTGGGGTTCTTTCTCGTGTACATCAGCCATGATACATCCAGTAGAGCAGTACTGACAGACTGGTGCACATCACCCATGATACATCCAGTAGAGTAGTACTGATCGAAAGACTGGTGCACATCACCCATGATACATCTAGTAGGGTACTGAAAGACTGGTGCACATCAGCCATGATACATCCAGTAGAGTAGTACTGAAAGACTGGTGCACATCAGCCATGATACATCCAGTAGGGTACTGAAAGACTGGTGCACATCAGCCATGATACATCCAGTAGAGTACTGAAAGACTGGTGCACATCAGCCATGATACATCCAGTAGGGTACTGAAAGACTGGTGCACATCAGCCATGATACATCCAGTAGGGTACTGAAAGACTGGTGCACATCAGTCATGATACATCCAGTAGGGTACTGAAAGACTGGTGCACATCAGCCATGATACATCCAGTAGGGTACTGAAAGACTGGTGCACATCAGTCATGATACATCCAGTAGGGGACTGAAAGACTGGTGCACATCAGCCATGATACATCCTGTAGGGTACTGAAAGACTGGTACACATCAGCCATGATACATCCTGTAGGGTACTGAAAGACTGGTACACGTCAGCCATGATACATCCTGTAGGGTACTGAAAGACCGTGGTACACATCAGCCATGATACATCCTGTAGGGTACTGAAAGACTGGTACACATCAGCCATGATACATCCTGTAGGGTACTGAAAGACTGGTGCACATCAGCCATGATACATCCTGTAGGGTACTGAAAGACTGGTGCACATCAGCCATGATACATCCAGTACTGAGGGTACTGAAAGACTGGTGCACATCAGCCATGATACATCCTGTAGGGTACTGAAAGACTGGTGCACATCAGCCATGATACATCCAGTAGGGTACTGAAAGACTGGTGCACATCAGCTCCTGAGACAGTGACAAGTATTTAGTGAACACATGACTTTTAATGTCAGAGCTGATTCAACTTGAAAGCGTTGTTTGTTGTTGTTAATTGTAGAGTACGGACGTGACTTTGCATTTTGGGTATTCAATTTAGTCACAACATTTTGAGATCACGTACGAAACGAAACTTTCTTGAGACGCAGCAAAAAATGCCAAACCATTTCTCCACATAAATTTTATATTCATGTATGTGTTTTCTAGAGTAATACGTGTACATGCGCGTTCTGTGGTTTGCAGAACCACGACAGTATCACTGGTGTGTGCCGCCGACGGACCACAAGCGAACGGTACTGGTACTTTGAGTGTCGCTGGTGAAGTACCCCTCAGTTCTCGAAACTACGTGAGTTACTCATTACGAATTGACAAAATATTTGTTTTCTTGTTCGTAAGAAGTACGAGCTTCAATTTCCGTGGACAAACTTTCGCTCTGTTGACAAATATTTGGATGAAAGATTGAATATTTGTTGACGAGTCAGCCGTGTGGGCCGGGGTGGGAGGGAGTATTCGGAATAAGGTATAGTGTGTGCGTGTGCGCGCGTGTGTGTGTGTGTGTGTGTGTGTGTATGTGTGTGTGTATGTGTGTGTGTATGTGTGTGTGTGTGTGTGTGTGCGCGCGCGCGTGTGTGTGTTTGTGTGTATGTGTGTGTCTGGAGTCTCTCTGTGTGCGTGTGTCTGCCTGTCCGTGTGTGAGTGTCTGGGTGTGAGTGTGCGTGTATGTGTGCACCCGGCCGTATTAATATGCGTGTGTAACATTGAGAAGAAAAAAACCCAACCTTTTCCTCAACAGTTGCCTGCATATAAAAAGGTTTTCTCTTTGACTTTTCAGTCCATGACCCTGACAAGCCAGTACGCCTGTTTTCACAAATTCAACGGCAACTCAACAACCGAGCCTTCAGTGATCACCACTACCTCAGAAAGCAACGTCACGTCAGAGAATCCGCCCACCACAGAACCGCCAACAAACACTACGTCAAACATCAACGGCACTACGTCAGAGAGTAACGTGACGTCAGAGATTCCTCCCACTACAGAACCGCCAACAAACACTACGTCACAGAGTAACGTCACCATGACTGAGCCAGCCACATCCCCTGCCGGTTCTGTTTCAACAGGTAGGACGCAGAACTGATTTTTGTGACGTTCTGACAGTGAATGCTGGCATTTGTACGTATATTTAAGATTGTACACAGACACAAAAAGACTTTTTTGGCGAAGTCGGGACGAAGTGTCTTCCGATTCCTTTTCAGTCCTTGGTGGGTGTCTCTCTGTCTCTGTCAGTCTCCAACACACACACACACACACACACACACACACACACACACACACACACACATACTCTCTCTTTCTCTCTGCTCTCTCTCGGTTTTCCCCACCCACCCCCTCTCTATCTCTGTCGCTCTCTAACCCTCGCTTTTAACATAAATGTTTTGTTTTTTTAAATCAATGACTTTTACCTTTTCTTCAGTGACCATACCGTCCACCACTCCCGCTGGCCCACCTGGTCACGCCTCTGCTCTCAGGTTTGTACAGCAGTCCCTCTCATTAACGAACACGCTTGAGACATCGCAGTTGTCCGTATAATTTAAAGTGCCGGTCACGGGAGGGATGTCCCGACCCTCATCACACGCGCACAAACACACACACACAAACTCACACACAAACACACACACAAACACGGCACAGTGAGCGAGTCTATGCTAGTCTTTACCGTACTTATCTGGCTTGGGTGTGTGTGTGTGTGTGTGTGTGTGTGTGTGTGTGTGTGTGTGTGTGTGTGTTTGTGCGTGTGTGCGTGCGTGTGTGTGTGTTTGCGTGTGCTTGTGCGTGTGCGTGTGTGTGTGAGAGAGAGAGTCTTTGTGCATGTGTTTGAAGGGGTGGGGACAGACAAAGAGATAGAAAGACAGAAACAAATGGAAACAGAGAAAAAGAAACGGAGGCAGACAGACAGACAGACAGACAGACAGACAGACAGACAAACAGGCAGATAAACTGACACACACACACGCCCACACAGTAGTGACACTCACTCACTCACACACACACACTTACACACCCACACCCACAACGGTCAGTAATCTAACTGTGCACCCAAGCTTAGCATAGTTCAAGGACTCAGTACTTAGACTGATATCTCCAGACCTTGTCTGGGTTGTAATTTTGTTTAAATCTAACAGGTGAATTGTACAACAAATGATTCATGTTGCAGATGTTCCGTGCTCACTGTTGTGCTTGTGGCTGCAGCAGCAATAGTCACGAGAGGTTGAAACTTCTGAACTCAAAGCTTAAGTTCTGTCGGGAAAACATCCGCCCTTTGCTGAATAGAGCCCACCTCAAGAATAATAATTCTGCGAAATGCGGGTGTTCGTTTAAATTTCTGATGGTGTGAGTGTGTGCGAGTGTATGTGTGGGTGGTGTGCTTGTGAGTGTGTGGTTGATTGCATGCATGGGTGGGTGTGTGTGTGTGGGTGAACTTTTGTATATGTACTTGTATGTGTGGGTCTGTTTGCAAACCTGTGTTTGTGTATGCACATGTGTGTGTGTGACAGTGTGCCTCCCCCTCCAACCCACAAACAAAGGCAGCATGAAGAAGGTTTGTTTTCCATGTTATGCAGTGCAACAGAATCTTAGAGTTTTTGCTCTTGTGCTAAAGTTTCTACACAATGTTCTAGAAACACTCAATATATCATATTTTCAACTCTAATCTTGAATTGAAAATTCAAAGCCAGTTTCTTTCTCTGACACACACATACCATTTCAACACAGTGTTTGATAGTGCACTGATTAATTTTATAAAGAAGCAGTTCTCAAAACAGGCCAACAGCTAACAAATAAAATTTTAAAAGAGGTTACATAACATCTGTAAAATGTTCTTAAAACAAGGTGTTCCCTCCAACCATAACAAACTTATGCATGAAACAAGATTATGCATTGTGTATTTATGATACCAGATTCTAAAGAAAACAAAACAAAAACAGCTTCATTTAGAAAATTTAAATTGTAAAAAGATCTTCCTTCACTGCTCTACGTCTAAAAGGAATAGGTTGCAAAAATAAGTCTACTTTTCTCCTGGAAAAATCCACTTTACAACTTATGATCTCTAAATATTATGCAAAAGCCTTGTAAATCTTAAACCATATAATGCAAAAGGAGCAAACACTAGACAACTACATCTACCATTTCACTCAGTATCATCAGGCCTACGTGATTGCTGTGAGATACTGTAATAAGGCAAGTCCATCTGATACTGAGGATTATTCACTTATTAAATTGATACCATCCTGAAGAAGGCAGTTTGTCGCTGCCAAAATATTGACAAAGAAAGACCTAGCCTGGTTACTGCTGTGTCCTCTTTTTGTTAAGGCACAGTAAGCCTCCCGTAAACCATCACAGATACGGTCAGGCTTTTACACACAGTACAAACACCCTTTCATTTATACACTCACCGATTGAGAACATCCTAGGTGCCCTCCGTAAAGAGCGAACAATTTTCAAAGAATTTCAAGCAAGTCCACGAAAATAAATTCTTTGAAAATTTCTCACGCTCGACAGAAAGCAGCCAGGATGTTCCCGTTCGGTGAGCATTCAAATGGAAGTATGCTTGTACTGTATGTAGACGCTCGGGGAGCTCTGTGATGGTTTACGGGAGGCTTACTGTGCCTTTAATTGATTATTAAATTAATCGACTTCTCATAACTGCGGATCATGTGTAACAAAACAAACAATTTTGGTTTTTTATTCCGATACATGTATTAGCACTGTCATCACACCCATTTTCTTTTACTTGTCATTCAGTTACTAATGAATGATCGTGACAATCAATTCTGGGGTAACAATTTGAGCAATTTGTAACATCATTTGCATTATAATCTGAGGTGAAAATCTCAGCAGTTTACTGTAACACACATGTTCTGACATTATTTTGTGTTTCCGCACTGCCCTTTATCAAATAGAAATAAAAAAAAAGATATGTTGGCAAAAAAGTGTGACCTTTCAAGCACTTACGTACAATAAAACTAACAAAACTACAAACATATTCTCCAAGCGTCAAAGCAAATCAACGTCATCATGGAATTTTGGTGTCACTCATGTTAGACAGCTTTTCAGCAGAAGGCCAAAACTGATTATTTTAATTGTCAAATAGTGTTTATATTTGTAACCTGGTATGGATAGAAAGATAAAAGAATGTTAAATCATGTATTTCCCATCGTATTTCAAAGAATATTTTTCATGGAGAATGATTTACTTAGTCTAAATTACTACTCACTAGTGAGTGAGTGAGTCTCTAAAGCACAAAAACATCAAAATCGCCAAGAATCGAGTTACGTCAAAATTCCAGGACGACGACGAAATACATTATCTGAAATCTAAATACAATTACAGAGAAGAATACTGTTTCAAGCCACTTTCAATATTCTCCAAGTACAAAGACAAATATAATGACCATGATCAGAAATGTAAAAATCTTACCGCAAACTTACTATAATTATGTACTGTACTGTCAATATTCTCTAGGAGCAAAAGCAATCACATGATGTCAATTCTTAAGTTCTTTAGTATTAACAAAACAATCTTTAAAATGTAGTTCTGATTAAAAGTTCAAGTACATGATATACTTTTAAAATGTAGCAAAAGCATAGAGAAGAATAACTAATTCAACAAAAGTCTGACACATGAGAAAATGTCAAAATGTGTTGTCGACTTTCTTCATCTGCATCACAACTTTTCATTCACATCTTTTCATTCACATTCATGTGTATCAAATTAAGCAAAAGTCTGACAAAACTTTATCATCATTAATTTGGCAACACCCTTTTCTAGCAACATCATTTGGTTCTCATAACTCTCCTTGAGCAAATACAAGGCAATCCACATTGCTATAATTCATATTAGCACTTGCCCCAAATTATGGCAGGAAAAATGGTGCATGCAAATCACAGGTGTATATGTCACATCTACACACACAAATCTTATCAAACATGTTTCTTTGTCATCTCCAAATATTTGACATCTCCAGATGAATCCTCTAAACATACATTTTATGTACAGAAATTCATCCTGCAAAACTGTCCTTTAAAAACCTCTGACATGACGCAAGTTAAAGAAAGCAAAACCGATTTACAAAAGTTAGTAACTGTCAGAAAAAATACTCACACTATACAAGGTGTTCAAGCTAAAGTGTAACAGTGATGAAAAATTAACAGATGCACTTGTTGCATAACCAAATAGGTGTACTATTCCAAGAGCATGCCTGTATGTGCATGCCAGGATTCCCCCCAGTAAGAGTTTGAATTTCTCTGTGTGTTCAACAATGCATACACGGATGCATGTGCTAGTGACTGCAAGTATGCACTGAATGCGTAAGCACAATGCAAGGAATGGCCAGAGAGGTATGTGGGAGGTGTGTTTATAACCTGCCCTGTTATATAGTGCTATATGTCTTATGTAAAAACAATGTCCTGTTTGTATTATTGTTATGTACCACGCCTGAATTTCTCTATGAGATAATAAAGTATTCTTATTCTTATTATATCTTTGCACTAGAAAAGCTTGAATCTGGGTGCAAGTGTACATATGTGCAGAAAAAATTGAACAGCTGCAAATCTGAAACTTAAAAAAGTCCGGCAAAGCAAATATCACAACCAACGCAAAAGGACAAAGAAGAGAAGAAGAAAACAAGTCGCGTAAGGCGAAATTACTACATTTAGTCAAGCTGTGGAACTCACAGAATGAAACTGAACGTAGTCCGCCGCTAGTGCAAAAGGCAGTGAAAGTGACGAGCATGTTTGGCGCTGTAGCGGTTGCGCTGTGCTTCATTGCACGCTTTCCTGTACCTCTCTTCGTTTTAACTTTCTGAGCGTGTTTTTAATCCAAACATATCATATCTATATGTTTTTGGAATCAGGAACCGACAAAGAATAAGATGGAAGTGTTTTTAAATTGATTTCAAAAATTTAATTTTGATCATAATTTGTAATTTTTTTAATTTTCAGAGCTTGTTTTTAATCCAAATATAACATATTTATATATTTTTGGAATCAGAAAATGATGAAGAATAAGATGAACGTAAATTTGGATCGTTTTATAAATTGTTTCTTTTTTTTACAATTTTCAGATTTTTAATGACCAAAGTCATTAATTAATTTTTAAGCCACCAAGCTGAAATGCAATACCAAAGTCCGGCCTTCGTCGAAGATTGCTTGGCCAAAATTTCAATCAATTTGATTGAAAAATGAGGGTGTGACAGTGCCGCCTCAACTTTTACAAAAAGCCGGATATGACGTCATCAAAGACATTTATCGAAAAAAAGAAAAAAACGTCCGGGGATATCATTCCCAGGAACTCTCATGTCAAATTTCATAAAGATCGGTCCAGTAGTTTAGTCTGAATCGCTCTACACACACACACAGACACAGACACACACACACATACACCACGACCCTCGTCTCGATTCCCCCTCTATGTTAAAACATTTAGTCAAAACTTGACTAAATGTAAAAAACATGAGCAAAAATGAAGCCATTTTTCCTCTCAGTACACAAGATGGTCAGCGCACCAACACACACTGGAGATGTCGTTTTCTTCGGCAAGCTCAAAGACCTTGACACTGGTGATGGTAGTGGGGTCGAAGGTTGAGAAGCAGTCAACAAGTGTCTTGCCATCGTCATGTTTAAGTAGGAAATGACGAAACCCTGCCTGGTAAAGCTGTAACAGACCGTAAAAAGAAATTCAATACAAAGCCGTAACACAGCATACATAGAAATCCAATAGACTGAATGGATTCCCAAGGTCTCAAAAGTTAAAAAGGGAGAGATGTGCGAACCAAAAGAATGTAAGCACTCTAAATGCATACGACATGTGCTACAAGAGGAAGTGAGAGTTATGGCGAACCAAAGGGGGAGAGTTTTAAACCTTTGAGTTTTAAAACCGAGGTTCCACTGTAGTGTAGTACATATCATACCAGGCATTACACACTGTGAAAGATATGTTTTCATTCTTTCAATGAAAACGAGAATATCCAAAGGGCCCAGGCTGACAGGATCGAGGAGCAGTAACCCTAAAAAGGGCAGTGTCCCCAGAAAATTCAACTTAAACAGTATCAGAACACAAAGCCAGCATGTGCAGACACTGAACACATCGGCTTTGAGCATGGTGTTCTGTTAGAACAGTGGAACCTCCCTTTTAAGCCCCCAATTTATTAGACTCCCTCCCCAAAAAGACCCGGTTTTCTTAGACTTTCTATTCATAACCTGTGTAAAAGTACCGCCATTTTAACACTCACTTTCTTTATTTGGTGTTTAACGTCGTTTTCAACCACGAAGGTTATATCGCGACGGGGAAAGGGGGGGGGGGGGGGGGGGGGGGAGATGGGATAGAGCCACTTGTCAATTGTTTCTTGTTCACAAAAGCACTAATCAAAAATTTGCTCCAGGGGCTTGCAACGTAGTACAATGTATGACCTTACTGGGAGAATGCAAGTTTCCAGTACAAAGGACTTAACATTTCTTACATACTGCTTGACTAAAATCTTTACAAAAATTGACTATATTCTATACAAGAAACACTTAACAAGGGTAAAAAGAGAAACAGAATCCGCTAGTCGCCTCTTACGACATGCTGGGGAGCCTCGGGTAAATTCTTCCCCCTAACCCGCGGGGGGTATTTTAAGACTCCCTCCATTTTAAGACTCCCTCCATTTTTTTAAGACTTAAGACTCCCTCCATTTTTTTAAGACTCCCTCCATTTAAAGACTCCCTCCATTTTAAGACTCCCTCCATTTTAAGACCTGCTTTGGTCAGACTTGTGAAGGTCTTAAAGGGGCCGGTTCCACTGTCCAGGGTCCCCACTGGTTTTTAGAAACAAAATTCCATGACTTTTCCATGACTTTCCATGAGCCTCAATAACATTTTCCATGACTCTAAGATCCACAGGTCGCTATTTCCGAACACGCAAAGTTTTTACGTCTTGTCATTGCCAGTTTTGACACTGGCTTGCTTTGCACTGAATTTGAGTCAGTTTCTACGCAGTGTCTCTTCGACAAGCAAGTCAAGCATTTGCTACGCAGTCAGATTATCGGTAATGTTTGCTGGTCCTGTCATTTCATTAAACTGGACCAGCCACTGTTTGTATCCATCTGCACTTTCGTAAATTCCGTTTCGTAACCGTCACTGTGACTTGACGAACTGTCATTTTTTTCACCGCGATACACAGTTCATTGCGAAGATCTTCCTCGGTAATTTGTTCCAATTCCGCATACTTTTTGTTGTCAAGAAACAACTCGAAAGAAAGTTTCAAACTCATCATCCTCCATCTTGCTTGTCGAAGCGCTAAAGTACTTTATCGATGCAAAAACAAAAGCAGAAAACTTCGACGAAACTGACTGAAATGCAGCGCAGACGACACGACGAGATAACGGAAGGAAGTGAGCCTCGCTTTGGCTCAAGTGCCGTTAAAAATACCGTTATTCTCGTATGCAAATACGAACGAGAAGTTGGTCATACGAACAAGCCTTGTGCTGGCGACGCAAATCGCTGCTGGCTGGCAAAGGGGGGGGGGGGGGGGGGGGGGATGGCTGGGCAACGAAGGTTAATTTGTCTTTCTTTCTTATTTTCGTTAAATTCCATGACTTTCCATGACTTGAATTGAAATTCCATGACTTTCCAGGCCTGGAAAATTAAAAATCAAATTCCATGACTTTCCAGGTTTTCCAAGACCTGTACGAACCCTGACTATACACTAAACTGACTAAAGCAAGCGAGTTGTACCATGCATTTACTACAGGAATAAAAATACACCCACCTGTGCGCGAAAGGTGTTGGCCAGTTCTTTCCAAGCTTTGTTGCCTCCAGAGATGCGCATGGTGAAGAGGTGTTGTCCTTCGGGATTGGTGAAGATCAGGGGCTTACCTTCTGAACAACAAATATACACACCAATTTACAGGAAAGCGAATCAACATCAGCATGCTGCACAAATTAGGTCCAAACAAAACCTCACCAAAAACAAACAAAACAGCAAACAAGACCACCCACCAACTAAAACAACACAAAACATCCCCACAACAAAACAAAGAAAGAAAGAAACTAAAAGGAAAAGCAACAGCTAAGAGTAACGGTTGGTCTGGTGAAGAAGAAAAATTCATTCGTGAGAACAAAAAAATCTAGATATTAGAATGAATATTTTAGTGTTTAGATCTGTCTGTCTGTCTGTGGTTGCCAAAACTCAGTACAGTAAAACCTGTCAAATAAGGACACCCTTGGGACCAGACAAAAGTGTCCTTATTCTGCAGGTGTCCTTATTAGACAGGTGCAAGTAAACGCGACAAACTCAAGTTGAGAGAGAGAGAGAGAGAGTACTGCACATGTACATGTACATTTATAAGAAAAACAGAAGCTGTTTAGATTAAATAGAGAAACATTTAATATTGACTGTTGTAAAACAAGTTTAAAAACTTGTGATAATGCATGTTTCAGCTACTAGGTACTGCCCTGCCTTTGATCTGGCCGCACACACAGATTTCCACTCTGTTAAACTCGGTCACTGACCGGTCACTGACCCCGATGCAGGAAGTGTTTCCTCTCTCAGATATGACAGGGGAACCACCTCTCATGGCAAAAACTGGGTCATTGACCCCTGGGAAGAAGGTCGTGTCTTTTAACAAGGCCACCCAGCTATCACAATGCCTTTGATCTGGCCGCACACACAGAGCACACATATTTTCACTCAGTTAAAGTTGGTCACTGACCGCGATGCAGGAAGTGTTTCCTCTCTCAGATATGACAGGGGAACCACCTCTCATGGCAAAAACTGGGTCATTTTGGCCCCCTGCGTCCAATGGGTGACTGGATTACAATTTATTTTAAAAAGAAGGGGGTGCGTCTTAGATAACGAAGCGCCTTGTCACCCGGAAAGTACGGTATATGACTTATTATGGACCCAAAATACGTGTCCGCGTCCGTAATGCCGAGGTGGCCGTAACGTACAGGTGTTTTACAGTGTAAAGCAGTCCGTGCCGAGACTGACTGTCCGTATTCTGCGAGTGTCCGCTAAGTCCAGTGACCGTATTTGACAGTTTTCACTGTAGTTGCAAGAGGTACGAACAAGATACTGTGCATGTGCACATTAAATCCACAGATAAATCCAAGGTAAACCACAGATTCTATACCAAAATTTGATTTTGACTTTTTGCGTCTTTCTTTTTCTTTTCACTTTTTCTCTCTTTTACATCTTATTTCGACAATAGCAATTAAACAAATGACTTCGTACTCAGCTGCCCCCTGGGTGAAGCCCCGTCCTGATTGCTAGTAGTTAAATAAAGAGGAAAAACGGTGAACAGGAAAAAACTAATTTGAATGGAGAGAACACACACACACACACACACACACACACACACACACACACACACACACAAAGTACAGAAGTTTCATGGCCTTACTTAGATTCTCATCGCTGATCCCTTCTTGAAGCATGACCAGTATGCTGCTTTCCTCTTGGTCTGAAGTGCTCTCCCCTTGCTGTTATACAAACATTGCACACACATAAGATAATGCAGAATAGGTTAGCTGCTATTTTTGTCACAAATATATACTACAATTTCTGAAAATCCCTTTGAATTGGTTACTAAGAAAATACAGAATGAACGAAAAACAATCCAATTCCAATAACAAAAATATCCACACAAATCCCCTATCTCAAACTCCCCGGGAATGAATCACCCTACAGTTATTGTCAAAAACAATGGAGGCATACTTCTACTTCTCATTTCACATGTAATACGCCACAGACTTAACAACTTGATCTCAAGTCAAACCTGTAGCACCAACAAAAATCTACGGTAAACTTTGCCAAAATATTATTGTGACTATTTTCGTACCAAAATGAAAATATTCATTCCCATGTCATTTCATTCCAAAAATCTATGCAATTAAAGGCACTCAACTTAGCTATCTTGCACACTTCTCGAATTAAAGATTTATTTGACAGGGATCATGTGACTGCAGCTCCAATAAGGGTACCCCTCAAAATTAACCTCCAAAAACGCAAGGTACCAATAAAAAAAATATGACAATCAAAATTCAGAATATATACAGAAATTGGCAACTCTTACATACACAGAGAAAGTCAAAACAATTATCTATCCAGAACAGGTTGTTCTATGGAATTTGAGCTGGTCTGACTGCTTGTGTTGACAGATTGACCAGTTTTTTCGGGAGCCTGGATTTGTACTTTTGATTGTTCTATTCATAGTCTGTGTGATCACTGAATAGTTTCACAAACTCACCTGGTCATATAGCATAGAAAAATGGTGATTAGACGAGACGTCTGACAGTTCTGAGACAGACCCTATCATGGGATCCTGGGCCAGCAGTATATCGAAACCTGGCGTCTGCAGCTGAAGGTTGGCTGGAATTGATTATAAAATGTTGTCAGCAATATAATAATATTACCCCAATCCTGTCCTTAAGAGGCCAAATTAATGAATAGCCTTTAGGACATAAATATTCCTCTTCATTCAATAATATCAAAGTTATGAATTTACAATTTGCAATTTTCTCATTCAACCTAATTAAGTGAGATTTTCCCCTGCTTCATCCAACCCCATTTTTACTGTATCTGTTCTAAAATCAGACATTGGAGCAATCAAGCACAAACACAATGCACTCTCTCTTTCTCTCTCTCTCACACACACACACACATTTTCATTCTGATTTTCTCTCCCTCTCACTTTCACACACACACACATTCACTCTCTCTCTCTCTTTACACACACACACACACATTCACTCTCTCTTCTTCTTCTTCTTCTTCTTCTTCGGCGTTCCAGATTCACTCTCTCTTTCTCTCTTTACACACACACAAACACACACACACACACACACATTCACTCTCTCTCTTTACACACACACACACACACACACACACACACACGCACGCACACACACACACACATGCACACACACACACACACATACACACACTCTCTCTCTCAAATACACACACACTCACTCTCTTGCTCTCAAATACACACACACACTCACTCTCTTGCTCTCCCACACACTCACACATCCACTCTGTCTCTCACACACACATACAAAAACACACACTAACTCTGTCTTTCTCTTACGCACACACACCACACACACCTCTCACAACTAACACATACATGTTTACAAGAACAAACCAAGCACAAGACCAAAGAAAAACACTTTAAACACTCACTCCATTCCTGCTCCTGTTTGTCGTACGTGCTGCTTCGAGGGGTTGACGTTGATGACCCAGACTCGTTCCGTGACCTTGGCCTCCCCTCCGTCTGCCTGGCTACGACAACCAAAGGTGAGGCGGTCAACGGTGAAACACCTGTGTTCAACATGAAGGCGTCATCACTCCCCTGCGTCTGTTGGTTGTGAGCGGAGTCCGGAGGTGCAGACGACTGAGACGTTCGCTGAACTTCACCGCGGTTGGTTGGTCTGGTTGGGGTGGAGGTTTGGTAATGCGAGACGTCAAGGCGAAGATTTGGGTTCTTCCTGGCTGAGCGCGGAGATATCACTTCAGGGGCGGGAGCTGGCTGCGTTAGTAGAGAAGGAGCTGATGATGACTGATGTATACGTAGGGACGCTCGCTGTTGTTGCTGCAGCTGTTGTTGATGGTGGGGCGGCGCTTGCTGCTGCTCCTGTCTGTAGGCGATGGCCTCCTGAAAGTCCTTGTTATCGGGACCTGATCCAAACAGGTCTCCACTGGAGATGCGATCTTCATCCGAGTTGACCCTCGCAAGGGGACCTCCTGCTTTACCAGGTTGAATGGCGCTGATGTTTGTTGCCTCAGCATGTATGGCCTCACTGCCTCTTGCTCTACCGTGCCTTGCATGAGCTCGGTCAGGCTCATCCATGCCTCGCTGAGCTGCACTATAGCCTTGTTGAGCGGAGGGAGCAGTACAAAGAGAAGAACGCTCAGTAATGCCACCAGCAGCATGGACCGCAGACAGAGAATAATGCATGGCCTGCATCTCTTCCGATGTGAACGTGTTTCTGATAGACCGAAGAGTGCTGGAATCCGACTGCAGAGAAAGCAAGTGAAAATTTGGCATGTGCTGCTGATCCACTGATGTTGACTCAGCGCCTGGGGGAGAAGGGTAGACCTCCAGCCTGGGTCTGTGTCCTGCCTGGTCTGTCAGCGACTGAAGAAAGGAGTCCTGGCCTCCTTGTGAACAGGACATAAACTGATCCTGGATGTAGTTGGAAATCATGTCGTCATCGCTCGACCCCATCGACTCACTCGTCTGAGTCGACGGCAACAAAGACTCTCGCTCTTCCGTTATCATGGACAGCATGGGGTAGTGTCTTCCGCCATGCACAGGGCTGGGTAACTGGATGTCTGCTGCAGTGAGGGGTGGCAGGACCGGATAGACGGCTTGGTTTTGAGCATGTTGTCCGGAGACTGGAGTATTTGTGACTGTAGCTTGAAAAGGGTTGCTAGCATCAGTGACGGTTGTGGGGATGGTGGTTTGGAAAGGGTTGATGGTGTGTGTCCTGGATGCTACTCCTGTGTTGGCCTTGCTAGTGGAGTGGGAGTGTGAAGAAGTGCCTGTGCTGAAAGCAGCGCTTGTGTTACGGGATGTTATTGTGATTGGAAGTTCTGCAGAGGCAGTCTGATAGCTGCTATGCTCAACGCTGGATGCGTCTGGTGGAGGAATGTTCATCAGCTTTCCTGGCAATTCCGGAGGAATCGCCACCAGAGTAGGGGTCCAGCTTCTGGTGCTGGTAAATGCTGGTTCCTCCCTCATGCCACATGAGCCCCCCACAAACTGTTCGGCTTGAGCTGCAGCTGGCTGGGCTCCTTCAGGAGTTGGAGCAGCAGCCGACACCTGGTCGACGCCCATCTCGAGCCTCGTGGGTGTAATCTCTGTTTCGTAGGATCCAAAGGAGCCCAGACTTCTACCTCCATGCGATAACAAACTGCTCTGATTCTCTCTGTCCCCAAGAGAGTTGCTGGGCAACGTCTCGCTGCCTGTGCTCCTGCCGAAACTGGAGGGAGGTGGAACTTGCAGAGTGGGCGCTGATACTGTCGGTACACTCTGCTGTGCCTTCGCCCTAGACAGTGCATCCATTTTTCCAACAGGGAGGCTGGTGGGACCTGAATTCCTCATCTGAGATGTGGTGTAGAGAAATTGACAACTGCTGGGACCCACAGCCAAGGTGATGTGCTGCATTTTGGTAGTAAATTCCGAAGCCAGGGTCAGGACGGGCAACGGCATCTCAGGCAGAGGTTCCGGCATCAGCTCATCCGCTGACTTCGAGCGGAGCGGCAGGTTACTTTTTGCCTGAGCTGCTGCAGAATTGTGGGTTGAAAATTTCCGCTGCACCACCACATCATCCTGTTCCACAGGAGAGTCTCGAACACCAGTGAGACTGGAGACAGTGCTGGTGGTTGTCTGCATAGTGATTGCGCTTTCCACTCCTCTTTGTCTGCCCAGCACAGTCATCTCAACGGACGAGGTTACCACCACCACCCCTTCCCTTCTCCGGCGATCTTGGGGGCCCGAAGAGCTTCCCTGGGGTGAAGTGGAGTGCAACATGTCAGGAGCAGACCTGCGTTCGGGTCTCTTCTTCAAGGACGTGGAGTCTGCTTCAGATGCAACTATTCCTGATGCTTCCCCTCTGTTTTCGTCAGCGGCCCCGGTGGGAAATGACGCAGGCAAAGACTGCAGTTCCGATCGAATCTCACGACTTGTGTTCTTCTCCCGAGGTACCTCCACAACTTTCACGCCCGACAGAGAGTGGATCGAGGTTGTGCTATTTACCGACATGGGTGGGGCTTGCATTTCTACTGATGTAATAGACGCTTCAAGGCTGCTGCCGCCTGCGGTTCCTTCTTCCCATGATGCCTGCTGCGGCTCATGTGCCTCTTGGTGTGGCTGATACGCTGTGGTTGCCGTGACAATGGGGCCGGAAGCCTGTGTTGCCATCGCAGGTTGGGCGAAAGTTGAGAAGAAGTAACCAGACTGGTCTGTTAAAAAAAAGAAATGGAAAAAAAACTTAAACAATAATAACAATAACAATAACAGCACTTTATTGTCCATTAAAATATTACATAAAAATGGAAATTTTTCTTCGGCACACCCTGTCTGCCTGTAAACGATTATAACAACAATTGTATAGGACGACACACATAAAACATAAAACATAAAAGGGATACAATCAAATATGATATTGCACTATGTAAATTTACCCTCTCATATCACAGGAGTTGGGTTTCACAGCCGAGTAATCACATTACAAATATTTCCCACACACCTTCACATGTACACATTGTTTGTTTTTTTCCAGCCGACCAGCCTCTACGTGATGCGAGAAGAATTTAAAATGGTGACTGCAGAAGGCAGGAATGACTTTTTAAACTGGTTTTTGCGTGCCAAAGGGACCTTATAACGTTTACCTGAAGGGAGAATTTCGAAACAGGAGTTGAGAGGATGGATCGGATCACGGACAATTTTGAGAGCTTTCCGCTTAATGGCAGCTTCGTAGAGACTGGTCAGTAAAGGAATTTTTCCTGCTGGCAAACTGGTAATAATTGTTCGTGATTAACCCTGTCTTTTAGCTAAGAATAATGGTACCAAACAGCAGAGAACTTAGATAGATTCTGTAGATTTATTGATGTGGATTTATTTCAACAGTCCTCGTACCTAAAAACCCAAGACTCAAGAAATTGGTAAGCTGTGGCCAAAGAAAGTCCTCAAAACTATTTACTATTATGCGTTCCATACGTAAGTAAACTGCTGGAAATGTAGGTTGCAATAGTATTGGTATGCAGGTTGACTCCTACTTTTCTCAGCTTTAAGATGCCAGTAAACAGATCTTTAAATCCTCAATAAAGAGTCAAAAATAAAGAAATAAAGAAATACAGAAAATGTTCACTGTTCAACATAATCAATGGTTTGACACTACAGGCAAATCCGGATAAGACGAAATTGAAGGGACCGAATTGTTATTGTGTCCTATCCGAAATTTCGACTTGGTCATAGTACAGTGGAACCCCTCTCTAGCGACCTTGAAAATGTTGACAAAAATCGGTCCTTATGGAGGGGGGTCCTTACAGAGGGAGGGGGCGGGGCCACAAAGAAATTCACCTCAGATTTTCTTAAAAAAAGAAAACAGAGAAGTTTGAGTTGCTGACGACCGTTTCCTCAAGCAAACTGCTTCGATTTCATGTTTGACATTGTCGATGGTGTCCACCAGTTCTGGTGCATGTTTGAATGCAAAAAGAGTTAGTTTCTGAGCAAGCATTTCTTTACAGCAGTCCCTGCAATGATGAAGGCCCTCCGAGAAAGAGAGTGAAAAATCGGCCACCGTTCTCAGCATCGCGTATCTGTGTGTAACCTCTTTCATTGACAAGATACTCTTGTTTCCCTGCAGCCTTGACCAGTGAGTCGGTTACCTAATCTGTGAACCCTTCAGTTGTGTTGCTTTGTCAAAAGTTAGACACAGTCAACTAGTTTTGCTCTGAGTGAACAGTGCAGCTGGCCTCAATTAGCCGGTGACACCTCTCTGGCCACAGCACCAGAGAGAGAGAGAGAGGGGGGAGAGAGAGAGGGGGGGGGGTAGCTGGCTAAACTCAGTGGGGTGTCCCGGCGGTGTCACTGAAGTCAGCAGGAAGAGCATTGGAGAGAAATAGAGAGGTGTACTCTTCCAAACAATTTCCAAGGATCAGTTGTCAGGGCTTAGGGTAGTCAGTGAGGGAGAGTGAGAGCGGTTTGTGTACAGTCCGACTGAAGAGTGAAAAGTCACTGCCACAAGATCGGCATGCAGTCAATAAAGCCAGACAAGAAGAATGATTATGACATGCGGCTCTATCTGCTGTTTTTTTTATTCAAACTGGTTTTCAACGCTTATTCTCACAAAGCATCTGCACACGTGCCTCTGCCTCTGTGCTGTGTTTGTGTGGCTGCTTTCGTATGATGTCAGTGCATGGTGAGTGCGTTCACTGCCTTGTCACCACTTCCCCACCTTTTTCAGAATGTTTTCTTGGAGTTGGATAATTCTCCTTACTCCTCGCCCCCTCCTTACTCCTCGCCCCCTCCTAACTTCAGTTCATAATTTATTGCGTGCCGACTGGTCAGTCGGTGTGGCGTCCGTGTAGAGAAGAAGGGAATAAGGTTACACAATGCGCTAGTGTGAGACGCCAAGTTTCGTGTTTCGAGTTGCTGTAGTAAATATAGAGTAAACTTTGTCTTTGGGACTGACTTTCTGTTGTGTGCTATCCGTCTTTCGACTTACGTAAGAGAAATCCCATTTCGAGCTCAGGGTACTTTGTACACATAGATAAAGAGGGATAATTCCGGACCAGAATTTCTTTGTGTGCTAAGCGAATTTTTGACTTAACCGTTTGTGAGTTAGCTGGATTTGCCTGTATACCTTCCGGTCTCTCAAAGTCCTCACAACCATACACACGGGGCAATAGCCTGATTTAGCCCCATGCGAGGTTCATGCATGGTCCCACTGAGTGAATCTTAAACAGTCGCTCCTCTTACAGTATGTGATGTAATTTCCACGGGGTTAATTTGGGACTATGCCACACATGGCCCCCCCCCCCCCCCCCCACTCTCTCTTAGAGAAACCCTTTTCCATTTCTGAAAAAGATTTACCTTTCAAAACAGAACTGGACCCTATCCTATCATACCACTTAAAAGTCCACAAGCAGTTTTTACCTAGTTGCTGAAACGCAGGGTGTAACAGAATCTGCTGTGCTGTGGGTCGAATGGCCTTGTCCTTCACCAGACAACAGCAAATGAGGTCACGCATATTGTCCTTGACATTATCAGGGACATCCTCCACTGGTGCAGGCTTCGACCAGATCTGCAAAATAATTCCATAGAATGTTTGTATTTTTCATTCCTGTTACAGCTTTTGTGACACGGCCTTCAAGTCTTTGTGACATTCCACTTTTTTGTGGATAGAAATGCTAAAAATTGTTCAACCGCTCCAAACGAAACAACAGCAACATGCCTATACAGAGAGACAGACTCTTCCAGAATTGAAATGAAATTGAACTACAGACACACAGATATGAAACGATTTTCTTCAATGCAAGAAGATAACTTACAGTATCCACTGAACTGTGACATCAAGCACACCTCATTCCTTTAACAGGAGACACAGTTCCCACCCATTAACATTACAAAAGCACACAGGGGACTTGTTATACAAAGCACAAACCAACTTCTAAGCACATACTCTCATGCAGTCTCTTTCCCTAACCTTTGTCCTCCTACATGCAGAAACGAAAAGGAGAGAAAAGAGGCAAAATAAAAGAAAGAAAAAGAGAAAGAACAAAACTAGCAAAAAGAGCACAACAAAGAAAATTTAATCCATCCGATTTTATTCACCATGATCTAACATTTATCCCAGCTCACCAAAATAAAAAACTTACGATAAAATTCAGAATGGAAGCATCAGGATAGCGAACGATCCAAGGTGGACTGCCACTCAACATGTGTATCAAGACACACGCGCACGCCCAAAGGTCAGAGGGGAAGCCATGACCTTCGCTGGCGGCTTTCTCCGGACTCCAGTGAGCGGGAGATCCGGTTGGATGGCGATTGGGAGGGGTGTGGTCTTGGGGGATTTGCTGGGCTGCTCCGAAGTCGGCCAGGATAATTTCTGTGGTGCCTTGTCTCACGAGTAAGTTGTCCGCTGTTTGAAGTGATGCAAAAAAACACAAATGAGTTTTGACATGTACGTTGGTATGAGGGATCAAAAGGATATCCATCATATTTCAGTGTTCATGTTTGCAACTAGAAAATACAAAGCAAATAACAAACATTACATGTTTTCATAACACAAATTTAAAAGGTTCTTCAATATATATATATATGACTTTCTGAACACTAACAATTAATTCTGTCAAGCTAGTTTTATAACTTCTTATGTAGGGAAGGCAAATGGAATGGTGGGGAGACAAACGTACAATGAAACCTCCTTTTTAAGACCCCTTTTATTTTAAAACCATGCTTTCAAGGTTTCTATCTTTTTCAGAAAAATTAGAGTACTCCACTGTGAAGGAAATCAAACAGCTAACAACTGAGTCATGTCGAGTTAGCATTTGTTCCCTCCACGATACACAGAAGCCAACCAGATACACGTGGAAATTGTATTGCACGGAGTCAACACAGCTCACAAACCAGAGAACAGTTGACTTCGTGAATCGGAGCTAGTTTAGCAGTACAATTGACGACTGTCCATCGAAGAGAAAGGTCTCGATGTTAATCGCGCGGGAGGAGAAAATGCCCGGAGAGAATGCAGTAGAAGGTTCCAGCCCTTACTTGTGTTTTCGGAGACGCGATCGTCAAAGCACTTTAACAGTGCGTCCAGTAACCTGTCCATAAGAAGAGGATTGCGGCCAGATGCTGGGGAAGAAGAATAATCTGAGAAGCCGCCGAATATCTTATTTCTATGGATCAGTTTAGCTGAAGTTCGACGGGACTTTCACGAAGCTAGCAGTGAGGTTACAGTCCTGATAGTTGGACCCGAGAGGTCACAGGACGAAGTGAACTGGTTTGGTCGAGATCGCCAGTCGGAGAATTAAGTACACCGCTACTTTTTTCAAGTGAAGGACATATCGACAGTTTTTGTGTGTGCTCTAGCTGAGCTAAGCCATGTTGAGGAGAACCTATTTAATTAAGATATGATTAGTGTTTAGCATCTAGATCAGATGGTTGCCGCAGTTTGGTCAGAATCATAACTGAACAGTGACTGTATTTTTTTCTACTTACACACTTGCCGTGTGTTGGTATTATACTGTGGATATCGTGTGCCTGTGATTTCACGGACTGTGTGTGTGTTTTTTCTGTCTACCTCACGGGTAGCGATTTTGATACACTCAGGGTAATATTATGGTTAGTTTGTGCACGGGATTTTCAAACCTGTCTTCAAACCTGTGAGTACCCTGTTTTGAATATATAACCCTGATATCTTTCTATTCATGATTGTGTGTATGTGTGTGTATGTATCATAACTGTATCCTTGAATTTACCCAATACAGTGGAGGGAACTTATAATTGGAGTTGTTGTTTGTTCCTCAATGATAGCATTGTAGCACATGTACATTCATTCACATCCACACATTTGAATATCCATGATTCAAACATGCTTCGCACGCGTCCCTTGCACCGTTAAAACTAATGATTCTTTCAATGTTTAATGCCAAAAGCTGTCATCATTGATCAAATGCCGAGTTATAAAGTTATTTTTAATCACTAAAATAAACAGTGCCCCAGTAAATAGACAGGGATGCGCTTGTGAAGAGAAGCTGTCAAGGAATTTTTCTCATCGTATTCTTTTTCAAACAACTGTACTGATTGTATTTTAGTCAAAAAGGCGTACAAAATACGGCGAAATCGTATGGGTTCCCAGGTCTGGTAAAATTACCTCAATTTTAACACTCTTCCTACTTTTTTAAGATTTTTACAAACACTGAAATAGAGTTGTCACTATAATATTCAGTGTCTTAACACCCCTGTGTGGACGCATGCACATGATAAAGATCCCAAGTTCACAGCAAAAGTCTCAGGCTTGGAACCATGACTACACACACGCAGGAAAAAGAGAAAAACAAGAAATTCCTCCGAGGTAGGAAAAACACCCCCGTCCTTACCATTCTCACTGCCACCAACTGAGAAGGTTATTTCCCTTTGACCATTAATATGTCCCTCTATAAGTCCTTGTAGAATCTTAATCCACCAATAACTCCCCAACCGTGTGTTTGACTGGTCCCAATTTTTGTAAGGACCGTCTCAGGAATGTATAGAACCTGTTCACAAAGTTTGGTGACGATCGGTCCGTTCATTCTTGAGATCTATATGCGAACACAAACACACAAACAAACACATCGACCGAATCCTATACACACCCCTATACCGGGGGTGTAAAAATGGGTAGCACCATACTGTAAGGCATTGGCAGCTCGCTTTCCCCAGTGAGAAAGCAGCCCCAATTTCCATGAGTGTAATCTCACAGGACCATACAATACCATTATCAATACCAATACCGAATACCAGAAATAAAGAGCGGCAGCAGCAAACATGCCCACCTTTGATGTCTTCATGCAGAACCCCCATGGACTCTAGGTAGGTCAGCACGTGTAGCAGCTGACGGAAATAGTTGAGCGCCATCCAGTGACTGAGTCGTTTTCCCACAGTCCACTGCTCCTTGACCAGTGCTGCCAGGCTACCCCCTGGTGACAATGTGGGGTAACCAATAGATGTCATATATATGGGAGGAGTGGTTCAAGAAGGTTGCAATTTCAATGACCTACAGATTTTGCTCAGTGTCAGACAACTGCATGATCAGTGTCTATTACCTCCCTTCCCTTGTCTGCTTTTTACCCCCTTCTCCACACACACATGGATGAACTTTCTTTCTTTCTTTATTTGGTGTTTAACGTCGTTTTCAACCACGAAGGTTATATCGCGACGGGGAAAGGGGGAGATGTGATAGAGCCACTTGTCAATTGTTTCTTGTTCACAAAAGCACTAATCAAAAATTTGCTCCAGGGGCTTGCAACGTAGTACAATTTATGACCTTACTGGGAGAATGCAAGTTTCCAGTACAAAGGACTTAACATTTCTTACATACTGCTTGACTAAAATCTTTACAAAAATTGACTATATTCTATACAAGAAACACTTAACAAGGGTAAAAGGAGAAACAGAATCCGTTAGTCGCCTCTTACAACATGCTGGGGAGCATCGGGTAAATTCTTCCCCCTAACCCGCGGGGGGAACATGGATGAACGTGCACACACATACGCACACACGCATGAGAACACGCACACACATGCAGGTAGGCACGCACACACACACACAAATGCATGAACGCAGGCACACTTACTTTCTCAACCAAACATCAAATTACAGATGTGTCAGACAACTGCATGAGCAGTGCCTATTACCTCCCTTCCCTGCTTTTTCCAACAAAGCTCTTCTCCACACACACACACCTAATTTCTCAACCAAACATCAAACCAAGCAGATGCATAAAGACAAAGCCTACCATCAATGAACTCTGCGAACAAGTAGATCTTCTCTCCATGGCGGATGGCACCATAGAAGTCGACGATGTGTGGATGACTCAGCTCGCTCCAGATCTCCAGTTCTTGGTCTTCATACTGCAGGATGTGCATCTAACGTGACAAGGAAACTTAAAATTAGTGAAAACTGTCAGATATTGACAGAAAAAGGCTCATGCACACCATGACACCAAATTTTAATTGACCCCCCCCCCCCCCCCCCACCCGCACAGACACTGTTCAAAGAATGCTGTCTCCTAGCAGTTGTTCTTGACAGTTCCAGGTAAAGCGCACCCATCTTTTGTCCTCATTAGACATTACCCTTCACTGACACATACACTGAGAGACAAACATTTCAACTCTAAATGTACAGTCCATCGTTATACATGGGTACATGTACATGCAATTGGGGTATGATAACTGACAATTTCTTGGAGCCACCAATTACATGGGACGAGCATGACTCTTTCTTGGAGGCGACGTTTACTTACATCTACTAAAAATTACAAAATTATCCAAAAATGCATGCACACCTTTTTGCAGCAGAACTTGAAGTCGGTCGTACGATCGATGCACAGGTGACATTTGCCTGTCACTCCGTTGCCAAGGTGGATCAGTCTCTCCCACTGCATGTGCTTCTGATAACGCGTATGCAGAATCTTCAGCTTTTTCTGTTTAAACAAAAACACCATCTTCAGCTGGTTCTACGAGTTCAGCTAGTTCTGCGAGTATAATAATGCAAAGGGAGATATAGAATTCATGCTTCATACGATAGATACAGACAAACGTTATAGAATGGAAGCTGGCTCTGTGACAGCTGTGATGGCAAAAACAAAGCAGTTTTCTTTCCAATGTTATGTTACCTCTTTCCAGGAAATAAAAACATACAGCAAAACTGTCTTTCACAGGCAGGTTTGCATTGAATGCTAACAAGTACGGGCCTCCCCAGCTAACATATTTTGTGTAAAAATCTGCTCAAGACTCAAAGACTGAAGACTAAATAATCTAAGGTCCTTTTAAAAACAAGGAAAATTGCCTTGCAGTGTCAGGCGGTTTAAAACATAAAATACATCAAATTCACTAGCTCATTTGTAAACAAAATAACTCCTTTTTTCTAGAAAAATAAAATAAATAAAACACACACAAAAAGACAAAAAAATTAAAGAATAATTGACCTTGAAAGGATGCAGAATGACGCCCTCCTCGCGGTGCTGGTAGCGACATTTTCCGCTAGCCTTACACTCGTCCCTCTCCTGGGCCCAGTTGCGTGCAACCAACAACAACTGCTGACGCGTGCCGTACACCACCTCTCCGATGCCTGGCACGCCTGATGACAGTACACAACACCGCTACTTTATCTTGGCAACCACTCAGTGAACGTTTCTAAACACTAAACAGTGACTGGAATTATAAGCCATGAAATCCATTTACGTTTCGACTCATACCTACTTCTGCCTTATAATATAAATAAGCACAAATCCTAAACCTACATAACTCGGTTCAAAGCGATTGTAACAAAATGCCTGTACTGTACAAGAGCCACTAAGTGAAAGAGGGTAATTAAAACTCCTGTGAGAACAAAATTGACTGGTAAAATAAAGAAAGGAAGGCATACAGAACTCACATGCATGCACACAAACACTTGCACACACACACACACAGCATTAAAAAAAAACCCCACCACCCACACAAATAAGCCAACCAACAAGGAAAGAAAAGAAGCAGTCTGTACCTGTGGGCTTCATCTCCACAGACAAGTTCTGCTCCACTCGAATCAGTCGATTCTGCATCTCCGGCATGCTTATGGTTCCCATTCCTCCGTACACACGCTGGGTGGCATAGGGGTCATCACTATATTTCCTCGACGCTTCCTCTTTTCTCCCTTTAGCGTACGAACGGATGATTGCCATGATGTCTTCCTGCTCGTCCGGTGTCTCTGGAGCCCTCTGTGGAAAATGACTCGGAAGAGTGACGATCGTTTCCACTTTCATCTTCACACTTTCCACTTTAAAGACATCCTCCTCTGTTTCTGTCACAGGAGTGGCAGGAGGTACGGACGAAGCGCTCGGCGAGGGCGGTTCTTCAGGAATGGTTCTTTGTAGAATGACCTTGGTGCTGAGACGTCGCCGCAACTGGGGGCCCTGAGATGGTTTCGGCATGACGGCTTGGCTGAACTCTGACGCAGTGTGCGACAAAGAAGTCGATGCAGCAACAGCAGCCCCATTTTGTGTGTGACCCTCTAGGGAGAACTGTTCAGGGGCGGATTTGGTCCTGGGTGATGGGAGAGGATGGGGGTGTGGATCCATGGTGGTAGAGTTGGTGGTGTGCGGTAAGGGTTCAGTGCGTTCGTGTAGCTCCAACTGTCCAAACTCTCCCCCCTGTGTGGTGATGTCCAAGAGAATGACTGGACCCAGGGCAGCGCTAAGGTACTTCCTCACCTTCATCCACACCTGTCAGTCAAACATCACAATATCTGTGAAAATGTGTGAATCAAATAAAAAAAATCATTCCGAGAAGCCTATATTTACCCAACAATAAGACAGATAAATCCCCAGAAACAATCAAACAAAAATTCCATGTCATACGTGTATCTAATCTTTTAAGCCAAAACTCAGCTCTGGATTCCATGTCAGAAAATACCATGTTTTCATTAAGAGAAAAGATTGGAGAAGAGGTGTCTCAGGAGATTTCAAGTCATCAGGGGCTGAAAGCTAGCTATCAATTATTGCTTACTACAGCCATACTCGCAATAATTGGTTAATAAAAATGTTGCCTCTTCTTGATACTCTTTCTTTCATCTACCTCCAATACCATTTTTTGTGTGTTTTTCTTTTCATTTCCAATATTTTGTTATCCCATTGCTGGGAAATTCGGGTCGCTTCCACCTAGTGGAAAGCTAGCAGCAACAAGAGTCGCTCTACCCAGGTGTGTACATGTTCAGGTGTAATCAGCCACCTGCACTTATAACAGAATGACCGAGGTCTTCAAAGTGCCGCTCTAGTGACACGGGGGAAGAATATAGATACGACCACTGAGTCTGTACATAAAGTTGACTCCTGTCAGTCCTGGCCTGGATTCGAACCCGTGACTCAAGGATCATAAGGCCAGTGTTCTACCAACTGAGCTACAAGGCCCCCTTCAACCCCTGTCCAACAACTCACCCTAGGAGAAGCAGACGTCACACCCTCCTCAGCAAACAGGCCGGCCTGCCGCATCTTGTGACAGATGTTAAGCGACAAATCCTCCTCCTCCTCCTCTCCCTCCCTCCTCCACGCCAGACACTCCAGGACGTGGAATTTAACCAGCGTAAAGAGCTGCTGGCACATGGAACACTCCCCGCTGTCGTGCGCGCTGTTGGTGAAATGGGACAGCAGGGAATGGAGGATGGCGCATGTGCAGCATGTCAGATCTTCGGGCGATGGGGACGTGACACGGCTGGTTTCGTGCAGGCACAGCAACAGGCATCGGTTCAGTTCTCCCGCCCGGCTCGACTGACGGAGGATTTCAATTCCAGACCCCTGAAATGCAGATCAGATTTCCTGATCTTCTTACTACTTTTGTCTTTCTTTTTACATTTAATCAAGATTTGACTAAATGTGTTAACGTTGACCGGGAATCGAGATGAGGGTCTGGTGTGTGTATGTATGTATGTATGTATCTATGTATGAATGTGTGAGTGTGTGTAGAGTGATTCAGAGAAAACTACTGGACCGATTTTCATCAAATTCCACATGAGAGTTCCTGGGTATGATATCCCCAGACGTTTTTTTTTATTTTTCCGTTAAATGTCTTTGATGACGTCATATCCGGCTTTTTGTGAAAGTTGAGGCGGCACTGTCACGCTCTCATTTTTCAACTAATTTTCTTGAAATTTTGGTCAAGTAATGTTCGACGAAGGCCGGACTTTGGTATTGCATTTCAGCTTGGAGGCTTCCAAATTAATTAATGAGTTGGCTCATTAAAGTTGTCATAAAAATAAAATTTTGCAAACAGATTCAAAATTGATTGCATCGTATTTTTCATCAAATTCTGAATCTGAAAATATATACGAATGTTATGTTTTCTCTAAAAATGTGATCACAATTTAATGATCAATGGTTAATTAAGTACTACGATTAAAATGTTCGAAATCGGTCCAAAAATGATTTCATCTTAATCTTTATCATTTCCTGATTCCAAAAACATATAGATATGATATGTTGCATTTAAAACAAGCTCAGAAAGTTAAAAAGAATACAGAAAGGCGCGCTTTCCTGCTTAGCGCAATACGCTACCGAGCTATTCTAGCTTATCAATTTCACTTTGTTTTGCATGTAAAAAATGAGCGATTTCCTTCTCGCAGGGATCGACGCAGCTGTATTTTTGTGTGTGAAAAAAATGCAGTGCATTCAGTTTCATTCCGTGAGTTCGACAGCTTGACTAAATGTAGTACCTTTGCCTTACGCGATTTGTTTTTTTATTATCTTCAATATTTTTCCAATCTGTTTTGTCAGAAACACAAAACTTTCATTTGAAAAAAAAACAAGTACTTTTTTATATCTAATTTTTGAAACTCCCCTCCCCTCAGTTTTCTGCAGTTGTCATTTTCCTCAGGAGCTATTCATTTTTAACTCAAGTCCATCCATTTAAAAAAATAATTGAAATGTTTAATACAAACATCGCTTTTTGCCCCAAAACATGATTTCAAATATATTACCATTATTCATGTCTTAGAATTTGCCAATACCAAAGAAGAGAAAACACCACCACTTACCGCTTGTCCCAAGCATTGACAAAGCTCTTCATTAGAAATGGCCCCATGCTGTTTCTTGCGGTGTCGTTTGAAGTTATCAGGTGGCACCACACCCTGACCTTTGGGGTTTTCCACAGAAGCAATGTCTGACCCTAGTGGCAAGTCAAGTGGGAGGTTTCGCTTCGGAGGCCGGCGGTCTTCATCCTCATCGTCTCTTCCTCCTCCGCCGTTGCTGCCGGTCCTGGTGGTCTTGGGTCGAGCGCCTCCCCGGCTTTGCCCACTTCCATCTCCTCCCTGAAAACGATAGGAGGCGCCCATGTTTGTTTGCTTGTCCTTGTTGTTTAAACACTAAGGCTCACATAAAAAAAACTAGATAGGAGTAAGGTCTGCAGTATTCTCAAATGTAAATCTTTACATTTAGAAGAGGAAAGCCCAAAATTAATTTTGGTGTTGATACTTTCATGTTAATTATCATCGTAAGAATTTGCTTGTGCTCATGTTACTGTTAGGGTGTTTGGAACTTGTTGTTGTAAAGCATTGAATGAGTCTAATTCCCACTTCTGTTTTATCTGAGAAAAAAAACCCGAACCTGCGGTTCCCCTGTCACAGAGAGAGTCAGGGAGCATTATTCACTCTCAACAAGAAGAAAGAAGACAATGTAACCACAACAGTCACCTATACTTACTTTGCTGCCAGAGTTGACAGAGTTGTCTCCCTGTCCCTTGCCACCTGATCCCCCTCCACTGGCAGTGTCGCTGTTTGTTAACATCACGACAACTGCTCCTTGGATATCAACTCTTGATGGTTTTCTGGGCATATAGTCGTTTTCATCTTTTGGTAAAGGCAGAAGCTGTCCTGCTGTCAAAATATTCAATAGCTTTCCGTGAGCTGGGTTCTTTCTGGCAAGTGCTCTTCTGAGACCTGCTGGTGCAGCTGTAAGGGTTCCCTCTTTTTTGTCAAAAGCTGTTTGGAACTCATCAAGACTGTGGTGCTTCCTTACCTCCTTGGTGGCTGCAGGGTATGTTTCTTGTTCTCTGGCAGTCATGCGCTTCTGCAGCAGAGTGACTTTCTTGAAATCAAAAGCATCCTCATGAGTCCTGTTCAGGTCTGGGTTGTGATCCACAACAGTGCCATCCAGATTTTGTGTCAGGTCGTCATCTTGCTGAGCGTTCTGAACAGTAGACTCCGGTTCCAGAAGATGGTTCTGTTCAGCTTCAACCAGCCGTGCAACATCATCATCATCATCATCATCATCATCATCATCATCTCCAGCAGCATCCTGGTCTTCACGAAGAGTATTTTGAGCAAATAGATCTTCAGTTTGAAGCATATCTTCCTTCTCATCCCTATTCTTTTCTGAGAAGCTATCACCATCTGATCCTTGCAGTGCATGTTCTGGGGCCAGGGTTTTCTGTGAACAGACGTTCTTTTCAGAAATGTCATTTTCTGTCTTCTCATTCAGCAACAGCTTCTTTATCAGCAAGGCGCCTGTGGTTTGGATGTCTGAATCTCTTGCCGTTTTCATTCCAGTGTTCTTTTCGTCTGTGGCTCTACTGGTTTCAAGATCAGTCACATTTGGTACAGTTGAAATGGGCTCTGGCGTCTGCTGTCTTGCCTTGGTGGATGAAAATCCAGACTTGGGTTTCCTCATCTTTCTGTTCTGTGTGCGTCCTTTACCATCTTGCTTGGACAGAGGTGCTTCTTTTGACGATGGATTTATCGGGTCTTCCTTGAAGTCTTCTGACATGTTTGGTGGTGGTATGTCCGCTGCATTTTGATCTGGGTCCGCAGATGTCATCTCCTTCTTTCCCTTTTCGTTTTCCTCAAAGTCGGATTTTTCCAGGAAAACAGGTTCAGGGGCATCTTCCTCAACTGCATCAACAGTTTCAAGCTCAGGTTCCTTGTCTCCCTCCGTTGCGTTCCCCTTCTCCAGCATTTTCTCCTTCCCTGCAACTTCTCTCTCTCCCTTTTCAACGTCCTTCCTGCAGCCTCTAAGGTCTTGGTGATCAGATATCTTGCATTCTGGTCTGTTCCCGAACTCCATCAGCATGGAACGAATGATGAAGAGTGCAGCAGCCTCCAGACACTTGGTGGTCTGGGCAAACCCAAGGGGTTCAAGTCCTCCTGTCAGTGGCAGCGTCTGGTAACCCATGGAGGTTGGGAAGGAGAATGACTGTTCCACTGGTTCTGCTGACCTGACAGATCTCTCATCGCCCATCAACAACTCGCTGAGGTGGCACTCCTGACTGGATTCTGGTCCAGAGGTTTCTTCCTTTTTTCCAAGGGTCATGATACTGGAGAGGCCCCCCTTCAAACTAGACTGGTAGTCCAAATTTGTGGTCAAGTTCATGGTCTGTCTCAAACCAGAGAGGTTGTTGCATTTGTCCAGTTTACCTAATTGATCTCTGTGGCTGACGAAGTCTTGTTCCTGATAACAGCAATAGATGTGGAACAGGTTTTGGGTGGTGAGACGATTGTTCCGCCAAAGGTTATGAGCCCTCTCCATGGCAACTCGCTTTTCTGATGGCTGGTTCCTCAGCTCCATGTCCTTACTGCAGTCACCTCCGTTTTCTTTCTTCGGATCTTCCATTTCTTGCTTTTCAATCTCATCTTTGATTTCCCCCAAACAACTGAGGCTAAACTTCTCCAAACTGCTGCAGACACCCTTCAGAAATTCATGTGTGTTTCCACTCTTCTGAGCCAGGGCACAGATATCCTCTACCTCTCCCTGGTGCAGGTGAAGGGAATTCAGCTCTTCAACAAGCCTGTTATCCAGTGAGATGTGCGCTCTGCTTTTCTCTTGCTCAACATCTTCCAGAATCCGCTGTTTTGATTTGGGCCGTGGAGGTAGATCTACTGCCGAGTTTTCGCCAGGAAGCAAGTCTTCTTCCAGCTTCTTTCTGCCTTTTTTCTCTTTTGATTTTTTCCTGTTGTTCTGCGCAACAGCTGCTTTGGTGCCTGAGCGAGGGATGCTTGGAATTGATGGCAGCGATGCATCGGGTTCGGGTCCTCGTTTGTCAGAGCTGTTGGGATCAGCTTTGGGGCTGTCTCCTTTTTCCTTGCGCGGAGCTCCCCACAAGACTTTTGGGATGGTCTGGTTATGGTCTTCATGCCTGTCGAATACAACTGATTGTTTCAACATCAGAAACTGTGTTCATTATGAACCAAACACAAAGGAGAGTGATAAGAAAGGCATTATACTGCCAGATGAAATGGAACAATTAACACTAAACTGCTGAGAAAAAGCGATGAGTGTGTTCTCTTTTACAATGAAACACACTAAAAGCCAGACATAACATGTAACTCTCCTTACTCTCTCCCCCTACTTCCCTGAATTCTGATGCAAACACCACACACATACTGTCACAAAGATGTGAGTAGCATAATTTGTGATGTGAACAACGTCGTGATTTTAACCTCCCTAAATATTGCAGTGCGATGCGTAGGTGACGGGAGAGGCGTTATCACGGGTTTTGTGCCTTGCACGAGAAAACCATAGTTTGACATGAGTTGTGTTTATGAGAACTGTAGCTGGTTTGGGGTAAATAACGTCACAGCGTTTGAGATTTTCAACCGGGAAGGTTGTCGGCGCGTGTCGGTCTTGTTCTGGGAACAAGTACTCTTTCAAGAGACGGGTCTCTTAAGGTAAATGATTTACTATGTTGTATATTATTGACGTTGGAATACATAGCTGGAATGTAAAGGTTAGTGTATACAAAGTGCACTAAATTCTAGTGTGAAGTTTTAAGAGAATTCTTGATGTAATTGTATCACGGTTTTTCATGGGGAATTTCTTGAACATAAATGTTACGCATTTATGTTATGTTTAAGACGGTGATGCTTCGTATGGCAGTGTTATTCATAGATTAAGCATTAGTTTGGATAGTGAATGTGGACGGAATGTGAACGTAGAATGAACGAGAATGTATGAGTTGGTACATGAACGTTTGGAAGAAGAGATGGTTTTAGAGAATGTTGTATTAAGACTTGGTTAAATTCTTTAGGAGTCTCCATGAGGGTTTTCCATGGCGTGTACAAGGGAGGGACCTTACACGGAGGAGCGCGGGACGATGGTGGCGAGCAAGGGACCACATCGGCGCAGGATGACTAGACGAAGGAGTCTTCATCGTTACCGGTCGTAGCTGACGACGGTTGTTTTCGCTAATGGCGAAAGGGTTTCTCGGGGAGAAACGTGAAAGGTGTGTTGGCATCTACAATGAGAGTTTTTGGGAATTCATTACTCCACGAGGATTCAGCGACACAAGGAAGTGAAACTGGCGACATGCAGTGAGCCGTGATTCGAACTCGTGAGTGTCTGTCAGTACCTTCTTTTGTGCGTTAATCTATATTTGAGAAAGTATCTTTATAATATGTATTTACATGCATTGAGTGAAAGCTAAAAGATTGTGTGAACTGTGTGTCGAAAAGTTGATTCGTATTGATGTATTTGAAGTGAAGAATTATGTTGTTTTTGGTTGAGGAAATAATAAGCCTGTATCCTCCCAAATTCTGTTGTTGAAGTGTTTGGTGTGAAAAGGGTAGAGACTGAGTAATAGGGCAGAACACGTACATATGAAAGTAATTTCATTTATTTCACATGCAAACCACTTCACGACACATACACACCTTTTTCAGTCTTAAAATCAAAATTCAGAGTTTACCAGTGTCTTTATCGAACAATCTTTCTTTCTTTATTTGGTGTTTAACGTCGTTTTCAACCACGAAGGTTATATCGCGACGGGGAAAGGGGGGGGGGGGGGGGGGGGGGGGGGGGAGATGGAATAGAGCCACTTGTTAATTGTTTCTTGTATCGAACAATCAAAATGTTTGATTCACCACATATTATCAGTTAAATTCAGATTTTTTCCCAGTTCCATTTTGCCCACTTAACCCTATTTAGTTTTCATGTCAACCTCACATTTCGCAAAAACCATCCCCGCTTTCTTGAAGACTGTTGTCGGACGGTGCCATGCGAATCCACCTCATGTTTTCAGGGACACTGGAAGCACTAGGGTATTGCGGTGTTCCCATACCATTTGCAAGTTCTGGGATACCAGTTGTTTTTGCCTCTTCCTCCCCCATCTTCCTCGCAGGCTGGTGCAGAGAGGAATTTTACTGTCTCAGTGGAGGCACCTTAGGCTTTACGCAGCACTCTGCAAAACAGGAAATTCATCCAAACAATTTAATGTATGCAACTGAAGGTAGTTTCAAGCCTCATCAGTGTTGTTTCCATACTTGGAGGGCAATCCTGGTCAGTGGGACCTGGATTGAAAATAAGGTCTAAATGTCAAAATTTGTTTAGTCAGACCTCCTACATGTCAAAACTATTGGATGCATGCACTGTCACCGGCCAGGTGTCAGAAGAATGACTACATGTAATTCTAAATCAAATAAAGTATGTGTCAGTGACCGAAGACCATTTAAAAG
This sequence comes from Littorina saxatilis, assembly GCF_037325665.1. NCBI lineage: Eukaryota > Metazoa > Mollusca > Gastropoda > Littorinimorpha > Littorinidae > Littorina > Littorina saxatilis. The sequence continues at coordinate 33,440,896 of NC_090256.1, forward strand.
GCCCAAGAAGACCACTGAGTGGGACAGAGCAAGACAAACAGCAATCGATACAAATCAAGAAAAAAGGAAGTGGGAGTGGATCAGCCAAACGCAATGACGCAATCTCCCTCGAAAATCATCAGACAGGCCCTTGACAGGAACCCAAAAGGAAAAACACTAGGCCAACAGTGGATAAGGCAGACGTGGTGCCGGAGAGGTCAAGGCAGCCAGACTGACACGCATGTAGGCCGGGACAGCTGAAGAGGAATCTCTTAGAACCGAGTGCATTGGAGGAATCCGGAATGAATTAAATTGCTGCTGCGGCATATGTACCCCGAGAATCCAAAGGCTTAGTCAAGTGTTAGTCATTAATCTGAAGACTTTTATTAATCATTTAATGGTCAACACTCAAAAGTCTGTGAGCAAAGATTTAATCTGGCTCCTCCATAATGAACGATTAAATCTCACGGAAAGAACTACATGTATGCAATATTATTTCACTGGTTCACCCACTTGGCGCCAAATTAAAAAACAAGAATGCAAGATTCACCCACAAGAGACACCCCAAAATTAAACAAGTCGCGTAAGGCGAAAATACAATATTTAGTCAAGTAGCTGTCGAACTCACAGAATGAAACTGAACGCAACGCAACGCAGCAAGACCGTATACTCGTAGCATCGTCACTCCACCGCCCGTGGCAAAGGCAGTGCACGTGGAATTGACAAGAAGAGCGGGGTATTCGTTGCGCTGAGAAGGATAGCACGCTTTTCTGTACCTCTCTTTGTTTTAACTTTCTGAGCGTGTTTTTAATCCAAACATATCATATCTATATATTTTTGGAATCAGGAACCGACAAGGAATAAGATGAAAGTGTTTTTAAATTGATTTCGAAAAAAAAATTTTGATAATAATTTTTATATATTTAATTTTCAGAGCTTGTTTTTAATCCGAACATAACATATTTATATGTTTTTGGAATCAGCAAATGATGGAGAATAAGATAAACGTAAATTTGGATCGTTTTATAAATTTTTATTTTTTTTTACAATTTTCAGATTTTTAATGACCAAAGTCATTAATTAATTTTTAAGCCACCAAGCTGAAATGCAATACCGAACCCCGGGCTTCGTCGAAGAGTACTTGACCAAAATTTCAACCAATTTGGTTGAAAAATGAGGGCGTGACAGTGCCGCCTCAACTTTCACGAAAAGCCGGATGTGACGTCATCAAAGACATTTATCAAAAAAATGAAAAAAACGTTCGGGGATTTCATACCCAGGAACTCTCATGTCAAATTTCATAAAGATCGGTCCAGTAGTTTAGTCTGAATCGCTCTACACACACACACACACACACACACAGACACACACACACACGCACACACACACGCACATACACCACGACCCTCGTTTCGATTCCCCCTCGATGTTAAAATATTTAGTCAAAACTTGACTAAATATAAAAACAAGAATGCAAAGGTGTTGAAGCCAATTTGAAAACTTCACAGTGAAACTTTTCAGATTTCTGCCGAATCGGAACATAAGATTTGACCTTTCTTCCCCTACTTTCTCCTTTTTCTTCAAACTTTTTGAATAAAACACAGACAGTATATTCAGTACTAGATGAATACCCGCTTCGCCGGGTACGGCTGCACCGGGAAGAAGTCGAGCCGAATACCCGGAAAGCCGGCGCACCGCACGGAGGAAGGGAGATAATCGCGGCTGAAAACACTGGAGAAGATAAGGAAGAGTTACTGGGAATGGATCCAGAGAAAAACCAAAATCGGTTCAGCGCTGTGCGCTGAGAGCACGTGTTGAAATATCTCATCGATGAGGTTGTGTCCGGGGTGTAGCGGAATACGGTCTCCAAATTTGAAAAAATCCACCGAGAACTTTGGCCGTGCATTGCGGACACACACACACACAGACAGACACAAGTCGTACATATATATATATAGATAGAAACTCAGTGTCTAAAACCAAAACAACAATTATTACAACAACAACAAATCCAGTCTCCACAAACCTGCTTCTTTTTCAACACACAAGCAACTGTGAAATGAGCAAAACCAACCAAAAGCGAACAGCCAAATCAACGATCAGTTAATCAAAGAAAAGCTCAAACTGCATTCTATACGCATGCATGAAGACGCACAACCTCTTCGTCAATTGTGTCATATATTTGTCCCTGTCTCAGAAATCTCAAGTCCCTTACGAATAATTAAAAACTGCTTGTAAACTTATAACAAAGAAGCCTGCAAAATGAAAATGTCCTCTAACCAGAACCTTTTCAACAGACCAAAGAGTTGCTCTTCAACAGACCAAAGAGTTGCTCATAAAGGGTAACTTCCGCCAAGCACTGTGGACGTCAAGATTTATGAATGAGCCTTCCATTTAAAACTAGATCACACAAGGACCGCGTGACTAGTAAGGTCAAGGACTATTTTCTTTTTCTGAAAATACAGGAAAAGTTGTGATAGTATACATTCCTTTCTACAGTCAAACCTGCCCAAATGACCACCTCTTGATATTTATGACCACCTGCCTATTACAACCTTTCCCTCAAGGATCTCTTTTGAGTTTTTTCTAAACAACTTTCAGCTTTCAACAGCAACCTGCAGCACCTGTTTGCAATGACCACTTCTGGCCGGTCCCTTTAGTGGTTGGTATTACTAAAATGTTACAGACAGGTTCAACTGTATCTGCTGTTGATATCCATTTGACACTTACTGTTGTCATTACATGTGCTACTGACACGATAATTTGTGAATACAAGGGGAGGAAAAACATGGCGAGAACAGCTTTAAAGTCACGAATCCTGTTACGCGCCAAGGTAAAATAACCATGCACATGCACAAACAAGGAGAGGGTCAGGGTCAGATCACTTCTTTTATGAACAGTTTTCCTCATGCGCCCAATTACAAAACAAGCGTGCGGAAGAGTTCATGATTATATCTTTCTTTTCTTTCTTTATTTGGTGTTTAACGTTGTTTTCAACCACGAAGGTTATATCGCGACGGGGAAAGGGGGGAGATGGGATAGAGCCACTTGTTAATTGTTTCTTGTTCACAAAAGCACTAATCAAAAATTTGCTCCAGGGGCTTGCAACGTAGTACAATGTACTACCTTACTGGGAGAATGCAAGTTTCCAGTACAAAGGACTTAACATTTCTTACATACTGCTTGACTAAAATCTTTACAAAAATTGACTATATTCTATACAAGAAACACTTAACAAGGGTAAAAGGAGAAACAGAATCCATTAGTCGCCTCTTACGACATGCTGGGGAGCATCGGGTAAATTCTTCCCCCTAACCCGCGGGGGGAATGATTATACCTCCTTGAAACATTCACCTTCCCTGGTGTCAAAAAACTCATTAAAAACAAACTAATGGCACGTCACACACCACCCCCTGGTCTCATTTCTATGAGGGAAAAGGAAATTAGTCTCATTGATACTAAACCACCATAACTTATTATTCAAATAGTATTTTAATTGTTCGCACAAGGTTAATGCCGCAAAACCATTTGTAACCGGAGAATTTAAAATTGCAGTTCTCAGTCTGCTAGTATTAGCGAATGCATTTCCAATTAAAATAGGGTAGTTGAACAGTAGGGCAATATTATTACGTCAACACATAACTGAGCTGATCATGCACTGTGAATTAAAACGGATATCAAGATCTATGATAGTTTTAAATTAATACAGTCATGTTAGATGTGTTTAAGTACAACTCTAAATTCTTAGTAAATGTGATACGGTTTAGTGTCGTTAGTTTTAAGTGCAATTCTTAATTCTTAGCAAATGTGATGTATTTGATGTCTGTTATCACCTGACACTGCATGGCAAATTTCCTTGTTTTTTTAAGGACAGTTCTTCTTCTTCAGCGTTCCAGAATTGTTCTCGTTACGTGTGAGCTCGTTTGCCTATTTGGGTTCCCCAAACTATACTCTGAGAGCATAGTCAGCTTCACTCCGCTTTCGTTGAGTAGGCATGCTGGGTATTTTCGTGTTTCCATAACCCACCGAACTCCGACATGGATTACAGGATCTTTTCCGTGCGCACTTGGTCTTGTGCTTGCGTGTACACACGAAGGGGGTTAAGTCACAAGGAGGTCTGCACATAAGTTGACCTGGGAGATCGGAAAAATCTCCACTCTTAACCCACCAGGCAGCAGCGACCGGGATTCAAACTCACGACTTCCCGATTAGGAGGCCGACGTCCTACCACCACGCCACTGCGCCCGTCATTAAGGACAGTAAAACTTTGAGTCCTGAGTCTTGAACAATGCAATCAGGACTCACACAAACATCAGTTCTGCTCACTCAGTCACGCACCTTACACCCACCACCCTCCCTGTATTCCCAACATTTGTTTAACAAGTTTGCAGTCAGTCATAGAGGATCTTTTAGAACTCATTAGCGATTCTTGTTTTGATTTTGGAACGTTCCGTTTAGATTTTCTTGGATTTGGAGTCAGTTCAGTGAAACTTCTGCAAAATCCAAGAAGGGCGTATCAATATCACATCCCTGATTAATTACCGCTATATTGGAACAATGGAAGTATTATCATTCTTTGTGCAGCACGATATTGTGTGAACATCCGGCCGGGTTCTTTTTCCCCTTACTATTTGTGGTGAACCAAGCAAGCATTATGTCATGACAGTTAAAAGTCACTGTGATCTTTGTATGTGCACCAACAAAATTGAATAAACACTGTAAATAAATAATAGGGGAGGGGGGGGGGGTAATAAAGACGGTACTCTTGCAGGATGAAAATACTTTGAACAGAGAACATTTCATGTATAAGGTCTGGGTATGAGCTTCAAGTGAAAACGCCCCCAGTGTCAAGTCCATAATTGGCCTTAAAATGAATTAAATCCTTTGATACCCACACAATTCAATGACAAGATTCTTGATTACTTGTACAGAGTAATCAAGAATCTGTCATTAACCTGTTCTCTGCCTGTAAATATTTGTATACAAAGCATTTACCTGAATTAACAACTTACAATGTGCCCTTGATGTATTGCGAAATGTTTAATACACTACACAGAAACACATTGTTACATTTAGTCAACTTGACTAAATGTTTTAACATAGAGGGGGGAATCGAGACGAGGGTCGTGGTGTATGTGTGTGTGTGTGTGTGGGTGTGTGTGTGTGTCTGTGTGAGTGTGGGTGTGTGTGTGTGTGTGTCTGTGTGAGTGTGTGTGTGTGTGTGTGTGTGTGTGTGTGTGTGTGTGTGTCTGTCTGTCTGTGTGTGTGTGTAGAGCGATTCAGACTAAACTACTGGACCGATCTTTATGAAATTGGACATGAGAGTTCCTGGGAATGATATCCCCGGACAATTTTGTTTTTTTCGATAAATGTCTTTGATGACGTCATATCCGGCATTTTGTAAAAGTTGAGGCGGCACTGTCACACCCTCATTTTTCAATAAAATTGATTGAAATTTTGGCCAAGCAATCTTCGACGAAGGCTGGACTTTGGTATTGCATTTCAGCTTGGAGGCTTAAAATTTAATTAATGACTTTGGTCATTAAAAATCTGAAAATTGTAATTAAAATTATTTTCTATAAAACGATCCAAAAATACGTTTATCATATCGTTCATTATTTTCTGATTCCAAAAACATATAATTATGTTACATTCGGATTAAAAACAAGCTCTGAAAATTAAAAATATAAAAATTATGATTAAAACTAAATTTCCGAATTCGATTTAAAAACAATTTCATCTTATTCGTTGTCTGTTCCTGATTCCAAAAACATATAGATATGATATGTTTGGATTAAAAACACGTTCAGAGAGTTAAAAAGAATAGAGATATAGAAAAGCGGGCTATCCTCCTCAGCGCAACCGCTACCGCGCTTTTCTGTATTGTTAATTTCACTGCCTTTGCCACGAGCGGTGGACAGACGATGCTACGAGTGTACGGTCTTGCAGAAAAAATGCAATGCGTTCAGTTTCATTCTGTGAGTTCGACTGAGCTTGACTAAATGTTGTATTTTCGCCTTACGCGACTTTTTTCTTCTTCTTGTTTTACAGTTAAAAAAGTAAAACTTCATGATTGGCTTTATGATTGCATAATTCAGCTGACTTAAACTGCAGAATTGACTAGAAACTGTCTGTAAAGTCCAAACATCCTTATTTGAAAGCGCAAAGTTGGCCATTTTTGTCTGCAAAACTGGCTTACTCCACAGATGCAAAATGCAAACAATTTAACCACAAAACCTGACTTATAGTTATAACCTGCAAAATGCATTGAATGCACTGTAACAACAGTTACAGCATAGTCTCTTCAGAATTTAAACATACCCGGTAGTTCGTATAAACTCAAACATGACCTTCCGCCTGCAAAGGTATGTACAGCAAACAGACAGCCGCTAGCATACATGCACCCACAAAATGAACTCTATTTTTACTGGTGATTTTTTGTAATCAAAACTCACCTCCAAAAAATGCCGCAAAGCAATACTAACCTTGTTGAATTAAACTGTGTCATTTAACTCACAATGAATTTAAGACCTGAAGAAGACGACCAAGTCTTGCAGCAACCATGCAGTAGCCAACACGTACATTACTCATGACGTAACTGAGCTAAAAACAGGCCTCAAACCGCCAGCCAGCCAGATTAATTTCTGCGGAAAAGGGTGTGGGCGACAAAGAAACAGGGACACTCAACTCCCATATATGGCTGACAAAGGAAAGAACTTGGCTCTAGCTATTTTATTTGGGTCAGCAAACAGTGCACTCACTGAGTGAACTATGTACTTAACTGGCGTGAGTATCAGAGCTCTTGAGACTGTAATATTTAACTATTTTTAATTAAAAATAAAGTGTTAATAGCAATGCAAGAGGATTACCTGTCAAAGTTACAGTATCTCAGCTCTCTGTGCAATTTAAACTCTTAAAAAAATTCATGTTTCTATTATTGTTGAATGGTAGTTCAAGATGAGCTGTCAAGGTTACAGTACATGTACTTCTTAGTTATACACTTGAAATAACATTTATAATACTTGAATTTTATTGTCATAAATTATACAAGCACTGAACCCCAGTAAAAATGCTAACAGTAACAATGTTTCATTCATTGAGTGAGCAACCAAAGTGAGCTACATAACGGCACTGCATGTATCGGTGCACACTTTACACTGAGTGTCTGTCTAGCTAGACTCAAGGACCTTTCAAGGTCACACTTGATACACTGCAGTGCATTGTACTCTTATTAACTGAATTCAAGCAATAAAATAAACTTGAAAAAGTTCGACGCAGAACTGAGGACAGATTAATTGCTACAGTTAAGTACACTCTAAATTCAAATGTTCCCTAATCTGAAGAGCATCAGTATGAGCTAGCTATTATAGCTTGTTGTTATTCTATAGTTTGGTTGTGTATCATAGTACTAGTATGCCATTGGATGATTAAAGAAAACAATTTGTTCTTCTTCTTCTTCTTCTTCTGCGTTCGTGGGCTGAAACTCCCACGTACACTCGTGTTTTTTGCACGAGTGGAATTTTACGTGTATGACCGTTTCAGTTTTACCCCGCCATTTAGGCAGCCATACGCCGTTTTCGGAGGAAGCATGCTGCATTGCTGGGTATTTTCGCGTTTCTATAACCCACCGAACTCTGACATGGATTACAGGATCTTTTTCGTGCGCACTTGGTCTTGTGCTTGCGTGTACACACGGGGGTGTTCGGACACCGAGGAGAGTCTGCACACAAAGTTGACTCTGAGAAATAAATCTCTCGCCGAACGTGGGGACGAACTCACGCTGACAGCGGCCAACTGGATACAAATCCAGCGCGCTACCGACTGAGCTACATCCCCGCCCCGCACAATTTGTTCAAAACAAATCCTTTCCAAGTTTTGTAGTGTACATCCCAAGAGAAAAAAAGTGTTTGGACCAATTAAGTCCTGCCCTGCTCCCCTGTCAAATACAATGTAGGAAAAATGTATACATACATGTACCAATCAATGGGTCCAAACTGAAACTGAATAGTAAATGGGCTGACTTTGCATTAATTGCTGACAATGACATTGAGTCCACTTCCAGTACTATTTTCAATACTCTCTCTCTCTCTCTTTCCCACTCAAACACACTCACATACATGTGAGCTTGAAATTGTCCCACACATACACACTAACACACACAAATGCACACCCTCACACACATGTACACATTGACACACACACACACGTACCCCACACACACAGATTGTTGTTACTGAATCGAGACGCAGATTATACGTGCACTAGCAACAACACTCTTTCACTTTCAGTTTGGGGAATTGAATTTCATTGGTTGAGAGTTAAAACCAACCAACAACGCGACAATCAGCCAAGTATCAATATTGTACTGTCGAGGTTAATTAAGTTATTTTTGACATATCATCTGCATCTTCTTTCTGTTGCTGCTTGAAAATGATTTATGAAATGCTTCATTGCAATTTCTGCTACAGGTCTCCCAGGTCAACTGATGTGCAGACATGCTAAGTGCCTTAAATTTATTCCCCTATATACCGTAAAATCCCTAGCAAACGCCCAGTATCTAGCAAACGCCCACCCCCCACTTTTGGCCAAAAGTTGTGCAGAGGGGTCACTACCTAGTAAACGCCCACCCCGGTTTTTTGTTTTTTTAATTTTATAGTTTTAAGACGGTTGGCCTCCTTTATCTACGACTAGAGGAAATTAATACCCGCTTCGCCGGGTAGCCGGCTTCGCCGGGATGAAATACTTAGAGCCGTACGCCGGCTTTGCCGGGTCCGAACAATGGACCCGCCAAGCTTAGGTCCCTCCCAGATTCGTGGAATGGGAACAGCACGAAAATGATTCAGTGACCATAATGCCATTCCTGACCATATCGAGTCCCATCCTTGTCGAAGAATGTAACCGTGTTAATCACCTTTGGAGGCGAACTCCACTCAAACAGGATTGAGCAATTTAGAGCTTATCTCTAAGCCCTTTTGATCTGTTATGGCTTCTCAAAGGAAGGCCAGTACATACAAATACACAAAAGCCGCCAGACCACATCACAAACAGAACTGAACAATCCACAGGTGTTGCCCACATAGAGAGAGAGAGACACACACACACACACACACAAACACAGAGAAGCCGTATATATAGAGAGATAGATGACAGTGTATTTTTGGCGTGGCTATAAATTGATTCGACCTTTGCACTTTTACAGTGAGGATAATTTACGGGTCCAATTTACGTTCTGGACACTGCGGTGACCTTCTAAAAATAGTAACAGAACGCCGGGAATATCCGAAGATGCCCCCTCATACTATAGTGCACCATACGAAGGAAGGGAGGTAAACGCTGAAAACCTGGAGAAGATAAGGAAGAGTTACTTGTAATGGTGAAATGAACACAAAAACCAAAATCGGTTCAGCGCTGCGCGCTGAGAGCACGTATTGAAATATCTCATCGATGATATTGTGTCCGGGGTGTAGCTGAATACGGTGTCCAAATTTGAAAAAGATCCACCGAGAACTTTGGCGTTGTGATGTGGTGTAGCGGCTTTGGTGTGTCGGTATGGGGGCCCGGGTAGCTGAGGTGGAACCAAAATCGGTTCAGCGCTGCGCGCTGAGAGCACGTGTTGAAATATCTCATCGATCAGGTTGTGTCCGGGGTCTCTGTGAATAAGCCCACCAAATTTGAAGCAGATCCATCGAGAACTTTGGCCGTGCATCGCGAAGACACAGACACACAGACACACAGACAGACACAAGTCGTATATATATATAGATATGTGCACATTCATAATGATTGTGTGCGTGCATATGTGCGTGCGTGCATGTGTGTGTGTGTGTGTGTGTGTGTGTGTGTGTGTGTGTAAAAGTGAACAATTTACGTCTCATTAACAAAGAACACATGTATTGTTACCCTTGTAGTGTGTGAAGAGCGGCATTAGAATTCTGAATACTGTCATGTCACTGTTGCAGTGTCAGCCAACTATGAAGTCTAACAGTAACACCTGAACACTAACAAACTACTGTATTCTTTTCTTGATAGTATTTTTTATAACTACTCAGCAATAGTAAGCCTGATATTTTGCCTACTTTACATTACTGCAGATGTGTTCACGTTTGTAATAGGACTAGGATACAGAGGAACTCCCCTTTTAAGACTGAACAAAATCTGAGAAAATCCGGCCTGAAAGAGGAGGGGTCTTAAATTTGGAGGTAGATTTACACAGGCTATGAACAAAAAATCTAAAAAAGTAAGGTCTTAAAAAGGAGGAAGTCTTAAATCGGGGGTCTTAAAGGCACAATGCAGCGCACAGCCTTCGTTTTGCGTTTTTGTTGCAGCTGAGTGCATTTACAGTTCAAAAATCCTCCTATGGTAGTAAAACAAACCCAAAACTACCCAACGACGACATCTGTGAAGCTCGACAGTTTCTTGTTCACGCGAGTGCATAAATTAACCTAGTTATTACGTTGGTGTTTGGTCGGAGTTCGATTCAACTGAGTGATTCCGGCCTCCATTTTGTTTTACACAAAATCATGATGATGTCTGACATAGTTTGCTTTAGTGACGTGTCTTTTTGTGCATGATGTGGTGATCTACCTGATCTAAATTTAGATCCAAAAATAGGTCAAGACCAGCCGGGTCCGAGTACGAAATTAATTCGTAAAAAAATCGCAGTTCTTGACTCTTTGGGTGCAAGTCAATGAAACTTGGTAATTCTTCTAACGGATAGCTGCCTGAGGTATGACTAAAAGCCCCAGGGGCTCCGTGCACCTGGATTTGACAAGTTCAGTACCTTTAAAAAGGGGATACCAATTAATGTACTCAAATCTGATACGTTATACATGTTCAGCACTACAGTACTACTACAGTGGTATCTGTCGTGTCGTAAAAGGACACCATTGGGACATTGCAAATGCCAAATGGCGTTTTATGAGAGCGTATTTGGTGAAATATTGTGAAACCCCCCTTTTAAGACTCCCTCAATTTTATTTTTAAGACCTCAAATTCTCAGATTTTTAGAGTTCTTAAAATGGGGATTCCACTGTAGACAAGGGTAAAACACCCAGTGCCCTTCATTGAGAGCTCTATGTCGTCTTATCTCATCTCTGGCCTGACATGACAGCTACCACTGTTCTTGATTTTGGACACTTTACGTTTTTTTCTTCTTCAATTTTCCCCCTTTTGCTTATTCAGTCAATTTAGTACTAAGAGTAGTAAGTACAGTGTGCAATGATTTGCTCGAAAATGCTCCATAACTATGCTAATTAATCAAATAACAAGAAGAGCAAACGCTCGATCGAGTCACTTTCGCAGTTCTGAATATTATATGAGGCATCAGATGGACAGGAAGAAATTGCTATTCACAACACAATGAGTCACGTTCACATAAAATTTGAGCCCGGTCACTTTTATAGTTTCCGAGAAAAGCCCAACGTTAAGTTGTGTGTTGCCGAACAGAAAAGGCTAGTTATCTCCCTTGTTTTTCTGATAACGTTCGTAAAAGGCTACAGATGTAAATACTTTGATGTAAAGAATAATCCTACAAAGTTTCAATCACATCCGATGAACTTTGTCAAAGATATAAAATGTCTAATTTTTCCTTTGACGCTGACCTGTGACCTTGAAAAAGGTCAAAGGTCAACGAAACCATCGTTAAAGTGTAGAGGTCATTGGAGGTCACGACTAAACAAAATATGAGCCCGATCGCTTTGATAGTTTCCGAGAAAAGTCCAACGTTAAGGTGGTGTCTACGGACGGCCGGCCGGACGGCCGGCCGGACGGCCGGCCGGACAGACTAACACTGACCGATTACATAGAGTCACTTTTTCTCAAGTGACTCAAAAATTAACCGTTGGGCGGTTTTCTTCATCAAACTCTTCAGTGTCAAGAGTCGCAACTTACGTTTGTTGTCATATTTTGTGCGTTCTGGTGGGTATCATATGCATTTGTCGAAGCAGACAAAAAACATTGGATTCAAGTACAGCAGCCTTAAACGTTACACCCCATCGCACATCACATACACCCCTTAGGCAGCATGGTTAGTGGGAGGGCCAATCCTTTTGTGTCAGAGACTGTAGAGTGGACAGTGGACTAACCTTCTCTTTTCAACTTTATCTCTTGTGCCCACCCAACCCTCTCCTCTTCTTCCCTCCCTTTTATGGTTCTTAGTGCTCTTAGCTCTGGTGGATGAGACTGCAGAGAAAGGTGCTCCACAGTCTCTCTTACTAGCAATCCCTCCTCCTTTACATTACACTGGCAAATATGCTGTACAATAGTTTGCCCTTGTTTTTGGACTGAGGTTGTCAATTGCAGAGCCTATGAAGGATTTTTTTCTGCAACAGTAGAGGTGAGAGTAGTTTTTTTGTCTTTCTCATACAACACCAAGAAAAACTCTGACAGTATTCATCAAAATCAAATTCGTGTTCACATGTTAAAACCGAGACATTATAACAACTAAAAATAAACTAAAACTTTTTTCTTTTTTGCAGTTTAGGACTCAACTTGGCCTACTGTATCGTGAATCAGATATATCGCGATCTAAAATTTGCCCACTTCGCAAAAGCGGCAGCCAGTCTGTTACTTTTTGTGCCACCAAAACATTACATTAACATTGCTTTACCTCCCTATTATAGTGTCTATGGTCTGTGTTGGTCTGTGTCGAGGATATCTCCGGAAATGCACGAAAACTACCGGTACACTTTTTGCCATAACTTGATATAACTTATCGATTATTGCAATATCTGCCATTCGAGTACCACCCAGGGATGTCTGGGTGGCCGAGTAGTAAACGCACTTGCCTCGGAAGCGAGAGGTTGCGAGTTCGACCCTGGGTCAGGGCGTTAGCAATTTTCTCCCCCCATTCCTAACCTAGGTGGTGGGTTCAAGTGCTAGTCTTTCGGATGAGACGAAAAACCGAGGTCCCGTGTACACTACATTGGGGTGTGCACGTTAAAGATCCCACGATTGACAAAAGGGTCTTTCCTGGCAAAATTGTATAGACATATATATATATAAAAATGTCCACCAAATACCCGTGTGACTTGGAATAATAGGCCGTGAAAAGTATATACTCGCCTAACACGCTTGAGATTTACTGGCCGATGTGAATGCGTGATATATTGTGTAAAAAATTCCATCTCACACGGCATATTGTAAACGCCATGAGCCTCCCCTCTGGGAGGGTATGTGCGTAGAAATACTCACTATAAATAATAACTACCTAACTGTCTAAGTGTGATGACATTTGAGAACTTTAAAACCAAAAAGTGGCTGCTGATTTCGCAAAATGGGCAAATGGGCTTCTAAAATGTGCCCATTTTGCAAAAGCGGCAGCCAGTCTGTTATTTTTTGCGTCACCAGAATATTGCATTATGATTACTTTACCTCCCTATTATGATTTTCATGGTATGTGCTTAGTATGTGTCAAGCCTAACTCCGGAAATGCACGAAAACTACACTTTTTGCCATAACTTGCCATAACATATCGATTATTGCGATATTTATCCATTCGAGTATCTAGCTGTCTAAGTGTGATGATAAGGCCTAAAATAAAAATAGGTGTGGTTACGGTAACCCGACCTACCCTATTTTTAGGGGCCGATACTGTAACTTTTTATTACATTAATTTGTCGGGAAAAAAATTTGAAAACAAGAAAACGAGTGCAGAAAACGCAATGAAAGCGAAAGCGCTCGAGTCGTCATGCAGACGACAGACGATGCAAGGGAAATAACTCCTTCTACTAAAAAGGCCCAACAGACGCTTGCCATGACAAAAATCGCGGCATCTTCTTCGGTTGCGAGTGCTACACGCTTGGTTGCTCTGCTATTATAGAAAAAAATGTTTAAAGAAAAAAGTGATTGCCAACCTTCCTACCCTATTTTTGCCGATTCCGCGAATTCGGCATGTCCGTGAATTCGGCATGACATATATACCCGTATGTTAAAGGGCTCAACGGCAATAAAAAATAAATAAAATTTGTATAAAAATCACAACTTCAGAAATTATCGACACTGTGACTCTTAATAAATTTAGTAATTTGTAAATTGTATGCACTGTCGAGCTACAGCGTATGTGAACCTCTTCCCCTAGCTGTCTTAGCATCCTGACGACATAGTCAAACTGGGATCCTGTGCATTGTTTGACTTTGGTGCATCATGGAGTCTACCCTTTAGTTACCACAGAACGAACGCCCAAGTCTGCCCGATAGCCAGTCACGGTTTATGCGCGGACAGGGTGCGACATAGTCATAATTTTCTCACCTGAGCTGCAAAGCCCGAGCAATGACATGAGTATGTGCGAGCTTGATTCGAAGTAGTGATTCGAGATTACATCATCTATCTTCTGGATGGTGTCTTGTACCCCGGGAAACAGGGCTAACCTTTCTGAGAAACTTGTTGATTTCACGTTGACATCCGTGTATGACTCATGAAGACGGAAGTGCATGGACGACAGCAAACAAAATAAGAATACGAACCGTTTAGGAATGACAAATCTTTATTTTTCGAGGGTGACAAGAATAAGCATAGATATGCTTTTTTGCATCTGGCCCTCGCCCTAAAGAGGGACTAAACTATTTTACTATAACTATGACTAGGGAAAAAAAGGTTACATAAAAACATTAATGGTAGAACATATAAGTTTATGTACATGAAGCGCATTTTGTAGAAGCATTGTAGATCATAAGGTAGTGTTCAAAATTGGGTGTAAAGAGGGACTAAACTATTTTACTATAACTATGACTAGGGAAAAAAAAAAAAAAAAAAAAAAGGTTACATAAAAATATTAATGGTAGAACATATAAGTTTATGTACATGAAGCGCATTTTGTAGAAGCATTGTAGATCATAAGGTAGTGTTCAAAATTGGGTGTAAAGCAATGAAGATAAACGGAAAGTAACCCAACAATTAACACTCACGTAAGGTGTGATCGGGAAAAGAAATACTGCTGAGCTCTCTGATAAATTTTATTCTCTACTTTTGCTACCCGTGGTACCTGTTTTGCAAAAGTATTCTTGTGTGCTGGAATTACACTGAGTTTTTGTTTTTTAACTCTCTGTTGCGGTTTTCATCCCACGGACAATTTAAGTGCCTTGGTAAACACTGACATTTGCTTTTCCTTTTTCGGGGGCCCGGGTAGCTCAGGTGGTAGAGCACTGGACTTGTGATCGAGAGGTCGCTGGTTCGAATCCGGGCCGGGACGGACACGGGTCAACTTTATGTGCAGACCCAGAGACGGTATCCATCTCCCACCCCCGTGTCACCACAATGGCACGTTAAAGATCTTGGTCATTCTACCATAAGTGCAGATGGCTGATAACACCTAAACACGCAAACATCAAAAAGCCGTGAGGGCGTAAAACTCGAATCGTATAAACCAATTCATGTCCAATATAGGCAATTAAGACCTGACGGACAATAAGCCCCTTACAATTTACTTTTTTTTTCCTTTTTCTTGTCCGGTTTTACTGTGACAAAAGGAAAATACTTTTCTCTGATCTGACCTACATTGTGACCTAATTATGCCGTTGGGTGATTCTACATCTGGCCTTCGTATAGGACACCTTAACGTTTATCATTTGTTTAACAAAGTTCCAGATGTGTGCTTAATGTTAAACCGACCAAACAGGCCAATTCATTTGTTTGGACTTAGCGAAACTCGCCTTGATTCCAGGATCGACGACACCTCTATTGACATTACAAACTATACAATTTTAAGACGCGACAGCAACCAGTCTAGTCATACTGGACTTGTGCTTTACATCCATGACAGTATTGTGAAAATCACAAGAAGGAGAACTGATTTAGAGTCAGAGAATGTGGAGTGCATCTGGACGGAGATAAAACACTCTAAATCTCCTTCTGTGTTAGTGGGGTATATGTAGAGGTTACATGCCGAGTCTCAGTGATTATTAAAAATAATGGTCGAAGTTAGCGGATCATGAAAAATGCGAGCTTTAGCGAGCTTTTTCATGACCGCGAACTGAGACCATTATTTTTTATAATCATTGAGACGAGGTGTGTAACTTCTTTATTCCTCTTTTCTTCAGTTATTCAAAGAAAAGAGGAGTAAGTTTTTTTGCGAAAGTTTGATCGAATCCTATTCACTCAACCAGTCAACCTGCGCAGGCGATCGATTAATGCGCGGTTGTATAGTTCCGTGCAAATCATTCCATTCTGTTAACACTTCGAATTCTTGTCAGTTTTCCTATTTTGGACTAAAATCAAGTACACAGATATGCTGTTATTCTGCAGTGGCGGCAAAGGCAGATATTGTGTGTTCTGTATATGTTTTGGTATCGCTTAGGATAATGTTCTTTCGTTAAATGGGACTAGCAGACGAACTTTTGCACCCGTGTTCAAACGTTAAAAACTGTATGAAGTTCAGTTTTCTGGGGAAAATAGTGTATGAAACCGCTTTATGTTGTTTAAATTGATGAGATGTGTGCATTTGGTTGCGTGTGATCTGTTTATTAAATGAAATATTGTTGAAAACTGACCGTCGGATTGCAGTCTGTTGTCGAAGAAACTGAGTGAAAAGAAGGGGAACTACTCTTGTCGCTAGACAACGTATGAGTTACTTGCCTTGGGAAATTGCTTGTGATGAACGGTTCAAAGTTGAGCACGGCAGATCTAGATTCAGAAAACAACCGAACTCATGGATTTTATATGGAGATTCATGTGTTCAGGCCTGTAGTTGTTAATTTAAATACGGTATGTTTGTATTGTTTGCTCCAGAGATGTATACTTCGTACATTAGAGCGTTCGGAACTTTTCTGTCGCAAAAAGTAGTACCGAAACAGAACAACTTCTCAACCCATTGCACTATCGAGGATTCAGGCTGTTGCTGGGTCGTTATTTGTTTGGTTGCTGGGTCATTATCGAAAAATAACTACCCCTACAAGTTTACAGAGGTAAAGAAGCAGAGGGGGGAATAAATATAAAAATCCAGCCTCTTCACTTGGCATGGATTGACGATTTTGTGCGCATGATGGACAACGTTAATAACTGTAATTCTAACATTCTCCTCTTAGGTGATTTTAATTATGATTTAAATAAACCGCAACATGCATGGTCTTCTACTACATCGATGTTTGGTCTTCAGCAATTAATCAAAGATCCAACAAGAGTAACCAGTACTAGTGCAACGTTAATTGATCATATTTACACAAACAATGTGTGCAATGTTTCTAAAGTGTTTGTATCCAATGAAAGTATAAGTGACCATAGCCCTATTTTTTGCACTTGGTCTTTTAAATTACCAAAACGTCCGCCTAAGGGCCATACAACAATTGAGTACAGATCCTTTAAAAATTTCAATGAGACGGATTTTTTGCGAGACATTGCTTCTGTGCCCTTTCATCTTCGGGGCCGGACTACCGGGGGGGGTTATGGGGGTTGCGCAACCCACCCCCCCCCCCCCCCCATAGCCTGAACATGTACCTTACTTATTTAAAACATTTTTTATTATTGCTTATTTTATGCCGTTTCATGCAAGGAGCGACCATTTTCTTATCTCAGAATATGACCTACCCATCAGCTTCAGGGGGCCTCTGCCCCTTGACCCCGCCCAAGGGCGGACAAGGGGGGGGGGTTCTAGGGTTTCCGGACCCATCTTATAAATATAAAAATATAAAAATATTGAATGAGGTATGCATTTCTTTATTTTACATTGAGTTTCAATTTTGGGGGTTATAATCAGTGACAAAATCTGCTGCCTGAAACTGGTAATGATCATCCTCAGAATACACCAGATTGCACCATTTTGCATCCTTTTTTTCAAAATTTTCCGGGGGGGCATGCCCCCTGACCCCCCTAGCAAGCTAGGCGCTTCGCGGCGTCGGCTCGGCGCTTCGCGCCTTCACACCCATATCTTCACAATATACTTTTGACCCCCCCCCCCCCCCATAAAATGAACTAGTCCGCCCCTGCCGCCAGGGGGGATATCCCTCTGGACCACCTCTAGCAACCCCCCCCCTCCTCTTAGCCTAGTCCGGCCCTGATCTTATTTGCAATCATACTTGTCCAAATAATGCCTTTTCTGCTTTGTATGAGGCATTTTTGCCAATTATTGATAAGCATGCACCGTTGCGCAAAAAGAGGGTTAAGCACCCCACACTTCCCCCGTGGTTAAATAAAGACATTATAAACGCTATGGCTCTTCGCGATTTCTATAAAGAGAACAAATTAAAAGCTGATCACAAGAAACAAAGAAATAAGGTCTTAGACCTCGTGCGCCGGGCCAAAAGGCATTATTTTAATAAACTTGTTTCTGAGAAGAAAGATACTGCTTCCTTATGGAGAGCAATAAACGGCGAAGTAACTGCAAAATCAAAAACCCGACAACATTCAACTTCGGTTGGTATTTCACCCAGTGCCTTTAATGATTATTTCTTATCTCTTCCTAGTAAACTTTTGGAGTCTACCTATAGGGAAAAGGACAAAAGCGAGTATGAATGCCCACAATTTCTTCAATTATTTTGCCAGGCCAATATGAAAGAAGTTGAACCTTTTAACATCCCATTCATTGCAGTCCACGATGTCGGGCGACTAATAACTGACTTGAGTAATAAAAAAGTCAATGGGACCCGATAACATACCCGCTTCCTTACTCAAGTTAGCGTTACCCTTTCTTGTTGAGCCAATTACATATATGCGTACAACTTATGTATTGACCGAAATGTGTTTCCAGAAATATTTAAAACCGCAAAAGTAATTCCACTTCCAAAAACAACAGACTTAACCGACATAAACAATTTTAGGCCAATTTCGCTATTGTCTGTTCTATCAAAACCATTAGAAAAACATGTACAAAAGTGCTTGCTTCTGCACATGGAAAGCCGTGGTCTTTTCGCTCCATCTCAATCAGGATTTCGCCCTAAACTTTCGTGTCACACAGCTCTCGTTAAACTATGCGATACATGGCTCTCTGCCATTTACCATTCGGAAACAGTCGGCGCCGTCTTCCTCGATTTTGAGAAAGCGTTTGATATTGTTGATCCCACAATTCTGTTAAAGAAATTATCTTGTTATTTAGGCGACGAATCCTACTTACCATTTTTTCGTTCTTATTTAGCGAACAGAACGCAGTTTGTCTCCCTTAGTGGTAACCGTTCTTCGATAGGACGGCTCATGCACGGCGTCCCACAAGAATCAGTTTTGGGCCCACTTTTATTTTGCATTTACATTAATGATCTACCACTCTATATATCAGACAAGACGGTTATTAATGACCTTTTCGCAGACGACTCGTCTCTTTACACGTCCGGTAAAAGTTTACAATCTATAGAAACCTCTCTTCAAACGAGTTTGAACAACATATTTGATTGGTGTAAACAAAACTCAATGATTATACACCCAGGCAAAACTAAATGCATGGTGATCACAACACGACAGAAACACCAACTCGCTCCTCTGAATCTTCATCTCAGTCACCCATTGAGCGAGTAACCAGCCATCGTGTTCTCGGGGTCACAATAGACGCTGAATTAAAGTGGCAGTCCCACCTCAATCGTGTTACCAAAACCTTATCTAAAAACTTGTTCCTTCTCTCCAAATTAAAGCATTACGCTGATATCTCAGCACTCAAGTTGTTTTATTTTGGTCATATTTTACCTCATCTGAATTATGCATCTACACTTTGGGATGGTTGTAGCGATGTTCACTTAAACTGAAAGTAAATTCTCTTCACCGTCGCGCAGCCAAACTTATCATGCCGGGTCCGCAAACATCAACAGATCAAAAGCTTAGCATTCTTAATTTTTTATCACTTAAAGATCAGTTATTTTTTAATAAGGCGCTTTTAATGTTTAAGGTACAAATAAACGAGACCCCACAGTACATGCGATCATTATTTCAGAAAGCAACAGACAGATATGGCTCAAACAAATTAATTTCCCCGCTACCCCGTATTGATTTATATAAAACCAGTTTAGCGTTTTCGGGCTCAACAATTTGGAATTCGCTACCATGTGAGATAAAGGGGTCAAGCACGATTAAACACTTCAAATCGCAGCTTCGCAAATATCTGCTGTCACGAACAGTTACATTCTGAAACTGTTTCTAGCAAGAATGCATTGCTATCACTAACCTCTATATATTTTGTTGATGATGATAATGATGTTGACGATGATCAGGATGATGATGATGATGATGATGATGATGATGATGATAATCAGTGAAGTTGTTGTTGTGTGTGTGTGTGCGCGTGTGCGTGTTTGTGTGTGTGTATGTGTATGTGTGTGTGCGTGCGTGTGTATGTGTGTGCGCATATGTGTATGTGTGTGTGTGTGTGTGTGTGTGTGTGTGTGTGTGTATGTATGTGTGTGTGTGTGAATGTGTGTGTCAGTGTGTGTGTATGTGTGTGTGTGTGTGAGTGTGTGTGTTGTATTGAGTGCGAACGTGATTGCAGGCATGCGGCGCGCGTGTGTGTGGCGAGTCGAATTTTCGTTTTCTTTGTATTATATTGACATACATGTACATTTTAATGTTCTATTATGCATTATGTAGTCGTATAGGTAATGTTGAAATTAGTAATACTGTCAGTATGATTGCGATTGACAATTGTCCTTTTATTGTCTTTATTTGTATGTCTTAGTTTAGCAGGGACAGATTGTAAGACTAGGCGTGAGCCTAAAATCTCCATCCTTGAGTAATAAAGTTCGTTCGTTCGTTCTCTCTCTCTCTCTCTCTCTCTCTCTCTCTCTCTCTCTCTCTCTCTCTCTCTCTCTCTCTCTCTCTCTCTCTCTAGGCTCTCTCTCTCTCTCTCTCTCAGTCAGTCAGGCTCTCTCTCTCTCTCTCTCTCACAGTCCCTCTCTCTCTCTCTGTCTCCGCATTTAGTTATGATGGAAATGGAGGCAGAGAGACTGCCGACAGGTGCACGCCTCTCTCTCTCTCCGAGTCTCTCTCTCTCTCACACACACACACACACACACACACCACACGCACACACGGCACACACATTATTTTACCGTCATGTGCCTGTGAAAGAGTGCCAGGGGACTGTACTCTCTATCTTATCCTTGAAAAGGGGGATTACCAAACCGGCAACATTGAAAATGGCGAGCCACGCTGAGCAAATGCAAAAGCATTTTCAAGCCAACAACAGAACCCGTGACATTCAGATCCATACGGCCAAGGTGCATTCGGTAGCCTGGAGCGCAGATGGCAGAAGGCTAGCCTCAGGATCATTTGACAAGACGGTTGCCATCTATGTTGTGGAGAGGGAACGCTTGGTTGGTGATTTTATTTGGTTCATGAAAATGAAATTGACAGTGCTGTTCCGACTCATCATGCACAGTGACATTCTGAGTTATTCCAAATTAGCGGACTTTAGTGTGAATGGTTGCTAGTGATCTCATCCAAGTTTTTAACAACTACTCTTTGCAAGTATGAATTAGTCAAGTGGGTAAGGTAAGTGATCTTCAGCGCTGAGACTGCCGTCATCATCAGGGCTGCCCCAACTGCCAACACGGACCACTTGCAGAGCTCAGTTTTTAACATTTTAATAAGTCACTAAGAGTGAAAAGACATTGATGTGACGGGACTGTATAATATATGACTTGTCCCACCAAAGTCAGGACTTTTATTGTACTCAAAATTATTATTATGCGCTCTCCCGCATCCGTTGCGAAGATGACCAACAGTGGTTCCTGCAACGTAAAGAATCCAGATCCAGGTAGGGTGATCTACTAATCATTATTGAAGAATAGCACTATAGCAGTGATGCATACATTACATATGTCATTTTTTGTGTGTATCACACTGTCAGTGTGTGGATCACTGGATGTGAGTGAGAGAGAAGAGAACTGTCTCAGTACGTGAATAAGGATAATGCAAGGTGGACTCTTGATCAAGCTCCTAAACAACTACTTTTTAACGCTGTAAATAAGTGGTTATATGGTGAGTGTGATAAAATGATCCAGGGAATGTAGCATTTTTAGCTTAATGTCACTTGAATAATGTTATACTGTTGAGCTTTACGTTCTTGTGATGGTTTTTTCTGTTTCAGAATAAAGAACACATTTTTCGTGGCCATGGTGACAGTGTTGATCAGTTGTGTTGGCATCCATCAAATCCAGATCTCTTGGCCACAGCATCTGGTGACAAAACTGTTCGCATTTGGGATGCACGCAGTAGTAAGGCAGCAGCAGTTATCAACACAAAAGGTATAACTATCTTTCCTGCGTAGCGAAACCCTGGGTCTGGGTGTATTCTTCTTGGAAATGAAACATTAATTGTCAAAAAATTGAGTTTGTATTGGTTTCTCAATATACTGAATTAATGTAAGTCTTGTCAGAGGATAAATAGGTCAAATAAGTATGACAAGATGACGCAGTAGTCCTTTCATCATTTCAGCTGCTGTTCGGCAGAGTGTGTCTAGTGGTGTTGAGTATGAACTAATTTGAATAATGTATCTAGCTCTACATTTTGTGTTCAAGTTAGATGAGACACCTCTGGATTGTAGAGAGCTGTTTGTGATAGGGTGTGACTGCTGTTGTCTCCTGGTATATTGTATACTAGATGATTACCCGCTTCGCCGGGAAGAAGTAGAGCCGAATACCAGGCTGCGCCTGGGACCCGGCAAAGCCGGGTGTACGCCGGCTTTGCCGGCGCACGAAGGAAAGGAGATAAACGCGCAAAACACTGGAGACCTTCTAAAAATAGTAACGTGCAGTGACCTTCCAAAAATAGTAACCTACTAACGGGAATATGCATTGACGCCACACGAAGGAAGGGAGATAAGATAAACGCGCAAAACACTGGAGACCTTCTAAAAATAGTAACGTGCAGTGACCTTCTAAAAATAGTAACGTACTAACGGGAATATGGATTGACGCCACACGAAGGAAGGGAGATAAACGCAAAACACTGGAGAAGATAAGGAAGAGTTACTGGGAATGGTGAAATGAACAGAAAAACCTAAATCGGTTCAGCGCTGCGCGCTGAGAGCACGTGTTGAAAATTCTCATCGACCAGGTTGTGTCCGGGATCTAGCTGAATATGCCCACCAAATTTGAAGCAGATCCATCCAGAACTTTGGCCGTGCATGGCGAACAGACACACACACAGACACAAGTCGTATATATAGATGCTCTTGCAATTGGAAACCTTTGAGGTCGGCAAAATTGCCACCATCAGATTTTTTATGGGGGCTATCGATCTATATATATATATACGACTAGTGTCTGTCTGTCTGTCTGTTCGCGATGCACGGCCAAAGTTCTCGGTGGATCTTTTTCAAAGTTGGACACCGTATTCAGCTACA
The DNA here is from genome assembly GCF_037325665.1 of Littorina saxatilis. Taxonomy (NCBI): domain Eukaryota; kingdom Metazoa; phylum Mollusca; class Gastropoda; order Littorinimorpha; family Littorinidae; genus Littorina; species Littorina saxatilis. The sequence goes on from NC_090256.1 coordinate 33,464,126, forward strand.
CCCCGAACACAACCTCATCGATGAGATATTTCAACACGTGCTCTCAGCGCGCAGCGTTTGTCGCGCTGAACCGATTTTGTTTTGTTTTTGTCGGGATCCACTACCAGTAACTCTTCCTTATCTTCTCCAGTGTTTTCAGCCGCGATTATCTCCCTTCCTCCGTGTGGCGTCAATCCATATTCCCGTTACCACGTTACTATTTTCAGAAGGTCACTGCACGTTAATATTTTTAGAAGGTCTCCAGTGTTTTGCGCGTTTCGCCGGCGTACACCCGGCAAAGCCGGGTCCCAGGCGCAGCCTGGTATTCGGCTCTACTTCTTCCCGGCGAAGCCGGTACCCGGCGAAGCGGGTAATCATCTAGTATATATATATATATAGTATATTAACTTAGCCCAAACTTCTGTTTGTCTCCAAAGGTAATAAAAAGTGTTTTGTGCTCTTGATTACATACCAGGAATGCACATTTCTGGGCACATGTTTAGAGCAAAACTTAGAAATAGAAGACTGTATTGGGAAGTGTCTTTAGTTTGTGTGGAGACTCAGTAATCTCAGATAATGTTATTGTTAAAATACATGTAGTAATAATTAAAATGATAGCTTTCACAAACTTTGGGATTCCATGGCACACTGAACCTTTTTGACGTTATGCATCTTTCCCACAGTTGGAGATAGAATTTGCATAATTGAAAACAGACTACTGTGCTGCAATCTCAAAGGCACAGTAAGCCTTCCGTAATCCATCACAGATACTGTCAGGCTTTTACACACAGTACAAATACCCTTTCATTTAAACACTCACCGCTTGAGAACATCCTAGGTGCCCTCCGTAAAGAGCGAGTAATTTTCAAAGTGTAGTCGTCAGTTTATGATTTCAATGCGACTTGCTGTAAGCTTATCTGCAATAGCACGTTATTATGTACCTCTGAATCTAAACGCAACAAACGGCTGCGATTCACACGTACTCTAGCGATGGCTTTTGACTGTTCAGAGGAACTGGCGATAGGCATAACCGTCGTCTGCTATGAGAACTACGACCTTGCATGACCCTGCTTCCAGGCTTTTCTTTTTTCAAACTTTCAAAACTTCGAATTGTACTGATATTGTCTTGATGAAAAAAGAATTCTTTTATGATTTAAGAATGTTTGTGTAACAAGCTGTCAATTTATTATTTAGATTTTAAAAGTTAGGTCTAACGCCAAAACCCACCGTCCGATTGTCTGATCAGACAATCCGCAAAATCAATTCTTTGAAAATTGCTCACTCTTTACGTAGGGCACCTAGGATGTTCTCAAGCGGTGAGTGTTTAAACGAAAGCGTGTTTGTACTGTGTGTAAAAGCCTGACAGTATCTGTGATGGTTTACGGGAGACGTGCTGTGCTTTTAAAAGATAAAGTGGCAAAGAAGAGACTAATTTGCTGCATCCAGTGATTCCACAGTGCATAGCTTTTAAAAGCAGAGTCTTGGAATAAATTCTTTTTTATTTGTCAGCATAATTATTATTATATATAATAATATATACTTAAGATTTTGTCATCCACAGGGGAGAACATCAACATTTGCTGGTCACCAGATGGCAGCACAATAGCTGTCGGAAACAAAGATGACCTTGTCACATTCCTTGACGTACGATCAGCAAGATCTCGAGCAGAGGAGCAGTACAAGTTTGAAGTGAATGAAATATCTTGGAACAACGAAGGAGACTTGTTCTTTCTTACTTCAGGAAATGGCAGCATTCACATCTTCAGGTAAGCTCTAGCTTTTCTCTTGATACTGGAATACATATAATAAGTATAACCTGTCAAATAAGGACACCCTTGAAAAGTGTCCTTATTCTGCAGGTGTCCTTATTTTACAGGTTCAAGCAAATGTGGTTGCGAAAAGGAAAGTGCTATATTGTATGTACATATTTAAGAGTTAAAAAAATAACAAGTAAAAACAGTGAAATACAGTATTTTATTACCAGTTGTAACAGATCCAGTCCACAGAGAAGGACAAAATGATTAGCACGCTTTGTTGAAAACCATTGGAAAACAGCATCATTTAGTTCCTCATAATCAGTTGCCTTCTTCGAAATCCACTTTTGATCTGCTCGACCGTCTCCCGATTCCCACAAAGCCATAATTTTTTCTCTGTCTATGCTGACTTTTGAAATCTGCGTCCTTCCACAGCCCAGCTCTTGCGCGATCGATCAGCATGATTGTCCGCTCTGCAGCTTTTTCACCACAGACACTCGTTGCTCTAAAGTGAGAGCGTTTCGTTCCTTCCGCAACCTAGAAGCCATCATGATTCATTCAAACTTCGGCAAAAAGCGACTGAATCAGCTGTGCAAGTGTGTGAGAATCTTTGATGTTGTTTACAAATGTACCAACTTCCGTAGAATACTTTCGATGCATTTCATTGGCTATGAGGTTGCTGACCAATCGCTAATAAGCTTGTTTCAGTTTCAGCTCAAAGCCGACCAATCGCGATTAAGCTTCTTTTACCTCTCAAATCAAATCAAGCTTGCGAGAGAGAGAAGACAGTCAATCGCAATGATGTTTGGAAGTTAAACGAACATCCTTTTTCCGTATTGAGCAGTTACACAATTTAGTAGGGACCTAAAATAGCGTCCGCGTCCGTAATTCCGAGGTGTCCGCTAAGTACAGTGATTTTAATGAAGGAAACGATCCGTGCCAATAAAGACTGTCCGTATTGTGCGAGTGGCCGTTAAGTCCAGTGACCGCATTCTACAGGTTTTACTGTACATATGAAATTTCTTAGCATGGTATGTAAAGCTTTACTGAGTGAAGAAAGCACAAAATATTAATCTGAAGTTCATACTCTAAGGACTTCAGTAGCTGGGCTGTGCTGTTTTTGAGTTCACGAAAGTAACCTCTGATCACATGCTCCCTGGGAAACTTCTGTAACGATACTAACATGAATTTAGGAAATGTGCCCAGAAACCAGAAGAAATAACGGTTTAAAGTTGAGGAATGTCTGGTACAGAACTGTGGGAATGGAGTCTTAAAAAGAAAAAGCATATGTGCACGTCCGTGATACTGGGTAACACTAACAGTAACAAAATTAGTGAGTGATTAACTTTGCTGGTCTATAAACTTGCTCTCACAAAGCCTTGGACTCAGTTGATGGTTTCATGTGATGTAGGACAACTTTGTCTGATCCAATAAAACGTGTTTGCAAAAACAGTTGTGTTTGTGAATTTTTTAAATATTTTTGTTTATCAAAGCATGGCCTCAAAAGGGCGCCTAAAAGGGGGACATGAACAAAGCTTCTCACTTCTATGCACTGGTGTTTTTGTTAGAAACACCAAAGATCATTTGTTGGGACATATGCTTTGAGGTTAGGGTACATTTTTCCAATAAAAACACAGAAAATAATATAACACTTAGTTATTTCAGATTTAGATGGAATTGAAAAAAGCCTTGTCGTAAGTTACTTTCGTTTCCATAAACAATGCAGGGAGAATAAATTGTCTAAAGTACTAACATGTACTAACGCGCACATTTTACAGGAACAACATTATTTTGTATGCTGAATTATAACTTACTTAATTAATTGAGCAATAGATCTTTCAAAAATATCAATGATCGGCGATAAACGCAGACAATTTTCCGATCTCACTTGGTTTCGTTTCCTTCTGTAATGTGCGCAAAGCACACTAACTGACTTCACGCAGTCAACCCCACCCAATTGTCAATGTGTTGTGATGAAATAGATGCTCGAGAACCTTCAATTTTTTGTCTTTGGAATATCTGATTGAAAACAGGTCTTTTGTATGTGGACAAGCCTGTTTAAGTTTGATTATTGATACTTTTTTGTCAAAGTACTCATGTCCCAAAACTGTTACCAAGTATCATGGACGTGCACATATGAATAAAAGCTCTCAAACATTAAGACTTTCAATCTGACTTATTTCAGAGTTATTAGTTTTAATAAAGAAAACACATGTTTATGGAAGAATAGCATTCCTTTAAACGCTGTCTGTTTCCAGCTATCCAGACCTGAAGCTGCAGCATGTTCTCAATGCTCACCCGGCCAACTGCATCTGCATAGAGTTCGACCCCACTGGTCATTACTTTGCCACTGGCAGTGCTGATGCCTTGGTCAGCCTGTGGGACCTCCACGACCTTGTCTGTGTGCGCACCTTTGCAAGGTAATTTACTGCATGTTGGGATGCTTCCCTCTCATCTAAGCCTTAGCTTGACAATGATAAAGCGTCGTAGCGAAGCCATTATTGTACCTGTGGTACCACTGCTACTTTCTCTTAAAGTGTACCTCTTTGGGAGGTTATTGCATGATGTGAATATGTTCCCTTTTGGTGTAGCCTAATATAACACAATCATGAAGACCCCTGCTACATTATCTACGTGCACATATTTGCAAGGTAAACAAGAAATTCCTTCGAGGTAGGAAAAACACCCCCGTTGGTCAAAGGGAAATAACCATTCTCACTGCCACCAACTGAGAAGGTTATTTCCCTTTGACCATTAATATGTCACTCTATAAGTCCTTGTAGAATCTTAATCCACCAATAACTCCCTAACCGTGTGTTTGACTGGTCCCAATTTTTGTAAGGACCGTCTCAGGAATGTATAGAACCTGTTCACCAAGTTTGGTGATGATCGGTCCGTTCATTCTTGAGATCTATATGCGAACACAAACACACAAACACACAAACACATCGAGCGAAACCTATACACACCCCTATACCGGGGGTGTAAATATGTATATTGCTTGTTGGGAGTTGGCCTGTCCACTCATCACTTCTGTCTTAGTAGCCAACCATGTCATTATTTGTTTGTTTGTACATTGAAGAACAGATTAAACAAATTTATGGAAATGGAACTGTCACAGTCTTTTACCCTTGTCACGATATTCTGAATCCGAAATACATTCACTATGAACAATGAGCATAAGAGAGACTTTTCCAAATTCTAACAGCTCAGATAGTGAGCTTAACACTTTCTACCCCACCTATGTTGACCAAGTTTTTTTTTTTAGCCGAGATCAGCTGTGCTGCAGCAGGTCACTCAGAATTGTAGTAACTGTGTTGTAACTGTGTATCAACACGCTGGAATGCAGGCGTTAGATCGATGTTACAAGAAACGACTGAAACTAACAGTCTAAGCGGATATATCCGTACCTGGTCAGATAGAGCCATATGAGTGGGTTTGGATATATCCGTACCTGGGAGACAATGAGTTAACTAATTGGTTGCTAATGTTTCCTTACACAATCAGGCTACAGTGGGTGGTATATAATTTGAAGATAATCATGGCTGAATCAGAACAGGCACAGAAAGCCCAGCAATTGATAAAGGTAGATTACTTGATTCTGTCTCTGTGGTGTGTTTTTGTGTGTGTGTCTGCGTCTGTGTGTTTGTGTGTTTGTAGATTAAGCAGGCATGAATTGGAATACCCTGTCATGCAGCAAATAAGTTTGCTTTGTTATTGATGTGTAAAAATGTGCTGTACACCCCGTTTTGAGATGTGACGTGTTTAACCCATTGTGTTGCAGGTTAGACTGGCCCATTCGCACACTCAGTTTTAGCCATGACGGCAAGATGATTGCCTCAGCATCCGAGGATCTTGTCATCGACATTGCTGAGGTAGAAACAGGTAAGATGCAATCCTCACCTCACCAGGTTTGCTCAGGTTGTGTCAACTATGACAAGGTATTTTGTGCATGGGTATACATTTTTGTCGGACAGTACAGTGGAGTCCAGCTATAACGAACCTGGGTATAACGAAATCCCTCTTTTAACAAACTGCCATTGATTTCCCGGCAGACAGCCTTCTATTTCTTACTTGTTACTTTCCGGCTACATCGAACCTTTTGAACTCGTTTGCATAACGAACCCCTCTTTTAACAAACACGTTTTCATCACCCCAGAGCCGTTTTGTCTCTAAAAGTCACAAGGCTACAACGAACTGATGTCAATAATTGTCTCCAAAGACAAAAATACACAAACACAAGTGCACATCGCGTGATGAGCGAACTCTGAACAAACTAACAGCGGGAGGTGCACGGAACAGATCGAACCAAAACCGAAAGTTGTGATGACGTCATGACATTTTGCAATGTACGTCAGCGAAGCTCGTGCACATGTGGTCTGTCTTGCTAAAAACAATGGCTGACGAACATGGTTTGGAAATCTGGAACTGTTTTTTTGTTTTCTCCGATCCGTGACCGAGTGACGCGATATAGAACCACGCGTTCGTTTGAATCAATACTCTCCTCAGGCAGTGAAGTCTCCTAAATTGCTCAACACTGTGGACAGTCCGGAGTGCAGTTATGTCCCGTGCATGAGCGAGTCAAAGTTTTATCGTGAAAACTGACGCTTTTCATGCACCTCCCGCTGTTAGTTTTCCTCTCTCTATGGATTATATTATGAAGCTGTTGAAAACATGCAGAGATTGTACTCTCCAAGGAAAGATCGATGGGACGATCATTTGAAGGTGATTGGGAAAACTTGTCTTGAGGCCATTTAGGGTTGAAAACTCTACAGCGAATTACTGATATAACGAACTAAAATGTATCTCCCTTGAGATTCGTTGTACCCGGACTCCACTGTATATACGTGGTACTCCAGATTTTTCAAGAAATAATGGTATTCTATTGGACTTTCTTTTGATTGTACTTGAGACTTTTTCTTAGCAAAGTCATTGCCATGTTCTCAAGTTTAATTGATTACTGTGACAAGGTGGCTGTATTTTGGGATAACTGGTCTTCCTGCGTTATAAGTAGTACTGCTTTTTCCCCATTTTAGGAGAGAAGATTCATGAAATACCCTGTGACACGCCCACCTTCACCGTCGCCTGGCATCCCAAACGTCACCTCCTGGCCTACGCATGTGACGACCGCAGCGACAGAGACAGGGATCGAGACTCCGGTGTTGTACGCGTTTTTGGATTCCCAAATGACTCATGATGATGCTTGCAAAAACGAGGTTCGGGGCTTTTCAAACTCTGGAACATTCAGGGCTTTTGAAATTCTGGAACACTCGGGGCTTTTGAAGGTCTAATACATTCAGGGATTTAGAAAGCCTGGAATGTTCAGGGCTCTTGAAAGTTTGGAACGTTCAGGACATCCTGGGCTTTTTGAAAGTCAAGAACGTTCAGTTAACCCATTCCTTTACATGTAAAATCCAGTGTTGTCTACTTAGATTCCAGAGCAACATAGGCATGAAGAGCAAACAGAAAAGTAACAACACTGGTTTGTAAGAAGGATGGAAGTCAGAATTTTGACTCGGCGTCATAGTGTCCAGTTGACACTAGCGGGCTCTGCTTTAAAAAAAAAAAAAGACTTTTTTCTCAGGTGGTTTGAAGCACTCTGGAACCTGCTTTGCTAAAACCAAACCTTTCACTTTTTTTTCCCTGGAAAAAAAAAACAACAGAAAAAAACCCCAAAGCAGAATTGAAGTTGATCTGTGCATTGCTAATTGGAGGGTTTACAGAATTCTGTTTTAGTCAGCTGATGAAAATGATGTCTCTTGAGTCCTGTTGTCTTGTGTGTTCAGGTAAATTGACCTGTTAAACATGTGTTGGCTGAAGTGAGGTTGCGGAGATCTTGCATTGCAGTTTGGTGCTAAATAGATATCAGAAACACTGATTGTGAACACACAATTTGACTACAATAGTACCCCTCTTTTAAATCTGAGAAATTCAGGTATTGAAATGAAGGTTAATGTGCAAAATTTTGAACAGAAAATGTCAGAAATCAGGGTCTTAAAAGGAGAGAGGGTTTAACCCCTTCACTGCCCAGCACGTACTAGATACGTGGTCATGTTTGGTTTGTCATACGCCCATACACTACTAGGTATGTGGCATTTACATCAGCACTTTTCAGGACATTTGTGAAAACTAAATGGGAGGTAACCACTGTCCAACTTCTTGTTGGGGTTTAAACACAGTTCTTTCCCATTGACCGTTCAGATAAGTTAGTACCACGTGGTAAAAACATTTTTAGAAGTTTTTTCCGATCTATAAGATTCAAAATGGCGGCCGAAAGTCGGACATCAACTCGTAGACCTGTTTTCAAATGATACAGTGTTCTGGAAGCTCTACAAGAAGTGACTTATGGATTACCACACAGAAGAATACTGTTATGGGCTGTAATGTGAGTACCTGATGTTTGACACCAGTTTTAGCTGTGTTTTCTGCGGTTTTACATGCTGCAGTGTGTGTGTGAAAGTTTGGAAACTGTAATTTTTGACAAAAATGGTCATATCGATTTTTACTATAACAATCACAAACAAAGTCCAATGATCATGTTATCAGATAATAGCCAAGGGTGTAAGCAAACCACATGCCAAAGATCTAAGAGATATCTCAATAAATGATTGAGCAGTGAACAGATTAGTGAACCTACCGAAGAAAGCGAAATTTGCTCTGGCGCACAGCAATACCAAAATGCTGTTATACTGTGGCAGTGAAGGGGTTAACCCTTTCGCTGCCTGTAGGAGGTCAGCTGGGTACCTCGCTTTAATGTGCAACAAACCGTTCAATAAACAAGAGAATAAGAAGAAAAACAACAAACGATGTGTGTGTGTGTGTGTGTTCATTTAAATACATTAAGGACACACTGTTACAATGTAGTTGTCATTTCAGGTAAACAAAGGTAATACTTTGTATTCAAATATTTTGTGGCAGCGAACAGAATAAATCATGGGGTCTTAAAAGGGAGGGTGTACGATTGCCAGAGCAGTGCGTGCCTAGAGATATTGAAGATCATGCAGGATTCAGTAGCACTTGTGTTTTAAACACGAAACAGCTGGCAGTCTGCATTTGTAAGATTGAGAGGGAGAGAGAGAGACTACTGTATGATTATGATGATTTGTATGCACTTGCGTGCATATATGATGGAACTGTATGTACATTTTTATGTTAAAAATACTTTTAATGCCTGCTTTTGTTTGTGCATTTCTTTTCATGTCACAACCAAATGGGTGTGTGTGTGTGGGAGGGTGTGCGCATGCAATAATAACAAAGAAATACAAGAGGCGAAGCCATCAAGGCTCACGTAAGAAATCGACAAACAGTAACACAAACTCAATCACTCCGTCACACACACACACACACACACACAGAAAGAGCATAGGTGAAGAAGCGAGACACTAGATCTAGATCTGTCTGTCTGCATGTAGCCTACTTACAAGGACACGACTGCCAACTAGTCTCGGCGCGCTCAAAATAATAATGACCGAGACTTTCAGTACTTTCTTCGCCTGACGTCTAACCCTCTTACGTCATAATGTGACGTCAATGTAATGTGACGTCTTCAAATGTTAGAGTTTCTACCACAGACATACGCACGCAACCGCAGTGCCCCACTGCGGTTATGAAATTAAAGGCCCCTCCTGTTTTTGGAACCGCAGGAGCTTTCTAGTTTGCTGTTAGGTAGATTTTTGGTTCCTCTTTCCTGTCATGCTCTCTTTTTCTTCATGAATTCTTTTCTTTTTTCTGCCTTCTTGCTCATTCACCTGTATTTTTTCCAAAAATCTCTTCTCTTGCCGCTTGTCTCGCGATTCATGTATAGTTTAATCTGTTAGTGTTCTGATGTAAGTCCAGCAGTAGATAGGTTAAGCCTATTTTAACATACTGGAAACTGGTAATCTTCCAGTAGGTATTAATTTAGTTTTACTAAAGCCTGCTGGGACACAAGTAATGGGTTAGTGCATTTGTAAACAGGAATCGCTTGACAAGTGGCCCCCTTCATCCCCCCCTTCCTCGTCCTGATATGGCTCTGCGTAGTCGGCTGGACGTTAAGCAACAAATAAACAAACAAACAAACATACGCACGCACGCACAGACAGACAAAGTTACGATCGCATAGGCTACACTTACGTGAGCCAAAAAACAGCACTTGGTGGGTTTTTTTTAAACTAAGTTTTCAACCGCATTACACTCTCCAGTGTAACAGGCTGGGGTGCAATAGGTTTTCACTCAAAAACTTTGCATTCCACACGACTTGTGTCTGTTCAAAGAAAAAAATCTGCCTGTGCAATCCTTTAGGAAACGCTTTCGGACAAAACTCACATTGATCTGTCAAGGCAAGCGATCATGGAGACAGTGGATACTGAGGGGGAATCGAGACGGGGGTCGTGGTGTCTGTGTGTAGAGCGATTCAGAGTAAACTACTGGAACGATAATATAACTTTACAAGAGATTTCCTGGGAATAATATCCCCAGACGTTTTTTTCATTTTTTGACTCACATGCGAAGCAAAAGTGAGTCTATGTACTCACCCGAGTCGTCCGTCCGGAAAACTTTAACGTTGGATATTTCTTGGACACTATTCAGTCTATCAGTACCAAATTTGGCAAGATGGTGTATGATGACAAGGCCCCAAAAAACATACATAGCATCTTGACCTTGCTTCAAGGTCAAGGTCGCAGGGGCCATAAATGTTGTCCAAAAAACAGCTATTTTTCAAATTTTCTCTGAAGTTTTTGAGATTGAATACCTCACCTATATATATGATATATAGGGCAAAGTAAGCCCCATCTTTTGATACCAGTTTAGTTTACCTTGCTTCAAGGTCAAGGTCACAGGAGCTCTTCAAAGTTGGATTGTATACATATTTTGAAGTGACCTTGACCCTGAACTATGGAAGATAACTGTTTCAAACTTAACAAGAAGAGCAAACGCTCGATCGAGTCACTTTCGCAGTTCTGAATATTATATGAGGCATCAGATGGACAGGAAGAAATTGCTATTCACAACACAATACAGATGTAAATAATTTGATGTAAAGAATAATCCTATAAAGTTTGAATCAAATCCGATGAATAGTTTCAGAGATATGATATTTCAATTTTTTTCCTTCAAGACATACCTGTGACCTTGAAAAAGGTCAAAGGTCACCAAAGCAGACGTCAAAGTGTAGAGGTCACTGGGAGTCACGTTCACATAAAATTTGAGCCCGGTCACTTTTATAGTTTCCGAGAAAAGCCCAACGTTAAGTTGTGTGTTGCCGAACAGAAAAGGCTAGTTATCTCCCTTGTTTTTCTGATAACGTTCGTAAAAGGCTACAGATGTAAATACTTTGATGTAAAGAATAATCCTACAAAGTTTCAATCACATCCGATGAACTTTGTCAAAGATATAAAATGTCTAATTTTTCCTTTGACGCTGACCTGTGACCTTGAAAAAGGTCAAAGGTCAACGAAACCATCGTTAAAGTGTAGAGGTCATTGGAGGTCACGACTAAACAAAATATGAGCCGGATCGCTTTGATAGTTTCCGAGAAAAGTCCAACGTTAAGGTGGTGTCTACGGACGGCCGGCCGGCCGGCCAGACGGCCGGCCGGACAGACTAACACTGACCGATTACATAGAGTCACTTTTTCTCAAGTGACTCAAAAATTATGTGGGGCACATGTTATGCTTTCATCATGAGACACATTTGGTCACATATGATCAAGGTCAAGGTCACTTTGACCCTTATGAAATGTGACCAAAATAAGGTAGTGAACCACTAAAAGTGACCATATCTCATGGTAGAAAGAGCCAATAAGCACCATTGTACTTCCTATGTCTTGAATTAACAGCTTTGTGTTGCATGACCTTGGATGACCTTGACCACATGTATTTTGGTATGAAAAATGTGTAAAGCAGTTCTTAGTGTATGTCATTGCTAGGTTTAGTTATTTGACCTTGACCCTGAATGTCAAGGTCATGTAAAGGTCAAGGTCAAGCATGTGAGTCGTATGGGCTTTGCCCTTCTTGTTAAATAGATGTATTTGATGACATCATATCCGGCTTTTTGTAAAAGTTGAAGTGGCACTGTCACACCCTCATTTTTCAATGAAATTGAATGAAATTTTGGCCAAACAATCTTCGACAAAGGCCGGACTTTGGTATTGCATTTCAGCTTGGAGGCTTAGAAAATAATTAATGAGTTTGGTCATTAAAAATCTGAAAATTGTAATGGAAATTGTTTTTTTATAAAACAATCCAAAAACAATTTTATATTATTCTTCATCATTTTTTTATTCCAAAAACATATAAATATGTTATATTCAGATTAACAACAAGCTCTGAAAATTAAAAATATGAAAATTATGATTAAAATTAAATTTCCGGAATCGATTTAAAAACAATTTCATCTTGTTCCTTGTTGGTTCCTGATTCCAAAAACATATAGATATGACATGTTTGCGGGCGCTGTGGCAGGGTGGTAAGACGTCGGCCTCTTAATCGGAAGGTCGAGGGTTCGAATCCCGGCCGCGGCCGCCTGGTGGGTTAAGTGTGGAGATTTTTCCCATCTCCCAGGTCAACTTATGTGCAGACCTGCTAGTGGCTTATCCCCCTTTGTGTGTACACTCAAACACAAGACCAAGTGCGCACGGAAAAGATCCTGTAATCCATGTCAGAGTTCGGTGGGTTATAGAAACACGAAAATATCCAGCATGCTTCCTCAGAAAGCGACGTATGGCTGCCTAAATGGCGGGGTAAAAACGGTCATACACGTAAAATTCCACTCGTGCAAAACACGAGTGTACGTGGGAGTTTTAGCCCACGAACGCAGAAGAAGAAGAAATGTTTGGATTAAAAACAAGCTCAGAAAGTTAAAAAGAATAGATACAGATTTAAGCGCGCTATCCTGCTAAACGGAACCGCTGCTACACTAAACTGACTGGCTTGTCAATTTCACTGCGTTATACACGTGCGAGGGATTGACGAAGCTGAATTTCTCTATGAGATAATAAAGTATTCTTATTCTTATTGTCTTGGTGAAAAAATGCAGTGCGTTCAGTTTCATTCTGTGAGTTCGACAGCATGACTAAATGTTGTATTTTCGCCTTACGCGACTTGTTTTTATCTCAAAAAACAGCATCTAATAGGAAGGTTTCCGCCAGTTATCTCTCTGAGGTTTTGGGTGCGTGCCCCTTGCGGGGGCAAAAAACATCGAGGTCACAAGCAGGGTCAAGGAGAAGGTCGGCTGGGCGGACAGGAGTATGACGGCTTACTAGTGCCAAAACCTGGTGTTACCCATTATCACGTGATAATTACCAATTAACGCTGTCAGTTACTGTTTTCATCTGTTAGTTACTAATTTTCACGGGAAAATTTCTAATTTTTATTTTCGGCACTAGCAATCCGTCAGGAAGTGAGCCAAAACTAAAAATTAGTAATTAACAGGTGAAAGTTAGTAATTTTTCCGGAAAAATTAGTAATTAACACGTGAAAATGGTAATTATCAAGGGAAAATTACTAATTCCCTTGATAATTACAATTATGAGGTTTTGGCACTGGCACAGGAGACTACAAGAGGAAGGTTTCCGCCAGTTATCTCTCTTTGAGGATTTGGGTGCTTAGAGAGTACCGTACCCCTTGCGGGGGCAAAAAACATCGAGGTCACAAGCAGGGTCAAGGGGAAGGTCGCTGGGTGGACATGAGACTATTGAGCAGATACTGCAATAAATGTATGTTGGAGTAAATTATCATTTTGATGCTTATTATCACTCGCAATTCATCCTCAGCCCATACATAAAACTGAGTTATTTCAGAAAATCGTCGATTGAGGCACTTCAGGCTCTGCGGGGATATAGCTCAGTTGGTAGCGCGCTGGATTTGTATTCAGTTGGCCGCTGTCAGCGTGAGTTCGATCCCAGGTTCGGCGGAAATTTATTTCAGAGTCAACTTTGTGTGCAGACTCTCTTCAGTGTCCGAACCCTCCCCCCGTGTACACTACATTGGGTGTGCACGTTAAAGATCCCACGATTGACAAAAGGGTCTTTCCTGGCAAAATTGCTTAGGCACAGTTAATAATTGTCTACCTATACCCGTGTGACTTGGAATAATAGGCCGTGAAAGGTAAATATGCGCCGAAATGGCTGCAATCTACTGGCCGTATAAAATTTCATCTCACACGGCATCACTGCAGAGCGCCTAGAACTGTACCCACGGAATATGCGCGATATAAGCGTCATTGATTGATTGATTGATTGTGTCACTTCCGGCTTTAGGCTCTGTGTGAATGAGAAAGAAATCAGAACTTTATTTTAGTAGTAGTGGTTAGTGACTGGATTGGTATCCATAAGCCTCACAGTTTTTTGTTCGCGTCCCATGTCATTATCAAATTTGTCGCAGGTCAAATCATATTAACATGCTCAAAGTCGTATTTACTCAATATCAATTATCGTACAAAGAAAGTGACTCAGTCATAAGTTTTTGTATGTCCAGCAGATTTTTGAAAACGTTTGTGCATTTTTAACATCAGACAGTGTGTTCCATGATGGTGCAACTCTGTTAGAAAAGGAATAGTTCCGGATAGTTTTACTAAATTCAAAGAAAGTGACTCAGTCATAAGTTTTTGTATGTCCAGCAGATTTTTGAAAGCGTCAATAGTTTGTGCATTTTCAACAACACCATGATGGTGCAACTCTGTTAGAAAAGGAAAGTTTCCGGATATTAGTTTTACTAAATTCAATAAAGATTTTGTCCGTATTTTTCCTCGTTACATCAGTGGTAGACTTCTTGAAAAAAAGACTTGACTTTGACATTATCAATACCCTGAAAGATTTTATAGGTCTGTATCAGGTCGCCTCTGAGTCTTCTCGATTTAAGGGTTGGGAGATTGAGTACCCGTAGTCTTTCAACATATGTAATGTCATGTTTTTCAAGGCCTTAACCAGTTTTGTCGCTCTCCTTTGCACCCTTTCAAGGGCGGCTGATTGACGCTTTTGATACGGATGCCAGATAACGTTGGCATATTCTAAATGTGGTCTAACCAATGCTTTATACTTAGTGCTTTTGTGAACAAGAAACAATTAACAAGTGGCTCTATCCCATCCCCCCCACCTCCTTTCCCCGTCGCGATATAACCTTGAACGGTTGAAAACGACGTTAAACACCAAATAAAGAATGCTTTATACAATTTTGTGAATGTGTGATTGTCAATACAGGAAAATGTTCTCTTTATTATACCAAGCATTTTATTCGCTTTATTTATTATGTTTTGGATATGTTTGTCAAAACCCAGGTGATCGTCAAATGTTATTTTGAAGGAGTACCGGTTCAACTTCAAGGCTTGGCATAATCTTCCAACCTGTCCTTTTATTCACATACAGAGTTTTAATGAAAAAATAAGAAAGTAATCTTGAGGGAGAGAGAGAGAAAGCCTCCTACTACTCTGTGTGTGTGTGAGAGAGAGGGGGGGGGGGGGGGGCAGGAGAGAGAGAGAGATCATGTGAGGTTTACTTCCCCAGGCAGTCTACAATAGCAGACGATTTTTATCAGCTGACATTATTGATTAAAAAACATTCAGTGCTGTGAGCATTTTTTTTTTTATTATGAAGCTCCGTATGTTTATCAACTTTAATTTCCCGAAAAAACACACAAAACAAACATTGAAACCATGAAAACGAAGAATGTTGAACATCGTGAGATGTGGAGTGGTGGAAGGGGTGCTCAGATCAGGAAGCATTGAATAGAGACGCCAAGTCAGGGGTTGCAGTAACGTGACTTTTATTATAACATATACCAGAAGGCAGTACGTGTAGTTCGATCACTCCTAAATGTATAGCACAACTCCTACAGAACTCGTCACACAACTTTCCTCCGACGAAATCCGGTCACATCGCTGACACTGATAAAACCAGCTCGAGATACTTCTCCCAACACACACAAACTAAGTTATCTTTTCTTGCTCCTGCCAAACGAAGTTAATAATGGCTCAACTACACTCCCTGCATTAACACAGTAACACAGTCATCGTTCAATTAAAAGTTGAACAACACAAATCCAAATCACAACCCGGCTTCGCCACGAAAATCACACGGGGTACTGACACAGCCCACGCTATCAGTATGACTCGCGCGCACCCGTTTAAACAATTAACCAATTAGGGACCAGTATCTAGGCACACCTACAAGCTACAGCGGCGATCCTAACGGCAGACACAACTTGGGTCAGGGGGAGATCATTAGAAAGAGAGGGACAATTAATTGACCGGGAATAATTTCACTCTATCTTTGGTGACTGAATGCACCTTGTCATGCATCTCGCAGTTGTTGTTTTTACCAAACTGCGCCCTCGCAAGTTCAACGCTGAAAAGGACATCAACCAAACAGAACTTGACAAAGACATGTTCAGTCAACGAAACAGCAACAATGTATAATATCAGAAACAATAAAAGAGCACATGCACGGTCACACACATTCATGCAAAACGATCAAATGCAAGAGTCGATAACTAACGGTCCTTTAACACAACAGTCTTGGTTCCAGATATAACGTAAACCCGTCCGGACATGTCCATGATCACTTCTCGATGTACCAACTGTTCACTCAATCTCACATATGTACAGTCTCTTAGCAACGCACTATCTCGCTCTTCATAGTAACACACTTACTTACACTCTAACGCCAATGTAATCAGGTTCGAGGAACGATTTGGAAACAAAATCGACTTGATTACTGATCAGCCATTTGTGACCAGGTTCCAAAAAGATGGAAACTTTAATCGATGATAATTTGTCGTTAAGATGGGAATGTGTTAGGGCCGGACTCACTGGACGATCACTCACGGACACAAAGACCGTCATACACGTCTTTCTCTCTCCATTCCGTCAACAACAAATGCAACAACAGCAGAAGATATATAACTCGCATGGTATTCTTTATTCCTGTGTCTATCTCCCCTCCTCCTCCTCTCCGCCGAAGCCGGGTGGCCACAAGCCACAACTTACAAAGTTCACTACATTTTCTATATTAACTGTCTCGTCACGTCGATTATTGTAATATTGAAGAAGTTGCTGAAAACAATAGTTTATTCACCAAACGCAGCTTGCAGTTGCATCAGTTTTGTGTGTGTGTGTGTTTGTTTATTTTTGTCTGTGTTTGTCGGCCCAGCTTACTTTGATACCATGAATCGAAAGTGAAGCGTACCTTCGCAAAATGGTGTCGAATGACGCCGGCTCCGCCCGGCCGGCGGAGTGTTGAGTGATGCAGTTCAGTATCGAAAATGTAATCTAGCCTTGTGACGTTACAGGAAAGGCCATGCAGCATCAGATTGATTTGATTTCTTTCTACTCTAATAATCAACTGCCCTCTGCGTTTCTATCGCAAAGTGGTGTCCGAATGGCAAATTCGCTGAGTGTATTCAAGATTCTGACCCCTGTATACACTCCGAGTGCCAGTGCGTTTCCTGAAATAACTCTGTCCGTTTTTACATTTAGTCAAGTTTTGACTAAATGTTTTAACTTGACTTGCGTAGAGAGGGAACAAGCCAAAGTTTGAAAACTACCAGCTTAGTAGACTAGGAGTAGGAAAGTCTGCAAGGGTACTGTTGCACAACTTACAGTCGACAAAGCGAGTATTTACGGCGACAGGGAGAACAAAAAACGTAAGCAAGAAGATTTTCAATATTTTAAACTACTCACTTATCGCCCCCCCCCCCCCCCCCCCCCCCCGGCGCAAATCAAGAGCCTGGCACACGATAATCCCAAAGAAATGAGCTCGTTATTCAGCCCAACTAAAGACAGTATACTAGGTTGAGGTGGGAGGTTTAGGATTGCTGTAATGTTATACATGAAGGAGTTGCCTGGGCTACATGTGATCTGTAAGATGATCTTTTGTGGCAGCTGGTCTAAGTAGCCTAAGTACGCGTTGCTTTTCCAATCCCCCATCACCTTGACAATTTCCCCCGGCACACCACAACTCAACGCCCACGCGGCACCACCCCGCCGAAAGCTGTGGCTGGAGAGGTTTCCCCCAGCAACAGCGGTAGTCAAGCGCAGTTTCTTACAAGAAAAATGTTCATTAAAAATGAACAGCGTCGATGCAATGTCCACCAAAGATTTATTTTGGGAAGTGTTAAAAGGTTAGGGTCAAAAGTCAATGAATTGCATGTTGTGCTGGATATATAAATTGTTTATTTCAGTCAATGCTTGCTATGAATTGATCAAACAGCCACAAGAAAAAACAAGTCGCGTAAGGCGAAATTACTACATTTAGTCAAGCTGTGGAACTCACAGAATGAAACTGAACGTAGTCCGCCGCTAGTGCAAAAGGCAGTGAAAGTGACGAGCCTGTTTGGTGCAGTAACGGTTGCGCTGTGCTTCATAGCACGCTTTACTGTACCTCTCTTCGTTTTAACTTTCTGAGCGTGTTTTTAATCCAAACATATCATATCTATATGTTTTTGGAATCAGGAACCGACAAGGAATAAGATGAAATAGTTTTTAAAACGATTTCGGAAATTTAATTTTGATCATAATTTTTATATTTTTAATTTTCAGAGCTTGTTTTTAATCCAAATATAACATATTTATATGTTTTTGGAATCAGAAAAGGATGAAGAATAAGATGAACGTAAATTTGGATCGTTTTATAATTTATTTATTTTTTTACAATTTTCAGATTTTTAATGACCAAAGTCATTAATTAATTTTTAAGCCACCAAACTGAAATGCAATACGGAAGTCCGACCTTCGTCGAAGATTGCTTGGCCAAAATTTCAATCAATTTGATTAAAAAATGAGGGTGTGACAGTGCAGCCTCAACTTGTACGAAAAAGCCGGATATGACGTCATAAAAGACGTTTATAAAAAAATAAAAAAAAATAAAAACGTCCTGGAATATCATTCCCAGGAAGTCTCATGTCAAATTTCATAAAGATCGGTCCAGTAGTTTAGTCTGAATCGTTCTACACACACACACACACAGACAGACACACAGACACACACACACACACACACACACACACACACACACACACGCACATACACCAAGACCCTCGTCTCGATTCCCCCCTCTATATTAAGACATTTAGTAAAAACTTTTTAATCAAAAAATAGAGCTTGTTTGAAACAGGTAGACAGGAAGAGTTGATATTGCAATATCTGTACGTGGGAATGTGGTGAAAAAGAGTGCTAAAAGTAGTAAGCCGGCCTCAGATCCATTTCAAATATTTATTGCAGAAAAACAAAATACAAATTAAAAACAAAACCACAGAACCATTACCAGGTGTCATAGGAATGTTTGAAATTAGCTCCATCCGCCACTGCCTTTCTTCCGATGCTACAAAAACCCTCATTTGCTCTCTCGTTCTTTCAAGGCTAGATTACGGAAATGCCCTTCTTTCTGGTTCATTTGACTATCTCATTGAAAAACTGCAGAAAGTACAGAACAACTCCCGCTAGATTAATCACAAAGACCCCTAAAAGACACCACATCACACCTGTTTTGAGATCCCTTCACTGGCTGCCTGTAAGAAGTCGTATTCAATACAAAATTGCATGCATTTGTTTCTCTTTCTTTCATGGTACAGGACCTGCTTATCTCTCTGAGATGTTATCAAAATATTCAAACCTCTCCTCTCTTCGCTCTGCAACAGATACCAATGTACTTAGTAAACCAAAAAGAAACAGAAAATCAACTAACTATGGATTTGAGAGATCCTTCAAGTACCAGGGACCTCTTGTCTGGGAGAAAATCCCCCGGAGCATTAGGGATTCCCAGTCACCATCTGCCTTTAGAACAGCCCTCAAAACACACATGTTTAAGTTAGACCTCTGAAGGAGATCCCATGATCGGTGAGTCATCGGCGCTGCCACGTGTATTATATATACTAAAGTGTGGCGTTCATGAGGATGTGTATGTGCCTGTGTGTGTTGTACTAGAATAACGTATGCGTACATGGAATGACATTGCGGGTTACCTGAACATTGACAATGACGAAAGAAAGATTGTGTGTGAGTGTGTGCGCGCGCGTGTGTGTGTGTGTGTGTGTGCGTGTGTGTGTGCGTGCGTGTGTGGGTGGGTGTGACCATGTTTGAATTTATTCGGATTTAGTTCTCTTTCCTTGTTTGTATTATGATTGTGTAAGTGTAAAGCGCTCTGGGCTCGTCACCACGAGGTTTACGCGCTATATAAGTAATCGTTATTATTATTATTATTAAAACAATAGTTTTAATTTTACACTGTA
Organism: Littorina saxatilis; assembly: GCF_037325665.1. NCBI lineage: Eukaryota > Metazoa > Mollusca > Gastropoda > Littorinimorpha > Littorinidae > Littorina > Littorina saxatilis. Next base: position 33,484,059 of record NC_090256.1, read on the forward strand.
AATACAGGAATCAGAATTAAACACCTCAAATTGGCACATGCATAATGAATCACCTGGAATTGCAACAGGGAGATACTGAAGTAATTGGAAACAAACACTTGAAATTGACAGAGAAACAATTGAAAATATATTACTGACATGAGCGTACAATATTTTAATGGAAGTGCATTTTTAGCACGAAGCATCCGCAGGAGGATGCACTAACAATTACATAGTGCCACAAAATGTGTACGGACATTTCACAACCGTGCATTATTAGCACAGAACACATACATGGGGGCGCACAAAACATTATTGTACCATGATGATGATCGGGATTGTTGAAGATCTTTTCTTGTGCAAGGCGCCCCTGTATGACCGCAACTGATCCAACCGGCCGCATCTGAACAAACGACGTCGAAACGGCGCGAAACACGTCCTCTCGGTTGGTCTCGGATTGACTCGGCTCCTCTCGGTCTTTTTTTTTGTGTGTCTTTTTTTCTTTTCCTTATGGTCGGAGTGGTATATTTATGTACATCTTAGATTATAAAAAACACCCGAAAGCTGTGTTTAATCGTTTCGCGTAAATTGTACATTTTTTTTCAGCTTTGAAATTGTTTTGGCTTGGAGAGTCAGCGCGCTTTGGCTTGGAGACTAATTCTCCACAGGCACGTTCTCCCCAACCACAGATACCAGCGTCGTCCGCGACGCTGGAATTAAAGTCTGATCCTTTCATTGGGAAGACCTGCGCCTTGGGGTCCATCACAGCGGTCACGGCAGACACTGGACACAAGTGATGGAGTGACATTGCCGGGAGCTTAATTTCAACAGAGCGCTCTTTACGCTGAATCGTTTTGCTCCATTGGAGCGTTATTGACATGCCCGTACCCAGAATAAGGCCCCCAAAAAATTGTCTGTTTCTGGTAACATGGCTAAAAAAAAATAGGGTCGGTAGGTCGGGATTTTTTTTTTTTTTTTTTTTTTTTTTTTTTTTTACCCCAAATGTAGACCAATAAAACTAACTTTAAAAATCGCGCAAAGAGACTGGATTCACTATACATAGAGACAAGACACTCAACACATTTACAAATCGTCAGCGGACTTTCGTTTTCACACGTTTTTGTTGTTCATTTTCTCACCCTGTCCTTTACCACCAAAAAAAAATAAAACATTTTTGAGTTTGAAAAAAAAAAGTTTAGGGTCGGCGCCGAAATTTAGGGTCGGTCGGGTGACCAGAAACAGACAATTTTTTTTTTTGGGCCTAACCACCTGGTCTCTTGTGAGCTGCTTACAAGGATCGAAGTTCCCGTTGTCCTGAAACAAGTTCGATCTCCGGAGAACTCCGAAAAAAAGCACCAAACACGCAGCCCAGAACACAATATCTTGCCTACACTCAAGGTCCAGCTGGCTTTTTTTTGTGTGTAGTAATTCAGGGGTGATTGGGGTTTTCTTATCAGTGGCCGCACATCCCTTGCATTTTTCGATGCCCTTAAGTGTTGTCTGGACGTACCACGAATCCCTGAATGGGTGCGGCAAGCCGCTTTCAAGATGAAAAATGCGAATAATGTTGATGTATTGCTTGATGGAGGACGGTTTCAAACGTCGGGCTAGGTACGCTGCGTATTGCGCAACAGTCTGCTCGTTCACAGGCACTGGCATTATGTCCATCTCCCCACAGAAACGTAAATACGAGGTAAGGTGGGTGCGGTAAGTCTTCCTAGTGTTATCAGAAAAGGCACTTGCTCTGTAATCCAACACTTCTGCCGTCAGTTGCGCCCCTAATGGGGGCTGCTGGTCTGAAAAACAAGGAACAACAGGGCTTGGTCAGACATATGGTCACACAGGTTGATGTCGGGGGGTCTCCCCCGGTGCCAGAATGTCAACAGACGCACTAAGTCTTCGCGCCGTCTGGGCTCATGGAGGCGGGAAATTGTGTCAGCCACATGTATCGCCGCGATTTTGCAGTTCACTTTTGCACATTCCCACGCCATTTTACGGAGCAGACTGTTCACATACTTATTAGTCGATCTGCCCTTATTAATATTTTGCGACAGTACTATCGGTATGAATAATCACTTCTTGTCCGCACCACATCGGAGCCCATCGTGTCACTGCTTGCACCACAGCGCACACTTCTTTATAGTTAATAATGTAGCTCCTTTGCTGCCTGCATGTCTTTTTCAAAGATGGTGTACTGCCAGTCACCTTGCCAAAAGGCACCCGCTGCAATATTACATGCATCTACATGAACATGCTGTTTTGCATTGTGAAAATAATATACTGTGCCGTTAAATACATGCATAAAAGAAAGCCACCATTGTACATCCTTATGAAATTCGCCAGATAGTTTCGCTTTGTGTCGCTGCTGCTGAAGGGGTTTAATCGTGTCCAGTATCCGCCGCAGAAAGAATTTTCCTCCTCTGACAGCCTGACAGGCCCAATTAAGGGACCCCGCTATGCTTTGTAGCTGAGTTTTTGTCCATCTTGAACACAAGGCCAGTACTGTAACTGCCCTTGATACGGATCGATCCAAGGGGGGACAATCTCAGTCATCTCAAAGAGGGAAATCCAAACGCTATCAGCTTTGTTCGATTTTATGGGCTTGGACGATAGAGAAAAATAAGAAAAGCTAACAGTGGGGTAAACCTGGACGAAATTGCTATCAAGAACGCAGAATTGATTTTTTCTGAGTTTTTTTTTTGCCGTAAGCGCCATGTTTATCGGAGCAGGAAACTCTTCCAGAGTGAGGCCCCTTTGTTGATGCATGTCAACATCAGATGTGCGAGACGCGAAATTTGCACCGCAAATTCAGTTTTAGCTCGACACGGGAGTGCACAATGGTAAGTCGTTGCTATTTTTCACTTTATTTGACATGTCTTGTGAGCAAAAGGTGTTGGTTACAGCTGTGCATGCTGTCAGTGTTCATTATTTGATTTCAATTACCCAGCACCGTCAGTTTTCCTTTGTCTTTGAGGCCGGTTGGAGAAGATCGATCGAACTTGTTTTAAGCTTTTCACTTTGCAGTATTGTTAGTCCCATCTAAAACTTTTAGAAGCTTGTGTTGAGGTTTGCACTCCTGCTTCGGCTACCAGTAAGTTCGTCACACGGTAGATTCGTCACCGGTCCCGGTAACTTCGCCACAGTAGTCCGAGCGCGGCTCTCTCTCTCTCTCTCTCTCCCTCTCTCTCCCACCTCCTTCCACCCCTCCCTCTGCTCACATTGAGTTTCTCTGCCTCCTTGACAGTGAGGTTGAAGTGTGCGAGTGTGTGTGTGTGTGTGTGTGTGTGCGATGGTGTGTGTGCGTGTGTGTGTGTGTGTGTGTGTGTGTTTTAGTGAGTGTGTGTGTATGTGCGATGGTGTGTGCGAGTGTTTGTCAGTGCGCCGTGTGTACGTGCGTGTGTGTGCGTGCGTGCGTGTCCGAGTCATGGATGTGGGTGTGTACGTCTCTCTCTCTCTCTCTCTCTCTCTCTCTCTCTCTCTCTCTCTCTCTCTCTCTCTCTCTCACTACAGGCTGTTGAGAACGGCTCAATGAGTAGATCTCGGGTTTTAAAATAACAACGCTCGGACTGTGTCGTCTGAAAACTGCTCAGTTGAGAACTGCACAATGAGTAGATCTCGGGTTTTCAAATAACCTCTCTCTATCTCCCTCTCTCTCTCCCTCTCTCTCTAAAAAATGTGAATCTTGAATCTCTCCCACGAATCAAACATCTGAAAGCATAAGCTCTTTAGCATAAACACCCGCCCACCCCTGCCGGTAACTTCGTCACCCCCTCCCCCGCTCTCAAAAGAAATTGGTAGAGAAAGTTTGCTTAAGCCTCCCCCCCCCCCCCCCATCCCCCTTCAGAAAATCTGGCAGAGAAAGTTTGCGTCACAGCCTGGTGACTCCCGAAATTTTTAGCTGAGAGTCAGCTGAGAGTGAGACTCTCTGAAAAAAATCCTACCGGGAACTCTGAATCCATTCTTTTTTTACTATAGAAATGGAGATTTAATAAGATGAGTTTAAATTCCATTCATACAGGGGAACAAATGTTGTGATTAAGGTAACATGTCCAAAAGAAAATAGGGTCGGTAGGCAGATAAAAACATGGTTTTTGGCTCACGTAAGTGTAGCCTATGCGATGATAAACTTTGTCTGTCTGTGCGTGCGTGCGTATGTATGTGTGTATGTCTGTGGTAGAAACTTTAACATTTCCGAGTCTATGGATTACGTCAGTCTCGGTCAAAAGTGTTCGACGTGTGTGATAGAAACTATTTGAAGACGTCACATTATGACGTAAGAGGGTTAGACGTCACGCAAAGGAATTACTGAAAGTCTCGGTCATTGTTATTGTGAGCGGGCCGAGACTTCTTGGCAGATCCAGGGTCTCGCTTTCTTGCATAGTTTCACCTATGCTTACTGTGTGTGTGTGTGTGTGTGTGTGTGTGTGTGTGTGTGTGTGTGTGTGTGTGTGTGTGCGTGTGTGTGTGTGTGTGTGTGTGTGTGTGTGTGTGTGTGTGTGTGTGTGTGACGGAGTGATTGAGTTTGTGTTACTGTTTGTCGATTTCTTACGTGAGCCTTGAAGGCTTCGCCTCTTGTTTTATATTACTTTTTTACACATTTTCCCCCTTTTTGACTTTCAGTCTCATATGTTTTGTTTGTTTGTGGCACTGTTGTTTTATTACTATATCACCTTTGTACACTTTTGATACAGTTTTCTTTGCTTTCAGGACCCAACTTTGCAGCAAAAATGTGTCCAACGTTTCAACAAACAGTTTCATCAGGACGTGCATGAACTGCGCCCACTTCAGTCTCTGACCATCGACCACCTACTTAAGAAAGAAGACACCATCTGCATGCTGCCAACTGGCTATGGCAAGTCACTGATCTACGAAATTTTGCCTACCGCTGTCAATGTTTGCCATGGGGAAGATGAGAAAAGTCTTGTGCTGATTGTTGCACCACTGAACGTCATCATTGAGCAAGAGCTAAGAAAAGTCTTGTGCTGATTGTTGCACCACTGAACATCATCATTGAGCAAGAGCTAAGAAAACTTGGACCAGTGTGTAAGGAACTGACAACCGGTAATGTGAAAGAAGTAAAGATTGAGATTTCCAAACTGCAGTTCAACATTGCACACCCGGAAGCAGTTGTTCGAAACAAAGAACTGAACGAACTTCTGTCATCATTGCCACCTGATATTCAAACGTTTATAGTCATCGATGAAGCCCACTGTGTGCTTGAATGGGGAAGTGAATTTCGACCGGCATATCATGAGTTGTCTGCCCTTAGAATCCTGTTGCCCAATGCACCTGTCCTAGCCATGAGTGCAACACTGACAGTGGATTCCCAACAACAGCTGGCAGACTCCCTTCACCTGAGAAAGCCCCAGTCAGTGCTAGAACGGCCTGCACATGCTTCTACGTTTCTGAGTATAAAGCAAAGACCAGCATCAGCAGATACAATGGAGGCCATTGAGCCATTGCTTGTGGAACTGATTGTACAGAAACAAGACTTTCCGTTAACAGTTGTGTACTTCAATGGCAGCCAGAACTGGGTGGGACTTGCATATGAATTCAGTCAGCGGTTTCTTGGGGAGAAGATGTATGCAGGAGATCATCAAGATCTTCAGCACGCCAGGGTTGTCCAGTTCCATGCTTCTGTTGATAAGGGAGAAGATGAAGAGGTAACAGACAATAGTTGTGATGACAATTTCCAATCATTGTAATTAGGATGCATAGTTGTGTACTTTAAAAAGTGAGTTGAAAGGGAACACCAAGTCAAGTTTTGCTAAATTGAAGTAACCTGGTAATTATGGTAAATATATTGTATAAATGCTTGGCACCCGAAGGATTTTTTTATGTGTTTTCTATTTTTTTTTATATATATTTTTTTTATGTTCCCATACAATTATCAATGGTTACAGAGAAACCCCTCTAATATAAACTGTGAGGGACAGTCCTATCAGCATCTTTCTCTTTTTCTGTGTAAACACAGTGAAGGGGATAATGTGGCATATAATTTACAATATGATACTCCCTGTGATTCCAGTCCAAGACAAATATGATGACACGGAAACTGTATCATTCCTTCAAAATATATAACTGACTTGGTGTTCCTCTTAAAATGAAATGAAGAAAACAAACAGAGAAACATAGATGTTAAGTGTAACTGTAAGTATTTGTTTTATTGCTTTCTTACAAATCCAAGAAAAAAAAGAGAGAGAAAAAAATACAGCTCCAACAGTGAATTAAAAAAAACATCATAATTGTAAATGCAGGAATGTACAGTTGTTACAACATGGTAGAAAAAGTTTTAAAGGGTTTCTGTAATTCTATATTGTGTCTAATATGACATGCTGCACACATTCTGATACAGTAATAACTACTAATCATAATTCATACACTACTAATATCTCCAGCACTAACTTTTTGATTTACATTTTCTGTACCTTTTTAAATTTTACAATATATATGTTCTGCATCTATTTCAATAGGTACGCAAGATCATCTGGACAAATCTCAGTAGAGACCCAGCTGAGAGTCCTTTGAAGATGGTCTTTGCCACAAGTGCTCTGGGGATGGGTGCAGATCTACAGAATGTGGTGCGTGTTGTCAACGTTGGAACACCTAAAACTGTTGAAGGTAACTAAAACTGTGTACACTCCTCTTAGTAAATACTTTATAACTAAGAAAGTATAAACAGAATCAAAAGTCCAGAATTTGTTCACCAGACTATCTGATTTTAACCCCATTAAGGCTGGAGCACACTTTGGAAAGTACGTTGGAGTAGCCTCCCTTCTACGTTGGAGTAGCCTCCCTTCCCGGATTTAGAACGCGTTTCGTGTCGTAACAGATTATCCACTTACTAGCCATATCCGTATGCAAAATAATGAAATAAACATTAGGAAATGGCAGACGTTTACAAATATCGACATTCTCTATCAGTGCAATAAAAAACAATCGTTAGAACTTGCATTTACGACATGTCGTGCGTGAGAACGTGTCACTGTAAACAAGCACTTTTTGCCTGGCTGAAGAACCCCACGAGTCAAGCTAAAACAGACGACAAGTAATGGAAAGCAGTCTGCGGATAAACATAACAAACTATTGATGAAAAAGTGTGTTCATCCCTGCTCTGGATAAAAGACATCGGACTGATGACAACGTGGCAGCGTTCACGCGAAAAGATTTTTTTTCAGATTATCGCTTCTACATTTTATTGCACGTACTTGGGGCAGATCTGAATTTCTGAAAGATGACACATCGGTCTTGTGAGTTGAGAACCACATGTTCTTTGCCGACAGAAATCACGATGGGACAAGATGTAGATTGTGTTGAAGAGATGTTTGCAGATTATCGCATCTACATTTTATTGCTCAGATCAATGCACGTAGTTGGGGTAGATCTGAATTTCGCAATGGAAGACGACAAATCCGTCTTGTGAGTTAAGAACCACACGTTCTTTGGCGGCAGAAATCACTATGGGACAAGATGAGGATTGTGTTGAGGGGCTAATACTGACTGACTTTAGATGAAGAGTTCCTAGAATGCCTGGTTTTTGTAGAGAGGCATCATGATGATATCCTGGGGTTTTTTTTTTACGTTCTTGGTGACAACGCGCCAGAATCGCACGAAGATCGAACTCTCGAAGAAAACAAGTTTATCGCTGAACATCGGAAATGTGAAATGCTCTTCCTGTCTGACCAGTCTCCCCGTTAAATCCACAGGCTACATTATTTATCAGGTAACTTACCAAACCGGAGTGTGTGTGTGTGTGTGTGTGTGTGTGTGTGTGTGTACACCGGATTACCACCATCAACGCACCCTTTTGGACTTTTCTACTATGCCTGCTGTGACATTCACGAGGATTATTGTGATTCTTGGACAATCGTGTGCCTATGCTGGACTTGCAGGAAGACAAACGGTGCCGGAACGGTATACGTGCTGCCAAGTGTGCACGTCCAGAGCGCAGTGTGAACCGAGAGTGAGTGTGTCATTGTGTGGAAGTTTTGCTTGATTGATTTATTCATGATTTAATTTGCTTTTTGGTTCAATAGTAAAATCTGTGTACGTTATACTTTGTATTTTGTGGTGTGATTCGCCCGAGTGCGAGACCCCCATCCCCGAACGCCTCTGTGGGTGGAATTGTATATATACTTGTGTAACGTGAGTGTGTAGATGAGAATGTGAAAGTTGCTTTGGACCCAGATACACACAGCAGACACCAACGCAACAGCTAAGTTTCAGCCTGACAAAGAAATTCGAGTGACACAGCTAATGGCTGTACTTGTTATTTCTCTATTAAAACAAATGTTTCAAGATCTTTAGGCCAAAACAAATAAATTGTCTGTTTCTATTAACATGGCTAAAAAAAAAATAGGGTAGGTAGGTAGGTGTTTTTGTTGTTGTTGTTGCCAGGATAGAATTCTTGAAAATAACAAAATGACACAAAGAGACAAGACTCGCTATAGATAGATTTATAAAAAGAAAAACCAAATGTGACAAAGGATATAAAATGATTGTTTTACCTGGTCTGGAATCTTCAGTAGTAATTGCATAAAAAAAGTCTGATATATCAATTATCATGTTAACTTTTTCTTAAAATGGGTGCGTTAAATCCTAGTCTGTTTGTTTTTAATGGACTAAGCAATCCTTGGACTGACAGAAAAGATGTATTTTAAAAATGTCCAGTTGCTTTTACTTATTTTTCTAATTGGAAGAGAATACAAATTATGCACTCTTTTCTGTTCAAATGGGTAGAGGGCGGGGGTAGTAAAAGGATCACAGTTCAAGATTTTGCGCGACAAGAGGTGTGTTTCTTTTATAAAGAGCAAAAACTCAACTTGGTATCTAACACTATTTCTGAACACTGTAACCACTTTAGCACTTTTTTTCTTTTTTTTTTCTGTCTTCCAAACTTCTAATTCAGCTTCAAAAATGATTAAAAAAAAGGTTTTTTTTCTTCTGAAATCTACAGTTAAATCACTATTTTGGATATTCTATTTTGCTTCCCTATTTATCTTCTTAAGTTTTTGATCATCTGATTACCTTGCTTTTCTATTTGGAAGATAATATGCACTCTTTTCTGAAAAATGGGTAGGGGGTGGGGGTAGTAAAAGCATCACAGTATAAAATTTTGTGCGACAAGAGGTGTGTTTCTTTTAACTGTGATGAAGAGGGATAACTCAACTTGGTATCTAACACTAGTTCTGAACACTGTAACCACTTTAGCACTTTTAATTTATTTGTTCTGTCTTCCAAGCTTTAAATTCAGCTTATAAAATGAGTAAAACAGTGTGTGTTTTCTGAATTCACCAGTTAAATCACTCTGTTGGATGTTGTTTTTTGCTTCCCTCTTTCTGTTCTGAAGTTTTTGATCATCTGACTACCTTGCTTTTCTATTTGGAAGATAATATGCACTCTTTTCTGAAAAATGGGTAGAGGGCGGGGGTAGTAAAAGCATCACAGTTCAAGATTTTGCGCGACAAGAGGTGTGTTTCTTTCAACTGTGATGAAGAGGAATAACTCAACTTGGTATCTAACACTATTTCTGAACACTGTAACTACTGAAGCACTTTTAATTTTTTTTTTCTGTCTTCCAAGCTTTAAATTCAGCATATAAAATGAGTAAAAAATTGGTTTTTTTTCTGAATTCACCAGTTAAATCACTCTGTTGGATGTTATTTTTTGCTTCCCTATTTCTGTTCTGAAGTTTTTGATCATCTGACTACCTTGCTTTTCTATTTGGAAGATAATATGCACTCTTTTCTGAAAAATGGGTAGGGGGTGGGGGTAGTAAAAGCATCACAGTTCAAGATTTTGCGCGACAAGAGGTGTGTTTCTTTTAACTGTGATGAAGAGGGATAACTCAACTTGGTACCAAACACTATTTCTGAACACTGTAACCACTTTAGCACTTTCATTTTTTTTCTCTCTGTCTTCCAAGCTTTAAAATTCAGCTAATAAAATGAGTAAAAAAGTGGGTTTTTTTCAGAATTCACCAGTTAAATCACTATGTTGGATGTTCTATTTTGCTTCCCTATTTCTGTTCTGAAGTTTTTGATCATCTGACTACCCTGCTTTTCTATTTGGTAGATAATATGCACTCTTTTCTGAAAAAATGGGTAGGGGGTGGGGGAAGTAAAAGTATCACAGTTCAAGATTTTGGCCGACAAGAGGTGTGTTTTTTTAAAAATTGGTAAAGAGGGATAACTCAACTTCGTATCTAACACTATTTCTGAACACTGTAATCACTTTAACACTTTTAATTTATGTTTGTCTGTGTTCCAAGTTTCAAATTAATCTTCAAAAATGGGTTAAAAAAAATGTTTTTTTAATAAATCACAAGTTAAATCATTATGTTGGATGTTCTATTTTGCTTCCCTCTTTCTCTTCTTTACGTTTTTGATCATCTGACTACCCTGCTTTTCTATTTGAAAGATAATATATATGCACTCTTTTCTGAAAAATGGGTAGGGGGTGGGGGTAGTAAAAGCATCACAGTTCAAGATTTTGCGCGACAAGAGGTGTGTTTCTTTTAACTGTGATGAAGAGGGATAACTCAACTTGGTACCAAACACTATTTCTGAACACTGTAACCACTTTCATTTTTTTTCTCTCTGTCTTCCAAGCTTTAAAATTCAGCTAATAGTAATAAAATGAGTAAAAAAAGTGGTTTTTTTTAGAATTCACCAGTTAAATCACTATGTTGGATGTTCTATTTTGCTTCCCTATTTCTGTTCTTCAGTTTTTGATCATCTGACTACCCTGCTTTTCTATTTGGTAGATAATATGCACTCTTTTCTGAAAAAATGGGTAGGGGGTGGGGGAAGTAAAAGTATCACAGTTCAAGATTTTGCGCGACAAGAGGTGTATTTCTTTTAACAGTGGTAAAGAGGGATAACTCAACTTGGTATCTAACACTATTTCTGAACACTGTAATCACTTTAACACTTTTAATTTATGTTTGTTTGTGTTCCAAGTTTTAAATTAAGCTTCAAAAATGGGTAAAAAAAATAGTTTTCTCATAATTCACAAGTTAAATCATTATGTTGGATGTTCTATTTTGCTTCCCTCTTTCTCTTCTTAAGTTTTTGATCATCTGACTACCCTGCTTTTCTTTTTGGAAGATAATATGCACTCTTTTCTGAAAAATGGAAAGGGGGTGGGGGTAGTAAAAGCATCACAGTTGAACATTTTGCACGTTAAGAGGTGTATTTTTTTTTAAATGGTAAAGAGGGATAACTCAACTTGGTATCTAACACTATTTCTGAACACTGTAATCACTTTAACACTTTTGATTTATGTTTGTCTGTGTTCCAAGTTTCAAATTAAGCTTCAATAATGGGTAAAAAAAATGTTTTTTTAATAATTCACAAGTTAAATCATTATGTTGGATGTTCTATTTTGCTTCCCTCTTTCTCTTCTTTACGTTTTTGATCATCTGACTACCCTGCTTTTCTATTTGAAAGATAATATGCACTCTTTTCTGAAAAATGGGTAGGGGGTGGGGGTAGTAAAAGCATCACAGTTCAAGATTTTGCGCGACAAGAGGTGTTTTTTTTTTAACTGTGATGAAGAGGGATAACTCAACTTGGTATCAAACACTATTTCTGAACACTGTAACCACTTTAGCACTTTTAATTTTTTTTTCTGTCTTCAGTTCCAAGCTTTAAATTAAGCTAATAAAATGAGTAAAAAAGTGGTTTTTTTTTTAGATTTCACCAGTTAAATCACTATGTTGGATGTTCTATTTTGCTTCCCTATTTCTGTTCTTCAGTTTTTGATCATCTGACTACCCTGCTTTTCTATTTGGTAGATAATAATTATGCACTCTTTTCTGAAAAAATGGGTAGGGGGTGGGGGAAGTAAAAGTATCACAGTTCAAGATTTTGCGTGACAAGAGGTGTATTTCTTTTAACAGTGGTAAAGAGGGATAACTCAACTTGGTATCTAACACTATTTCTGAACACTGTAATCACTTTAACACTTTTAATATATGTTTGTCTGTGTTCCAAGTTTCAAATTAAGCTTCACAAATGGGTAAAAAAAATAGTTTTCTCATAATTCACAAGTTAAATCATTATGTTGGATGTTCTATTTTGCTTCCCTCTTTCTCTTCTTAAGTTTTTGATCATCTGACTACCCTGCTTTTCTATTTGGAAGATAATATGCACTCTTTTCTGAAAAATGGGAAGGGGGTGGGGTTAGTAAAAGCATCACAGTTCAAAATTTTGCGCGTTAAGAGGTGTATTTTTTTTTAAATTGGTAAAGAGGGATAACTCAACTTGGTATCTAACACTATTTCTGAACACTGTAATCACTTTAACACTTTTAATCAATGTTTGTTGGTGTTCCATGCTTCAAATTGAGCTTCAAAATGGATACAAAAGGATTTTTTTCCGAATTCACAAGTAAAATCACTACGTTTAATGTTCTATTTTGCTTCCCTATTTCTCTTCTTCAGTTTGTGATCATCTGATTGTTATTTTGTTTACATTTTCACAATACAATATTGCAACTTATTCAGTAGTGTTTGCGTGAAAAAATCTGATACCTATGCTTAAACTTCAGTCGTTATCTTAAAATTTTGCGCGTTAAGCCCTTTATATTTTGTATTTTCCTGATAAAGCAAACATTGAACTAACAGAAAAAGTAACTTTTAAAACTACCTAATCACTTTGAAATTGGGCCTCCAAAGTGTACTCCAGCCTTAATGAGATCATTTATGTTTGAATAACACCTTAACATCAGCTGATATCAATTGGTAAAAAGAAAACACATAAAACTAAGCATACAAATGTTTTTAACCTCTCGTAATTAATGTTTTATTGTACAAAAAAGAGTATAAGCCCCCCCCCCCCCCCAATTTGTCTGTTTCTGATAACATAGCTAAAAAAAAAAAAAGGTCGGTAGGTCGGGATTTTTTTTTTTTTTTTTTTGCTAGGGTAGAATTCTTGAAAATAACTAAAAAATACAAGGAGACAGGACTCGCTATGGATAGATTTATGTAAACAAAAGTGTTACAAAGGGTATAAAATGATTGTTTTACCTTGTCTGAGTCGTCTGTTACTGTCGTTTATGTTGTTCTTGGGTAGTACGTAATATCGAAACCGTCATCGAAACCAACTGATATATCGAAACCGACCTGTTCATGTTTTTTGACACATCGACAATATTGTCATCTTGGGTACTGGTATGAGCAAACCGAGCAAATCAATCGAGAGACAGAACAACATCATTAGCCTACCGCGGTCGCCTCAGTTCCTTAGTGGACTGAGACCAAACTGACAAACTGACAAAGCCACACACAGATAAGTTTAAAAACTAATATATTCATCTTTTTGTCTGTTTGTTTGTTTGTCCGCTTGCAAAGGCAATTGTGCCGACAATTTTGCGACGGTTTTGTACAATCCTTTTTTAAGTGCTTTAAGTTGAACCTTGTGTTTTTTGATTTTCTTACCTACAGCACTGGTGGTCAATTTGTTTCTGATTTTTTTTTTTTTAGTCCCAGGAACGATAACTTGGTATGCTTGGTCAGAATGTGCTTTCGGTTACCGCCATGCCGTGCCGTTTAGTGTGTTGACACAACTTGCCAAACTGATTGATTACTTTATGTTTCTGCGATATGTTATAAACAATTTTTCCTGTGGGACACTAAAGTACGTCGTATTGTATTGTATTGTTTGCTTTAACTTTAAGCACTGATCAGCTATCATCATTAACGGAAAATCAGGTCAGTTTCGATATTTCAGTCGGTTTCGATGGCGGTTTCAATATTTTGGCCGGTTTTGATAATACGAACTACTGTTGTTCTTTTCTTTCCGACATATTTTTGGGTGACTCTGGGCCTGGCATACAAAAAAAGTTCAGGTCAAAAAATAGGGTTGGTTGGGGTATTAGAAAGACAACTTTTTTTGGTTGGCCTGAACAGAATCTATAGTCCTCAACATGTTTGCTGGACTATAACTCCTTAAAGAGACAATTTCAGGGGGAATAGAACCTTGACAATTAGTACAAGAAGGGCAAAGCCCATACGACTCACATGCTTTACACATTTTTCCTACCAAAATACATGTGACCTTGACCCAGGGTCAAGGTCATCCAAGGTCATGCAACACAAAGCTGTTAATTCAAGACATAGGAAGTACAATGGTGCTTATTGGCTCTTTCAGTTTCTACCATGAGATATGGTCACTTTTAGTGGTTCACTACCTTATTTTGGTCACATTTCATAAGGGTCAAAGTGACCTTGATCATATGTGACCAAATGTGTCTCATGATGAAAGCATAACATGTGCCCCACATATTTTTTAAGTTTGAAACAGTTATCTTCCATAGTTCAGGGTCAAGGTCACTTCAAAATATGTATACAATCCAACTTTGAAGAGCTCTTGTGACCTTGACCTTGAAGCAAGGTAAACCAAACTGGTATCAAAAGATGGGGCTTACTTTGCCCTATATATCATATATAGGTGAGGTATTCAATCTCAAAAACTTCAGAGAAAATGGGAAAAATGTGAAAAATAGCTGTTTTTTAGACAAGTTCATTTATGGCCCCTGCGACCTTGACCTTGAAGCAAGGTCAAGATGCTATGTATGTTTTTTGGGGCCTTGTCATCATACACCATCTTGCCAAATTTGGTACTGATAGACTGAATAGTGTCCAAGAAATATCCAACGTTAAAGTTTTCCGGACGGACGGACGGACGACTCGGGTGAGTACATAGACTCACTTTTGCTTCGCATGTGAGTCAAAAATGAAAACACAAAACACTATGTACACCTTGTAATGAGAACATCACAGTCCTGTTTAAAGTTACTACATGTACAGCTTTCTCATCCAGATTTTATGTTATTTTTCTGATTTCCCCACTGTAAGGGATAATATATTTCAGAGCCACTGACAATAACAATAACACTGAGTTAAATTAAAATGATAATACAGTATCTCAACAAGTGTTTGTTTTCCTGTGCAGTATACCTCATTTTCTTATTGTTGTTTTACTGCAATAGGATGTAACATGTAACAAAATAAGACATACTACTACTAGTGCATAAATACCACTGAGCTTTGGTGACATGTAAAATCTACCTTCATGATGTGCAGTGATATGCCTTTCAGTTATACACTGTACCTGTCAACTCAAAGTCAGAAAAAGAATGCCATAGTATTTATTTAAGATTGTGAACAATATTTTCATTACATGCTAAAATGTTTGTTCTTGTGTTCCAGCATACGTGCAACAGACAGGTCGAGCTGGAAGAGGAGGAGACACTTCAGCAGCCATAATGTACTACAACAACCAAGACCTTGGGGTGCCTGCCGTGACAGACACAATGCGGGCCATGTGCAGAAACACAACTGAGTGCAGGCAAAGTTTCCTGAACAAATGCTTTGGGTTTCCAAGTCCTAGCGAACCATGTTCTTCTGGTACAATTGTGCATTGTTGTGACATTTGCTTTTCTCAGTTCGGAGTTAAATACCAGCTGCCATTTAACAGTCGGGCAAAGGAATGTATTCGCAGCTGCCTTGTGGATTATGTTCAGAAAGACACTACTCACACTTTAAGAAAGACTATAACCTGTTCAGTTATCCAGCAGATTGCTGCAATGTCTAAGTCTTTTAACAGCTCAGATGACTTATGCAGAGAGTTCAACCTTGAACGTTCAGTGGCAGAATCTGTGTACAAGATGCTGGCTGCAGTCATTACTCCTCATCATTAGTACAAGTCCATTAAAAGCAAGTAGACACATTGGGTTGATCATTTTGTATTCAACAAAATAAACCAAGTCTGAAATCCACAAAACTGTTCATTAGTCTCAGTATTTATTTTATGTGTTTTTATGTTGTCGTTGTATGTACATATTTTATTGCTTAAAGATACATAAGGTAGGTGTAGTCTCTCTCACAGAATCATCCGGGCTTTCAAGGCTGTAACAGTAATTATGTACTTGAGACAAAACTGTACATTACAGCCACAGTTATGGCCGCGTTGATGAGCAATTAATTTCTGATTATTTTATTTTTTCCTTTGGTAAGTCAACTTCATAAGAACCAAGTCCCACTGAGCCAAATTTCTCGATTTCTCCGCAGAGCATTTGTCAACTAATTGCAACGAGTTTGAATGAGGTGTAACTTTGCGAGCCAACCTTGGTTCAGCACGTGTTTCGAAATGTCTCAGCGCCTTTCACATCAGAGCACAACTTTAAGTTTGTATGTGAAAGCGTTGTGCTCTGTGGCAAGTACTCTGTGCTGCGACTCGGGAATCATGTGAAATATAGAGCAATAAAATATTAATTTCTCCTCAGTGCACCCATAATTGTGGCTATTTTAATTTGCCTTATTTACAACATGAATGAGACAGTCTCTAAAGCCTAGGTGATTCTGTGAGGGAGACTTCACCAACATGCCCCATGATTTTGAAAGCTTTGAACAGCTTTTGAAACCAGGTAAAGAACACATACTTAATAGTAAACTGAGACACTTACAAGTTACACAATCAACCATGATTACCACAATGGAAACAATATCTTGGACTTTATTCATCTGAAGTACAAGATCCCAAAACTGAATTAAACATGCAAAAAGGGAAAATTAGATAAAAACAATAAATGCAATCAAAGGGTATTTAAAAAAAAGCAAAAAAAAAATATCAGTTGTGAAATATTCCCCGACTATGGCAAACAGTTAAATTTAATCTTCTCAGGCCAACTTTTGTGTGCTCAAACATGCAAATCACCCTTCGTAGTTATTATGATGTGATCTTACGCTAAATGTCGAAACCCTAAGATCTGCCTTAGAAAGAATTACATGGAAAGAAATATCAAAAATGTGCTTCCAGGATTTGATTTAAAAAAAATTCTATTTCTTTTATGTAATTACATATAAAGTCTTGCAATTGGGACTATTTCCAAAGGCTAATCAGAGCAACTAGCAAAAAAGTGAGAGAAAAATCAAGAAACCTTACACTACCAGTCTTGATACAGTTGCCTATAATAATTAGGGCAGCTGGTTTCATTTAAAAAAAAAAAGTTGATATCTCTTGCCTGAAACTAAGTACACTTCATAATTTAAATTACCACTATTTTAAAACCCGAGTAATTTATAATTCCATGCAAAGAATGTAATCAGTCAAAACCATGCAACATGAAGAAAGTTTGGATCAAAACAGTGTTAACTGGCAGGCTGAACTGGCAATGTAATCGTGCAAGTGAAAGACAGGAATACCTTCTGGTGCACTTTTTCCTCAACAAGTGTGAGGGAAATGACATGCTGGATGAGGGACAGCTTCTTCCACCTGCACTTTATGATGGTGGCATACACCATGCCAAGCACAGCGGGCAGCTGCTCAAAAATGGTTCCACTGTGCTGTTTCTGAAGAGGGACAGTGTAGGCGAGCAAAGTATCTAGCAGAAGGTGGTTGCGTGAAATCAATTCATCAACGACAGTGTCCCATGAGAGATGATAATTGCTGCGTCTAAGGAACATGCTACTGGTTTGTGTTGCTGAAATCAAATAACGAACACGCGTGTGAAAGAGCAGAGAGGGACGGCCGTAATCATTGCAGTCAACACAATCTCCTTGCAAAACCTGTCGAATGAAAAAGAGCCAAATGACATGAATGATAAAGAACCATAATGATCATTGGCACTCAATTGAGAAAGGAGAAGAGCGAAAACTTACCATTGTGGGTTCCTGTGTAGAGTAAAAACTGAAGCTCTGAATTTCTCATAACTGCTGTTGACAATGCGGCCGTCGTGAAACCAACAACAACAAAGGGGCCTCACTCTGGAAGAGTTTCCTGCTCCGATAAACATGGCGCTTACGGCAAAAAAAAAACTCAGAAAAAATCAATTCTGCGTTCTTGATAGCAATTTCGTCCAGGTTTACCCCACTGTTAGCTTTTCTTATTTTTCTCTATCGTCCAAGCCCATAAAATCGAACAAAGCTGATAGCGTTTGGATTTCCCTCTTTGAGATGACTGAGATTGTCCCCCCTTGGATCGATCCGTATCAAGGGCAGTTACAGTACTGGCCTTGTGTTCAAGATGAGTTTTTGTCGCGCGCTTCTTTCCTCGGATCTGGAGGAGTCGCTGCCGCAGTTGCTGCAACTTGTCACTTCAATAATCGTCCGGACTGATGCATACTGACCGATAGGCGGACTGCAAGTCTACTTTTGCACACCAATACCCTGTCTTCGCTAGGGCGCACGCGTCAGATACGGTTTGAAATTTAGCTGACTCAGGTATAGAATAGTCGTTCATTGCCCTACCTGTGGGTTTGCTAGCGTCATGGATCAACCTGATGCTGCCATCATCCTTGGGAATCGCAGCGATAGCGCTTACCACAGTTGGTTTTCTACTAGCTACAATGTAATAACCGGCTTTTTCTATCTGATCTAATAGCTCTTTTTCCACAGCTTTATGGTGTTCGTTCGATGACCTATGGTTTGTTTGCTCTACGTCTAGTACGCCTGCCCTACTCTCTTCTGTTACACGGAAACCGTTTCTTATGCCATCTAATAAAAAGGTTTTGTCGTGATCGCCTTCTAGCACCTTGTGCCACATTTGAGATTTAGCATTAATGGAATCACTATTTCCGAGAAATTTGCACTTATTGGAATCTAGCTGAGGGAACGGGCTGTTGAAGGTGGGGCCTACCGTTTTGTCGGCAATTCGCTGCGCTGTGTCCTAGGCTGGGGAGGTGGTAGAGCTCTGTCACTTTGTGGTCCTTGCCGGGGTGGCCCATGCCGCAGGTGTCGCAGACGTGGACTGGAATCTGTTCAGCGGGACCCATAGGGACAGTCGCCTTTGTTGGTATACAATAAGCACACTTCCTTCCCGTTGGGTCCCGCTGGTCGCCGGGAACCGCCGCTGGCCGTCGTAGCCTTGCCGCCCTTGTTGTCTTGGACGCCATGCTGGAGCCGGTCCCGCAGGATCACCGTGGACAGGTGGGGGTTGGGGGTTCCCCACTTGAATCCGCTGGACGACTGGCGCCTTCTGTACTCGTCGTCGTACAGAAGCACCGACTGCCACAAGTATCTGGTCCCCAGCTCGCCTATCATCTCTGTGTACCGGAGGTAGGCGGTCGAGTCAAACCCGGGCTTCTCAGCAATCAACCTCGCCATGATGCGTGCGTTTGCCACAATCCAGTGGCAGGGGGAGACTTTGTCAAGTTTTGGTCTCTGGTTGAGTTTTAGGATGACACCTCCCCCGAGTGTCACCTCTTCCTCGGCCGCCATCGACCCCGGCACAAAATCCAGAATGGAAAGATAGGAGGTCTCACCTGTTGGCTGCAGTGACAAGCCGCCTAACAATCCCTGGAGTGGTTCCACGCTTTTTTTCCTCTGTCACCCGCTGGGATAGTGGCCCTCCCCCGCTTCGCTTTTGCAGGGCCGCCACTGCTACTCTCAGCGCTACGTAGTGGCCACGCTTGAGACCCAGGCCCTCCAAATCCTGGGCAGTCACATTACTCAGCACATTGAGGGTGTTCAACTCCTCATCCTGGAGAACTTTAACCACCGTTAAAGGCAGATCTGTCGCCCACGCTCCAAATTCGAAGTCCATATTGCAGTAAGAAATAGTTGGCATATGCCCGCTGCGCCGCGCTGGTAAGGACTGACCACAATGTGTTGCTCTCCCGTTCTTATAGACCCCCGCTGATGCATCACACGTGCAAGCCCCCCGGCAACATGGACATTGCGGCTGGGCTCTTCTCCTTGACGTTCACAAATCCTCCTCTCCCCTCTCTTTCTAATTACGGGCCTAAGTGTTGATATCCTGCTTTACTACCCTCTCTTCCCTACCTGCCAACACTGATCCCTTTAGGCCTACCTCAAGTATCTAACATCCTCCTCCTCCACCCGCGGCTAATCTGTCTCGTTTAAATAAAGTTTATCTGACGCTGTCCGCTCTATCTAAACTCACACATAAAATCAACAGTTCATAAGTTATACGCGGAAAACATAGTAATAGCTTTCATTTTACCCGAAGAATGTCGTCGACGTTGAAGTTTTTGCAGATTACATTGCTGGTGGAATTGAAACCGGATGTGATCGATCCCCAGCATTTGGTTTGACCTCGTTTCTCTGCCTGACAAGGCGAGAGAGAGAGAGCGCGCACTGAGACAGCCATCCATTAGGAATGTAGGTCCAGTGGAACTCTGTATGGCGTGCGGTTGGGTTCTCAAAGAGTGCGCCCACCAGCTTGCACCACTCTTAACTGTAATTTTCAACAAATCACTAGAAGAAGGGGCAGTCCCCGAGGATTGGAGACGAGCGAACGTCTCCGCCATTTTTAAGAAAGGAAGCAGGCACGACGCAGCCAACTACAGACCAGTTTCACTCACTAGTTTATGTTGTAAGCTCCAGGAACATGTTATTACCAGCAACACCATGGCCCATTTAGAAAAGCACAAGATCCTAACAGACGCACAAGGCTTCAGAGCACGCCGCAGCTGCGAAACTCAACTTCTGACTCTCACACATGAACTGGCCGCTAGCTTAGATTTAGGTAAACAGACAGACATAGTACAGTGAAACCCGGCTATATTGAAGTAGGCTATATTGAAATCCCGGCTATATTGAAGAATTTTTCAGGTCCCGGCTGAAGCTCTACTTTTTCTTTGTTAAAAAATGTTGGCTACATTGAAGTCGGCTATATTGAAATCCCGGCTATATTGAAACAAAAATTCAGCCCACGGGACTCCTCCGAAAGCGGCGTATGGCTGCCTTAATGGCGGGGTAAAAACGGTCATACACGTAAAATTCCACTTGTGCAAAAAAACACGAGTGTACGAGGGAGTTTCAGCCCACGAACGCAGCAGAAGAAGAAGAAGAAGCCCACGGGACGTTTTTACCTGGCTATATTAAATGTTTGCTCCAAAGATTTGTTTAACTTTTTACATTTAGTCAAGTTTTGACTAAATGTTTTAACATAGGAGGGGGAATCGAGACGAGGGTCGTGGTGTATGTGTGTGTGTGTGTGTGTGTGTGTGTGTGTGTGTGTGTGTGTGTGTGCGCGCGTGTGTGTGTGTGTGTGTGTGTGTGTGTGTGTGTGTGTCTGTCTGTCTGTCTGTGTGTCTCTGTGTCTGTCTGTGCGTGTGTGTGTGTAGAGCAATTCAGACCAAACTACTGGACCGATCTATATGAAAATTTACATGAGAGTTCCTGGGAATGACATCCCCGGACTTTTTTCTTTTTTTCGATAAATGTCTTTGATGACGTCATATCCGGTTTTTTGTAAAAGTTGAGGCGGCACTGTCACACCCTCATTTTTCAATCAAATTGATTGAAATTTTGGCCAAGCAATCTTCGACGAAGGCCGGACTTCGGTATTGCATTTCAGCTTGGTGGCTTAAACATTAATTAATGACTTTGGTTATTAAAAATCTGAAAATTTAAAAAAAAAATATATATATATAAAACGATCTAAATTTACGTTCATCTTATTCTTCATCATTTCCTGATTCCAAAAACATATAAATATGTTATTTTTGGATTAAAAACAAGCTCTGAAAATTAAAAATATAAAAATTATGATCAAAATTAAATTTTCGAAATCAATTTAAAAACACTTTCATCTTATTCCTTGTCGGTTCCTGATTCCAAAAACATATAGATATGATATGTTTGGATTAAAAACACGCTCAGAAAGTTAAAACGAAGAGAGGTACAGTAAAGCGTGCTATGAAGCACAGCGCAACCGCTACCGCGCCAAACAGGCTCGTCACTTTCACTGCCTTTTGCACTAGCGGCGGACTACGTTCAGTTTCATTCTGTGAGTTCCACAGCTTGACTAAATGTAGTAATTTCGCCTTACGCGACTTGTTATTTTTAAGAACAATGACTGCGCGGTATGACACGCCTCTGTCAGCGCAATCAGTTGAGGAACGGGAAGTTAAACAAGTTACCCCCACTGTTCATCACTGTGTCGTATGATTAATGTGTCGTGTTGTGTGATGTGTGCAGTCAGTAGTGAGGGGGGGGGGGGGGGGGAAGAAGAGAAGGTTCAAAAGTTACTCCCGCTTCTCTTTACTGTGTTGTATGATCGATGTGTTGTGAATTCTGATGTGTGCAGAGTGGGGGGGTGGGGGGGGGGGGGGGGGGGGGGCAGGTGGAAGAAGAGCAGGTCAGTACACAAGTTACTCCCGCTGTTGATCACTGAGTCGTATGATTGATGTAAACAGCGCTGGTAACTTGTGTACATCCTCCTCTCCCCCCCCCCCCCCCCCCCCCCCCCCCCCTTCCTTTTTTAGCACTGCGTATCGGACCTGCACATCTTAGGGACTTTGCTTGTTCGTTTGTTCTTTTGTCTGTTTATTTTTGTGTGACAAATGCTTCATTTGGCGTCCATCTGATACTGTGAATGGCTCTGTGGGTTTGTGTGTGTAAGGGAGGGGGGGCGTGTGTGTCCGTGTGTGTGTGTGTGTGTGCAGAAAAAGCAAGGAGGCTCGAAGAACAATTTTAACAGCCAACAGGTGATCTGGATCTGGATAACCCGCCTGGGTTGGTGGTTGGCGGGTGCGCCACAGAAGCCGACGACGACTATCAACGTGACGTTTTTTGGGTGTGCGCATCTAAAAGAGTCTTAAAAGTTCACTGTACACAAGGTGGATATAGTGTACAACTCCAGCTGGTCTTCTTGCTGCTGTACTTGCGGTTTTAGTCCGTTTGCCCTAGAATGTAGGCTTTTCAAGCACAGTTAAAAAATGCTATGTTACAATGTTAAAAACTGGATAAAAACTACTGAGGCTCTCACACTGGTTTCTGCCCCCCTAACGCCGATGAGAAGGCGCTGGGCGTGGTCAAGGTGACGGTGGCTTCGCTCAAGTTGTTCCACTCGATCACTGTCTTTATAAAGAACGAGTTCCTGTATTGATCAGTCTTTGAGGTAGGAGCTTTGAAACAGCGGCTGTTGTTGGTTGCCTGTCTCTGGAGGATGTTTTGGCTCTCATACCCCTCGTAGGCTTTAGGTGAAAGATTAATGGGAATATATCTCACATCAAACCAATGTGTGGACACGGAAATAAGAACGTATAGTGAAAAAAAGTTCGGTTATATTGAATTTCTGAAGGAACAAGGAGGAAAATTCAATATAACCGAGAATTGCCTATATTGAAGTTCCGGCTATATTGAAGGTCTTCCCGGGTCCCGTGCCACTTCAATATAGCCGGGTTTCACTGTAATTAGACTTTTCTAAAGCCGTTCGACCGTGTCCCACACCGTCGACTCCTGGCAAAATTAGACCATTACGGCATTAGGGGGACCACCCACAAATGGATCGAAGCATTCTTATCAGGCAGAACCCAACAGGTAGTTGTAGATGGTGAAACATCAGACCAAGTCCCAGTAGTGAGCGGAGTGCCACAAGGAACAGTAATGGGGCCCCTTTTGTTTCTCCTCTTCATCAACGACCTCCCAGATAAACTCATTTCTAAAACCAGGTTGTTCGCAGATGATTGCATTGTCTACAGGGAAATTAGAGACATACAGGATTGTAGACTCCTTCAAAGTGATTTAAACACCTTGTCACAGTGGGAAAGGACTTGGGGTATGGAATTCCACCCACAGAAGTGTAGTGTTTTGACTTGCTCCAGATCACGCAAGAGAACCACCTTTGACTATGTTTTGAAAGGTTTCAGTCACACTAGAGCAGACAACCAGCTCCAAGTATTTAGGTGTAGATATCTGTAGTGACCTTTCATGGAAGTCCCACATCGACCGTGTTACCAAGAAAGCAAACGGCGTTCTCGGATTCCTGAAAAGAAACCTACGCACAACCGAAGACCAAGTCCAACGCATACTTCACGCTCGTACGACCACACTTAGAGTATTGTAGTGCAGTTTGGAACCCGCACACCGTAGAGATGACTAAAAAGGTAGAACAGATTCAACGTAGGGCAGCAAGGTACGTGACACACGATTATAGTTATGAAAGTAGTGTCAGTTCCATGTTGCAGTCACTCGGATGGGAAACCCTAGAAAGTAGGCGCACCAAGACCCAACTCACAATGCTCCACAAAATCATCAACAACCTGGTAGATATCCCCCCAGACCCCTACCTCACCCCTGGCACTGGCAGAACTCGATCCAACCACAACCTTAAACTTCGCCAAATTTCCGCCCGTACAAACTGTTTCAAATACAGCTTCTTCCCGCGTACCATCCCCGTGTGGAATTCCCTCCCGGCAGCTGCTGCTGAGGCTCCCTCTCTGGTATCTTTCAGAGGGGAGCTCTCCAAACTCTCATTCTAACTCCTCCCTACTCCTTATTTTATTTCAAAGTTAGAGTAGGGTCTCAGTTATATTCAGTTCCTCCTTGATCGTTTTGTTTCGTTTGACTACTTCCTTTATGCTTAAGTCTTTTCTATCCTCAGTTACTTTTATTTTTTCTCCGTCTTTGTCCTCTTAAAGAGCGCTAGTCACTAAAAGTCAGCAATTGACGACGTGACGAAAATATTCTGAAAAAAAAAATGAAGACAAAAGGCAAAGGTACATGCATGTGTGTGTTTGTGTGTCAGGTGTGTATGTGTGTTTGTGTGACAAGCTCCGTATGTTTATCAACTTTAATTTCCCGAAAAAAAATCCAACACAAAACAAACATTGAAACCATAAAAACGAAGAATAGCTGTAATAACGCATAGTCTTCACATACAGCGACAAACACACACACGCACACGCACACACTTCCATACAAGCTTCATGGCGTGACCTTTTGAGGTGAGAGTTCAGCCTCATCAAGGTCAAGGACGCGAACAAGAAATCTGTCGGCTGCAAGTTGAAAGTTGTTACAGGTAGGCAACGAAGTTTCCATCTCTGCCGGAGTTGTTCAGTGCCAATTAATCATCCGTGTCCGTGAAGACGTCTTGTCAGATTGCGTGCAAGCTGCGTTTGGTGAGTAAAATATTTTTTCAGCAACTTCTTCAATAATCGATGAGACAGCAGGTGCTGCATGGTGCATCTAGATAATTTAATCAATTAATGTGTGGATGCATGTGACACGGACCACAGGCGCCGCCTGTGCACGGACATGGGTTTGTGGGGTTAACTTGGGGGTAAAACTGGATATTTCTGTACGTGGACGCATTCCTTTCTGCCCCCAAAGAATGTCATTAACTGCTAGTTGTGTGTTGGTCTCCTTATACAAAGAATAGCCCCCCCCCCCCCCCCCCCCCGCGTGTGGTGGTCGTCGTATCATGTGTTGAGTGACACACTGACACTGATACTCTACTTATTAAATGTGTAGATTTGTGCACAATCATGCAAGGTTTTTGTGTGATTTTTTTCTTCCCTGAGAAAAGAAACGGTGTCATTATCTGCATAGTACTGCATGTGTGCATGTATATATATATGTCTGTGTATTACTGTATACATGTATTATCATGTGTGTGTGTGTGTCACTGTGTGTGTGTGTGTGTGTGTGTGTGTGTGTGAGAGAGACAGAGAGATGGTGGTGCCACTGCTTATTATCAAACCATTGCAATGTACATTATCAAAGCTGCTTCATTCATGGAAATAGACCTTTTCGGTATCTGAGCAGCTCTCGCGAGACACGTTCTTTGTAATGCTTTGAACGTCGCGATAACTTCGAACCTCGGCTTTTGCAGCTTGCGCGAGATCGCTGTACCACGTGCTTTGCTATGCTCTGAAATTTGCGAGAGCTTACCAGAGCTTGGAATACCAATAGGGTCTATTAGAAGGGAATTAAGGAGCAGCCGGGACGTGTGTGTGTGTGTGTGTGTGTGTGTGTGTGTGTGTGTGTGTGCAGGGGGGGGATTTAGAAAGAGGGAGAGAGAGTAACACACTGTAGTGTAGTTGCCTCCTCTAACCGGCCAGTCCAAGAAGAGTATCATTTTACATACATGTACATTCATTTTGGAGAAAAACTACAACAATAACTACAACTAACTGCATTTTTCAAATGTGGATGACTGGATCATTTGAAATGCCTTGCAAATATGCCTGTTTTTGTACTGAAAAGGTGAAGAGAAAGAAAATGGCCACAGTGATCCAAGCGGCAAAGACCCGCCTGCCACAACTCCTGCAGACTTCCTTGCACGGTAACATAGGTGTGCGTGCTGCCAGCACACTAGACATCAGCGGAGTATATCCTCCCATACCCACACCGTTCAACGCTGACGAAAGCATAGCGTATGACAAACTGGAGTTCAACATCAACAAATGGAACACCATTCCTCTCAGAGGTAAAATTCTACTTTAAAACCCTCAGTGTGGTTGCAGTGTGACTTTTGTGTCTGGAAAAAGATTAGTGATGAAGGGACTGAAGTAAAACACATTTTTTACTGAAGAAAACACCTTATCTTCCATTGCGGTTCAGTTCTTATTATTCATTATGCTTAATCTGTTACAGAAAAAAGAGCAGGAAACCATACAATCTCTTTGAACAATATTGACATCAAGTTCTCGGATACATCCCGTGATCTCGGAGTCTTTTTTGACAAAGATCTTAGCATGAAACAGCATGTAGTCCAAACATGTAAAGCAGCGCGAATGGAGATCCGGCGTATAGGTTCCATTCGACAGTACCTTACTGAAGACGCAACCAAAAGACTAGTCTGTTCCGGCATACTCTCTAGATTAGACTACTGTAATTCACTGCTTGCTGAATGTCCCAAATCTGTCACCAAGCCCCTGCAACTAGTCCAGAACGCTGCCACTAGACTCGTGTTTCGAACACCTATGAAACAAAGCGTCACGCCTCTACTCAAACAGCTACATTGGCTTCCAGTCGAACAAAGAATTAAATACAAGATCTGCTGCATATTCTATCAAATTGCCGCGGGCACGGCTCCACAGTACCTGTCCGATCTAGTGCAGAAAAACAATCCTGAAAGGGTTGTCCGCTCTGCCTCCCAAAATAAATTTGTCAAAGCTCCTAAGTATCAGAGGGACGATCATGGTGGCCGCTGTCTTTCAGTCGCAGCTGATCATATCTGGAACAAACTCCCTTTGTCTCTACGTCTCAGTCCATCTCTGCCTTCTTTCAAAGCAAATCTCAAGACTCACCTCTTCAGAGAAGCATTCTATGATGATGTAGTTGTCGCGACCATGTGAATGTGCACTTTTGGATGAACAATGTTTACTGTGTGTGTGTGTGTGTGTGTGTGTGTGTGTGTGTGTGTGTGTGTGTGTGCGTGGACATGTGTGGGTGGGTGTGTGTGTGGACATGTGTGGGTGTGTGTGTGTGTGTGCATTATAATTGTTGTGTATACTGGGAGTTCGTTCCTGTAAGAGCCTCTGGATTTTTGTAACATTTATGTTTTGTTTTTGGTTTTTGTTGTAAAGTGTTTATGATTGTGTTCTATTCCGTCAATGGCGTCATTCTGGTAATGATGTTGTTATTGCTTTTGTAAAGCGCTTTGTGTGTTCGAAAGCGCTATAGAAATCACCATTATTATTATTATTATACAAATCACATTTAACTGGACCGGTACCAAGGAAAAGAACGATGAGTTAATCAGAGAAGTAACCTGTTCCATCAGCAGACTGATATAGATCTGTATCCACAGTTTGAAAAGCCTTTCAGGGACCTCTGGCTTTCAAAATTCACACTCTCTCTTACTCCCACATATTGCGGTGGGAGTCCAACAAATTTAAACTCATCTGTGTACAGCAGATCAGAAATCAACTAACCAACTTACAAAGAAGACGACAAGGACAGAGTGTGTATGTGTGTGTGGAGGATTAGGGGGGGAGGGGTGTGTGAATTTTGAAGGAAGGGGGGGAAACATTCAAGCATTGATTATTTATGAACAGGAACATTTTCATGACTATGAAAAATTATCTTATTGTCACCTTGCGTTATAATACAAGGTTGTTGAGATTAATTCATTACAGATGTGAATTGTTCACAGGCTATGTCGTCCAAGGATCCAATGGAGAGTATGCATTCCTGACAGCAGAAGAAAGAGTGGAGATGGTGAGGAGAGTAAAGAAGATGGTGCCACAAGAGAAACTCATCATTGCAGGATCCGGTTGCGAATGTAAGCTTTGTTGCTAATTGTTCCTGTTTCGTTTTATAACATGTTAGTTTCTTCTTTGTTATTGCAGTGGTGTGTGTGTGTTCTGATAATTTTCCAGAGACAGGCAGCATAATTAAAAAACATGACAGAAAAGATAACAGAAGCCAACAGCTGTGATGGCAATGATCATTTGTTGCAGAAGAGGATCTTCTTCTTCTTCTTCTTCGTTCATGGGCTGAAACTCCCACGTTCACTCATGTTTTAGCACGAGTGGATTTTTACGTGTATGACTGTTTTTACCCCGCCATGCAGGCAGCATACGCCGATTTCAGGGGGAGGCATGCTGGGTATTTTCGTGTTTTTATAACCCACCGAACTCTGACATGGATAACAGGTTTTTTTCTGTGCGCACTTGGTCTTGTGCTTGCGTGTACACACGAAGGGGGTTAAGTCACTAGCAGGTCTGCACATAAGTTGACCTGGGAGATCGGAAAAATCTCCACTCTTAACCCACCAGGCGTCAGCGACCGGGATTCGAACTCACGACCTCCCGATTAGGAGGCCGACGTCTTACCACCAAGCCACTGCGCCCGTCGCACAAGAGGATCAATAATACTTTAACATTTTTGAGTCACTTGAGAAAAAGTGACTCTATGTAATCGGTCAGTGTTAGTCTGTCCGGCCGGCCGTCCGGCCGGCCGTCCGGCCGGCCATCCGGCCGGCCGTCCGTAGACACCACCTTAACGTTGGACTTTTCTCGGAAACTATCAAAGCGATCGGGCTCATATTTTGTTTAGTCGTGACCTCCAATGACCTCTACACTTTAACGATGGTTTCGTTGACCTTTGACCTTTTTCAAGGTCACAGGTCAGCGTCAAAGGAAAAATTAGACATTTTATATCTTTGACAAAGTTCATCGGATGTGATTGAAACTTTGTAGGATTATTCTTTACATCAAAGTATTTACATCTGTAGCCTTTTACGAACGTTATCAGAAAAACAAGGGAGATAACTAGCCTTTTCTGTTCGGCAACACACAACTTAACGTTGGGCTTTTCTCGGAAACTATAAAAGTGACCGGGCTCAAATTTTATGTGAACGTGACTCATTGTGTTGTGAATAGCAATTTCTTCCTGTCCATCTGATGCCTCATATAATATTCAGAACTGCGAAAGTGACTCGATCGAGCGTTTGCTCTTCTTGTTTACTTTGTTATTGCAATGTGTGAGTATGTTGCGCATGTTGCAATCACAGATTGCAATTGCTTCATTGTTTTCTTTTTTTGTTCTTTTACTGCATCCATAGGCTATTAAAACTCCCACAATACCCACTGTGATTAATTATGGGTTAACTTTTACTGGTCTGGCTGTTTTCTACTCATGCTCAGTTTTCAGAGGGGAACTCCTCAATTTTCATAAATACTGAGGAAAAACTCTACGATTTGTCTACAGCCACAAGAGGCACTACAGACATGAGGAAAATTGAAATTGTAAAGTAAAAATATCTAGGAATGAATACTGCAGGCCAAGTTTTGCTAGGATTTATTTAATAAAATTTCTTGAAATGGCCATAAAAGCTTCGGCAATTGATTGTCACCTTTCCACCAACTGTGAACAAGTTTGGCAAATTGGCAAAGATTTCAGCGATTTAAGATAGATTTCAGTGTTTCACAGACTGCTGACGCCAAATGACATCCCTGTGCTTTGTGATATTTCTGCAGCCACAAGCGGCACGATAGACATGACGCAGAGGATGGCTGAAGCAGGAGCAGCAGCTGTGATGGTGGTCACTCCCTGTTTCTACAAAGCTAATATGACCAATGAAGCCATGATCGCACACTTCACTAAGGTACAAAACTATGCAAAAGAGAGCTTAAAAATACTTGAGTCACATAAATCAGGGGCGAGTTTAGGCAAAATTATTACCCCATCAGGGATGTCGTTAGGCGTCGGACATCGGACATATAACGATGAAAATCCCCAAATGTCCGATTCACATTGCCGCATGTCGGTCAGATGTCCTATCGTTTTAGCCTGAGCGTGGTCATTGTCCGATATGTACTCCATTCCTTCGGACAGCGCGATATTCGTTAATTTTCATTTCAAGATACAAATCTTCTAAAAGACCGAACGCTCTCGTGTTCAGCTGAAATCAGGGTTCGTACAGGTCATGGAAAACCTGGAAAGTCATGGAATTTGATTTTTTATTTTCCAGGCCTGGAAAGTCATGGAATTTCAATTCAAGTCATGGAAAGTCATGGAATTTAACAAAAATAAGAAAGAAAAAAATTAACCTTTGGCACGCCAGCGGCTATTTTCGTCGCCCAGCCATTCCCCCCCCCCCCCCCCTTTGCCAGCCAGTCGCCAGCACAAGGCTTGTTCGTATGACCAACTTCTCGTTCGTATTTGCATACGAGAATAACGGTATTTTTAACGGCACTTGAGCCAAAGCGAGGCTCACTTCCTTCCGTTATCTCGTCGTGTCGTCTGCGCTGCATTTGAGTCGGTTTCGTCGAAGTTTTCTGCTTTTGTTTTTGCATCGATAAAGTACTTTAGCGCTTCGACAAGCAAGATGAAGGATGATGAGTTGGAAAGTTTCTTTCGATTTGTTTCTTGACAACAAAAAGTATGCGGAATTGGAACGAATTACCAAGGAAGATCTTCGCAATGAACTGTGTATCGCGGTGAAAAAAATGACAGTTCGTCAAGTCACAGTGACGGTTACGAAACGGAATTTACAAAAGTGCAGATGGATACAAACAGTGACTGGGGAAGGTATCGTTCACTGGATCACGACTTTCATAGAAAGTCTTTCTATGAATGTAGTGGTCCAGTGAACGATACATTCCGCCTGTGGTCCATTTTACTGAAATGACAGGACCAGCAAACATTACCGATAATCTGACTGCGTAACAAATGCTTGACTTGCTTGTCGAAGAGACACTGCGTAGAAACTGACTCAAATTCGGTGCAAAGCAAGCCAGTGTCAAAACTGGCAGTGACAAGACGTAAACAGTTTGCGTGTTCGGAAATGGCGACCTGTGGATCTAGTCATGGAAAATGTTATTGAGGCTCATGGAAAGTCATGGAAAAGTCATGGAATTTTGTTTCTAAAAACCAGTGGGGACCCTGTGAAATTGAAGTTGCCAGTGCCGCGTGCGGATCTTTTCTTTTGTCGGGAATTCCCGAACCGTTTGCGGTGTGCGCTGTTTGGGTATAACCGTCTCGGTGCAGCGCATTGATCTAAAAATAGTGGATTATTTTTAGATCAGTGCATGCTACAGGAGTACGGGAGACAACTCCAACTGACTAAATTTGTCGTCTGCTTTTGTTTTCGATACGAGACGAAGCACTGAATTATGCCGCTGGAAAAAAAAACTAAAGCCTGCAAAAGATCAGCATTAGATCAAACCGATCATTTTGTTTTTCAACTTTTATCCAAATCATGCACCAAAGTAAGAGCTCTGAAGTTGTTCATGTTGGTTTCTTTTTTGTGGTTTCTTTGAAACTAAACAAATACAACATTATATGCACACTGTGTTGATGTATTTACTATATTACGTGTGTGTTCTACAGCGCGCGCGTGTGGGTGTGTCTGCGTGTGTGTGTGGGCGCATGACTTTGGAACAATTCCATGGAATGTGTTATAAGCTGTTTGGCGCAAATTCATAATGTCCTATTACACTTTCTGAAAGCGGTCAAATGTCCTGTTGATGCTGAAGAACTCAGGACATTTGTCCCATAGGTATGAATTTGTAGCAACATCCCTGCCCCATAAAACATCCGCTTTGCCAATTCAAAGTCAGCAAGAGTCTAGTAAAGCAGGAGAACATACCTTGTTGCCAGACCTTGTCACAGACAGCTCTCCCAGTTCCACAGGTGTCTCAAGGCGTATGCACTTTCCTGGGCTGTCATATCGAGGAGAACTACTTTGTCATCCTATGCCACAAAATATTAATTCTGTATTGTTAGCGCAGTAACTTCTTGAATGCCATTGATACATACACACATAGACACACACACACACACACATACACACTCCCCCACCCACATTTCTTAACCTTTTGTTTGTCCTTACTAGGTGGCAGACACCAGTCCTGTTCCAGTCATTCTCTACAGCGTTCCTGGTAACACAGGCCTTGACCTTTCCCCTGAGGTCATCGTCAAGTTGGCGTCCCATCCAAACATTATCGGCCTGAAGGACAGTGGAGGTGATGTGAGTATACATTATATATTATACATTATTTGTATTTTTGACCAAAATATGTCATTTTACACGGATCCGAGACAGTCAGTGTTCCTCCGAGACCGATCTGTGTCAAATGTCATATTTTGCTAAAAAAATACAAATAACATTTATGTATCGATCGATTCTGGTTAGAATTCCTTTTAGTTTTTACGATTGAACCCACACAAACATGCACTATTTTGTAGTCTCGGCTAACCGCCTAAATATGAATTTTGAATTATTCTCCTCTTTTTTTGTGTTTGTAAGTTTGTCAGAGAAACTGACTTAGTTGTTTGGTTGATTTTTTTAACAGCATTGTTTTTGTTTTTTTATTGAAAGGTGAGCAAACTAGGATTGGTGGCATTCAGAACCAAGGAAAAAGGTTTCCAGATTCTGGCTGGCTCCGCTGGGTTCCTCATGCCAGCCTACAGTGTTGGTGAGATGGTTTTCATAATATTCTCATAATTGCCATGATGAACTTACTTTTGAGGGATGAGACTTACGGGCGGGGATGTAGCTCAGTCGGTAGCGCGCTGGATTTGTATCCAGTTGGCCGCTGTCAGCGTGAGTTCGTCGAGAGATTTATTTCTCAGAGTCAACTTTGTGTGCAGACTCTCCTCGGTGTCCGAACACTCCCGTGTGTACACGCAAGCACAAGACCACGTGCGCACGAAAAAGATCCTGTAATCCATGTCAGAGTTCGGTGGGTTATAGAAACACGAAAATACCCTGCATGCTTCCTCCGAAAACGGCGTATGGCTGCCTAAATGGCGGGGTAAAAAACGGTCATACACGTAAAATTCCACTCGGGCCAAAAAAACACGAGTGTACGTGGGAGTTTCAGCCCACGAACGCAGAAGAAGAAGAAAGGATGAGACTTTTCAGCAGAGTGGCAGAATTGCGCGAATAGAAAATCCAGTCTGCGTGGGTACCTGACGTTTTCATATGGATTTTTGAAATCTTCCAGAGAGTAGTACAGTGGAGTCTGGGTACAACGAATCTCAAGGGAGATACATTTTAGTTCATTATATCAGTAATTCGCTGTAGAGTTTTCAACCCTAAATGGCCTTAAGACAAGTTTTCCCACTCACCTTCAAATGATCGTCCCATCGATCTTTCCTTGGAGAGTACAATCTCTGCATGTTTTCAACAGCTTCATAATATAATCCATAGAGGCATAGTTCAAATGTTCACTTTACTGTCACAATTTTAGAAGTAAAATTTAAAAAGTCGTGTAAAAGCATGTACATGTACATTCTGATCAATCTCCGATTTCATGGTGTCCACCAGTTCTGGCCAAGTTTCCTCTCAAGACATCAAAGAGACCGCCCCATAGGTTAAACTCCATCACTGACCCGGGTGCAGGAAGTGTTTCCTCTCTCATATGAAAGGGGAACCACTTCTCATAGCTAAAACTGGGTCAATGACCCCTGGGAAGAAGGTCAGTGTCTATAAAGAAGGACACCCAGCTATCACAATGGACCTGCCTTTGATCTGCCTCATTGTAGCCTTGTGACTTTTTAGAGCATTGTCATAGCTTAGCAGCTGATTGGAATACTGAAAACACAGCGGCGGTGGCTGTTCCGTGCACCTCCCGCTGTTTGTTCCGAGTTCGCTCATCACGCGATGTGCACTTGTGTTTGTGTATTTTTGTCTTTGGAGACAATTATTGACATCAGTTCGTTGTAGCCTTGTGACTTTTAGAGACAAAACGGCTCTGGGGCGATGAAAACATCTTTGTTATAAGAGGGGTTCGTTATGCAAATGAGTTCAAAAGGTTCGTTGTAGCCAGAAAGTAACAAGTAAGAAATAGAAGGCTGTCTGCCGGGAAATCAATGGCAGTTCGTTAAAAGCGGGATTTCGTTATACCCAGGTTCGTTATAGCTGGACTCCACTGTATGTACCTAATTTTTGAAAGACAGGAATTTCTTCTTTGTTGATCTTTAGTGAGCGTCACCCCTGATCAAAGGCATTTGATTTAAAAACATATCAATTAAACTTGTAGGGGCGCAGTGGCGTGGTGGTAGCCGTCGGCATCCTAATTGGGAGGTCGTGAGTTCGAATCCCAGTCGCTGCCCCCTGGTGGGTTAAGAGTGGAGATTTTTCCGATCTCCCTGATCAACTTATGTGCAGACCTGCTCGCGACTTAACCCCCTTCGTGTGTACATGCAAGCACAAGACCAAGTGCGCACGGAAAAGATCCTGTAATCCATGTCAGAGTTCGGTGGGTTATAGAAACACGAAAATACCCAGCATGCCTCCCCCGAAATCGGCGTATGCTGCCTGGATGGCGGGGTAAAAACGGTCATACACGTAAAAATCCACTCGTGCTAAAAACATGAGTGAACGTGGGAGTCTAAGCCCATGAACGAGGAAGAAGAAGAAGAAGAATTAAACTTGTGATCCATTAGGACAACCTCAAAGAAACCCCCCGACTTGTTCCTTTCCCCTATCCGAACACCTGTCTACAGGGACCACATTTGGTTGGCCCTTTGTGTGGTCGTTACCGACAGGTTCGACTGTGGTAGAGTTTTGATGATTCAAACAGTGTCATTGAAGGACTGTGTAACTTCAAAGGACATTTTTGTCAACATTTGACTTGTGCAGGGTGTGTGGGAGGTGTGTGCGGACTGGCTAACATCCTGGGCCAGGAGTTATGCACCTTGGTGGAACTCTTCAAGGCCGGCAAGATGAAGGAAGCTGAAGCCCTACAGCAGAGACTTGTGGGACCCAATGCCTCTGTGAGTGATAAAACTATTATTTGAATTCTTTTTTCTTATTATATTGCGTTCGGGAGCTATGACTATTATTTTAGCAGTGTTATGAGTATGATCCTTTTCTACTCCACAATTGAAGCAGCCATACTCTGTGTTTGCCCAGGAGTTTAAATTTTGTGAGATGGTTATAACTGTTGATACGGCAGTGTTATTTTTGTGTGAGCAGAAGTATTTAACAATTCATTTTTAAGTCTTGTTCATGAAATGTTACTATTTTTTTGAGTCACTTGAGAAAAAGTGACTCTATGTAATCGGTCAGTGTTAGTCTGTCCGGCCGGCCGTCCGTCCGGCCGGCCGTCCGTAGACACCACCTTAACGTTGGACTTTTCTCGGAAACTATCAAAGCGATCGGGCTCATATTTTGTTTAGTCGTGACCTCCAATGACCTCTACACTTTAACGATGGTTTCGTTGACCTTTGACCTTTTTCAAGGTCACAGGTCAGCGTCAAAGGAAAAATTAGACATTTTATATCTTTTCTCGGAAACTATCAAAGCGATCGGGCTCATATTTTGTTTAGTCGTGACCTCCAATGACCTCTACACTTTAACGATGGTTTCGTTGACCTTTGACCTTTTTCAAGGTCACAGGTCAGCGTCAAAGGAAAAATTAGACATTTTATATCTTTGACAAAGTTCATCGGATGTGATTGAAACTTTGTAGGATTATTCTTTACATCAAAGTATTTACATCTGTAGCCTTTTACGAACGTTATCAGAAAAACAAGGGAGATAACTAGCCTTTTCTGTTCGGCAACACACAACTTAACGTTGGGCTTTTCTCGGAAACTATAAAAGTGACCGGGCTCAAATTTTATGTGAACGTGACTCATTGTGTTGTGAATAGCAATTTCTTCCTGTCCATCTGATGCCTCATATAATATTCAGAACTGCGAAAGTGACTCGATCGAGCGTTTGCTCTTCTTGTTTTAATAGAATTCTCACCTGTTTAGTCCTTGCACAATATGATACATTGCAACTGTTTAGTTAATTGTAAGATATGGCTCACCTAATTGGTATGCAATTTGCACAGGTCACCAAGCAGCTGGGTGTGCC
Source organism: Littorina saxatilis (assembly GCF_037325665.1). Lineage (NCBI taxonomy): Eukaryota > Metazoa > Mollusca > Gastropoda > Littorinimorpha > Littorinidae > Littorina > Littorina saxatilis. Next base: position 33,520,058 of record NC_090256.1, read on the forward strand.
AGGTCTGAAAGCCGCTATGGATGACCTTGGTTACTATGGCGGCCCCACTCGCCTTCCCATGCTGCCCCTGACCGAGTCCCAGCTCACTGCTCAGCGCAACGTATTCAAGGAGTCGGGCTACATGTAGCCAGCGTCTTCTGTTTGCATGTACGGTGTGGCGACTGTACAGGGTGGTCTGCTGGTCCTTTTTTTTTTGTTTTTTGCTCCCAGTTTGTATTTGACCATTGAGGACCAAAATGAAAATAGGAACAGAGGTACAGTGGAACCCCCTTTTAAAGACCCCCAATTTAAGACTCCCTCCCTTTTAAGACCCCGTTTTCTTAGATCATAACCTCTGTTCATAACCTCTTAAAATTCACCCTTTTTTTTTTTTCAGACACGTCCCCTTTTTGAGACCCGATTTTTTCAGATTTGTGGTCTTGATAGGGGGGGTCCCACTGTAGCTGCAATCTGTGGCCTCTCTGGTGAGAGGACACCTCCCGATAATGGACACCTTCTGTAAAGTATTGCAGTTATCTTGACCTAAATATTCCAGTCACCAGCAATGTAGATATATATATTTTAACTGGTCCCAAGGGTGTCCTTTCATCACAAGTACCACTGTATTGTTGAACCACTCTCTTAACTGGTGTGAAAATGAAGTCGAACAGTATTGAGCAACGTTGAAAAATATTCCAGGGCTGTGCATTTGAAATTCAGACATCTATTAATCCTTACACTGGTGCAATTCTGCAACACGTTACATAGCCACTGGTGAATTAACAGAGAAAAAAATAAAGAAAAACTGGCATATAGGTTTTCGCATCCATGGGAGGTAATCGGAACCGACCAAACATACTGAGCCAGTAGCGCGACATATAGTGTCGTGACAACCAGGTGACAGTATATGTAAAGTAGCGTGACATATGTCGCGACAACCAGCCTAAGGGTTAAGTATGGATATTGTATTCAAAATGTATGTTTTAAAGTAGATTGACTGCATGTGTTGCTAAACATTCCATGGTCTTGCAGTTTTATGATATGATGAACTGTGAAAGTCTGATCAGGTGATGATGAACTGTGAAAGTCTGATCAGGTGGTGCGAGTTGTTGCATGCCATAACATGTCACATCATGTGAAAAAGAATTGTCAATTTTTTTGTAATATGTTGCTCGTCATGGGTATTGGTTGTAGCTTGAAATCACTTGAACTTGTGCTGCCAAATTGGTTCATAGGAGAGGCTTGTTGAAGCAGTAAGTAATTGTGTGATGTGTAGCACTATTTTAGAGCTTTGTGCATATTGAGTGTGTTTGTACATGTGTGTGTTTGTGTGTGTGTGTGTGTGTGTGGGGGGGGGGGGGGGTACTAGGAAGATTATGAGGTTGGAGGGGGGATTCATCATGTATTGTAATTCTTTAATCAGTGTTCCTTTTACTTTTTTACTCAGAATTTCCTGACTTTTTTTTATTAACGAAATAAGCCCAAGAGCCAAATCAAAGTTGACAATTAAACTTTTTCAATTATGAACACAATTTTTTAAATGTTGTTAATAGGTCAAATACATTATTTACAGAGCAATAATTGTAGCACAGAACGAGTTATCACTGTCCATGCTAGCAGATGACAGCTAGAGGCTAGGGATCTAAAGACGGTCCACACTCATCGGAGCACTACCTTGGCTCACTGAATTTCTATAATTCGAGATTTTCTGATCAGTATGATTTCTAAATTTCCCAAACCTATCCAAACCTTCCTGAAATTTCCTGAACTTTTGAACCTTAAATAGCCTCTCAATTTTCAGAACCTGTGGAATTCTGGACTGTTTAGGTATTGCAGAAAGGTCTGGGGTAAAAATATAAAGGTAAATTGAAATAAGGTAATGCTTTGTATACAAATATTTCCTGGCAGCGAACCGGTCAATTCAGCAGGTTGTGAACAATATGTATAGCGTTTTTCTCAGCCAGTTGTACAGTTGGTTGCTTGTAATCCAAAGTGCAATGTATTCTTTCACCAATTTCTGTTGCTATATAGAAGTTGTACAATTTAATGTTCATGATCTTTTAACGTACAGCTAAAAATGCAGGTGGTTTGCACAACATTCATTGCTGGTCTAGAAAAAAATACTATAATACTCATGGAAGGTTATAATTTTATTACACCGCAGCTAAGCTTGCGTGAGGTGATGTAACTGATCATGTAATGATTCATTGCGACTTATTGTGATATTTATGACTTAAAAGAAAACAAGATATACAATCAAGAATATTTAAAATGTCTGTGTGTGTGTGTGTGTGTGTGTGTGTGTGTGTGTGTGTGTGTGAGAGAGAAAGCGAGAGAGAGAGAGTAAATACTTGCAACTCTGACTTAGACATAATAACTCGGTTTAGATTCAAACTTAGAAATAATGTATGTGCCAACCTTGTGTAAACCATCATGTAAACAGTCAGATCTCTGTCCACACCTTTTTACTTGGACACACACCGAAAGCCAACAGCCTGGCTGCTTCTTATGCAGAGTGAGAATTGTGTGACCGGTTCATTTCATGAATGACACCTATGTCCATTTAGGAAGAGCTAAATCAGCAAATTTTTTAATAAATCTAAAAAATCACCCTCTCTGATTGTTGTGCATGTCCAAGCGAAAAGATGTTCAGATTATTCCTTGTTATAGCTTGGAGAGATGTGATTATTTACATCTTCCTTTGCACAGTAAGGAATCTAGTTATCCTTTTAACAATGTATTTAAACTATCGTGTTGAAGAGCTGCATGAAGCATATTTAACTCATTCTGCCAAGGATCCACACACACTTTGCTTCAAGTATTAGATTGGTTTTATTGGCAATATACATATGTATATAGAAGTAATAGTACGACTATTAGAATAAAATATTGGGGAAAGTTACAAGCACAAAGAATGACTAAACAAAATGTGTACGTTTAACATCTGTCCAACAAAAAAAAACCAGCTAGAAAACAATACCCCCACTGGAACTGACATTGGTTTACTACTATTCACTACTATTTAAAATGTGTTTTACCTATCACAGTATCCAAAAAAATATACCTTCTCCCCTACATTTTCTGTAGATACATTAAGTTAAACACCGAATATTTTCACCACTGAAAGAAAAAAATCACTACTCAAACAACAAATGTATAACAGAAAAAAAGGGCATGACTAATTAATGCTCAAACATTCACAGTGGTGTGTACTATACGATAAAAGCCTTCAATTAACAAAAATACCAAAATCATCACAATGTTGATAAAAATGCCAAATATCAGTTTCTTAAGCGTTGCAGGAGTCAACCTGCTTTTGCCTTTTTAGTGTCATGAAAATGCGTTTTGATTTGTAGCAGGCCCTGAAGGACTTTTACTAAAATATCATTTTGAAACAATACCATTTTCAACACACAAAAAGACTTGGTAAGTGACACAAATCTCAGCTCCCTAAAATGTGTTAGTAAAACAAGTAACTACATGTATATGTAATTGACTGGAATGCAGTTGGATTTGGAAGCTGTGGTCATTTTCAGAATTTTGAACCAACAAAACTATTAAAACTAATGCAGAAAAAGCTAGCACAGTAGTTGTGTGCAAAGTTAAACATCTGCTATCAAAATGACAGAACATATAAGGAGACGCTATACGTATAAGGGGAAGGGAGTTTAGAAAATAAGATATTCTACAAACTAGATTTATAGAAGGGAATAACGCAGACAAAAGTGATAACATTGGTTTTTACATTAATTTAACACTTTCATACTGTGACCAAACACTTTTTTTTTTAGATCTACTTAACGTCAACGTGATTGTTCAACATGCAAGTTAAAAGAAATAACAGGGTTAAATGATATAAGAACATGAGAAGTTGTCGATTTTACAAGGTGAGGTGGGAATTGAAGCATGCATGAAATCTACTGCTTTGTGGAGTGGTGGGTTTATTTCAGCAACTTTAATTAGACAGACCTCAGAAAAGACAGCTATATACCCAACCGAGAACAAACAATTAAGCTAACAAAGAAAAAATCCACAGAGACACGGCAAACAATGAAAACAGAAGAAAGGGAAACCATTACCATGCTCGGAAACAAAACAAAACCCATCATGAAAAGCGTGATCAACAACTGTTTGGCAAGCTACAGTTTGACCCTTGAAAACCCTAGACGAGCTTGATCTATTGCACATCTTAACAGTCACAGCAGGCAAGAACAAATGCTTTTCTCTTATATATTATCAGTTTCCCATTCTGCTAAAAACAAAATAAAAAATTCTGGTAAATGTCAATATTGCTTGAACTTCAGAGGAAAGGGGTTACAATTTATCATCACCCATTACGTGCAAGTTCACACCAGATACATTCATGCAGAAAACCACCAGTATAAGTATAGTCTGGAGATTTTTTTCTCCGTCTTTCAGTCTTGTTCACATGTAATAAGATTTCATCACATCAGCCCGTCAATATGGCTTTTGATCACCAGTCTCCATTAGAGTTTATGAAAAATTATCCTGGTTGTTATATCCCATACAAGTTTACCATTCCCAGCACTGTCAGTGTTTGGATGGGAGAGGTGCAAAGTGGCCTGACTCCAATTGTAACAACTTTAGGATGCTGAAGAACATATCTTTCAATTTTTCCATAGTTTCTAAGGTTACTCAAATGTAAGATGATCTCGAGTGAAATATCTTGTGTGATAGTTAAGAACAGATATTTCTTCCACACAACAGCAATTTTGTTAATCGTTCTCTTTCTTCACTACTTATTAAGTTTGGAGACAGACCACTTTGCCTGTGAGCCTTTTATTTGATCACTATGACTGCTCCTCACTCTATCGATCGCCTTCACACTAATGACTTTCCATGCAAACGAAGATCAAAAATTCAACAAAATAGGACAAACAAATAAAATAACCTCAAAAAAAATGTGTACTGCAAAGATGCAAGTACAAAACAATGTCAAACATGTCTTGCAATTAACTGCACAGACACTTCTAACACAGTCATATAGAGTGTATAAAAGCAAGGTGGCAAACAGAACAATTCTTAACAAGGTACAAGATCATGTATATATGCCCAGAAGCATGTGTATATATATCCATAAAATAAACCGAAAAAGCAGATGTAAAAGAAAAGCTGATGCAAACGAGATAATAGAGTAAAGATATAGAATAAATTCAGTCAAGAAGATTAATGCGCACACAAAAACCGAAGAACCATGCATGTGGTATTTTCATGAAAACACACACAAATATTAGTAAGTGAAAGATGCCTATAATGATACCAAAATTCAAAGCTCTACAAGAAAAACAAAACAACCTGCATACACGTAATAGTTTTCCTTCAAAGATAATTAAGGGCCTCAAGAACAATGATCAATAGAGATGTCAATAATATGCTGGTGGATGTAATATGCCATCACACCTACCGATAATGTAATTAATTCCTCACCAGTATTTTGATGTCAAAGAATTAATATGTCTCTGCACATGTCATTATGACACTGCAACACAGGATTAGCCATGCTTCCTATGAATTCAGTCAGCCATGTTTAAAACGCTCAAAAATGGTGAGGGAAGAGAAGGGTTTACATGCACAGTATGTATACAGTGCCGTAGCACAGCTCCTAAAAGTGGTCCGGCCATAAAAAAAATAAAAAGGTACGGTCCCTGGCCATTATGTTCTCCTGAACTATTAGTGACAATTTCTCGCTTAACGCTGTCATTGTGCGATCTAAGTCACGACCCCTCCTTCCTCCTAACACAGCGCTGAAGCTTATGAAGACGATTTTTTTTTTTTAACAAAAAACTGGTCCGGCCATGGCCGGAGTGGCCGGTAGGGCTGCTACGGCCCTGTGTATATACATAAACATCATGCACAAAAACACTAGATTGCCATGAAATGGAGGGAAAGAGTCTTCACCTGAATCAAGCAAGAAAAAAACTTATGTCAAGCTTCAAGGTGATGCTGTTGCTTAAATGAAAATGAAATCAAACTTTAATGTAGCAGATTTTGTTTTTCTCTTGAGAGTATAAGTTTAATGCAATGAGTGACAGGGAGCTACTGCTGTTGAGACTCTTGCCATTATTGTTATTCCACTCACAAAATACCCTTTCTACCCAGCAACTGCACCTTTACAGTTAAGTACAGATACTTTTGTGATCTGAAGACAGACCGTGATCATTTAAAGCACAAGCAAACAATCACAAAGATCCTTACAGTCAGCTGTACCAATGGTGATCAAAAACCCAATTTTTCAAGTTCCTTTGCAATCGAGTAAACTGCTTCTTTTTCCATAAGAATAGACAACACACTGTACAAACACAAAAACAAGAAAAGTAAAGTACATATTGCTTTGTGAGTAGGGTGCCTACATCACTTGCAAATGCCAAATGAGCAAAGTGTGATCATTCATGCATAAAGTTGTATAGAAATAAGTGCAGTAGAAATTCAGAGTCAGCACAAACCGTGAACTGATTCAACCATTACTGTCACTTTGATAAAAAGATGTTATCACAAATGCAAAACATGCACAGACACTTAATTAATTATGAAAGGAATCAATATCGTATATCTGAAGCATGATAGATAATGTAAAAAAAAGTTTTGAAGACAGTTTCACTTTCAAAATGAAACAAAAAAAAAGAAAAGTGGAAGGGGAAAGGGAGTGTAAAAACGAAAAGTAAAATATCAGGCACAGTTTGGTGAGCGTTACATGACGGACAATTAATTATGCAAGTAAAAACAAAATAAAAACCAAAGAACTAAAAAAATAAAAATTTAAAAAAAAGTGTATACGTATATATATGCTAAAAAAGTATTGCTATGACAGGTCCTGCCCTGACAAATAAGCCAGAAAGCGTATGATCGTTGGTCAGTAGTGGAAGACGTAAACAAGTTGTAAAATGTATCACAAATATGCATGCAGCACTTCTGCTGTGTAAGGACAGCAGCTATTTTCCTATTAACAAGTCATGGAATACATGTCTTCATGTCAAAACATAGGTGTTCCCCAATATTGTCAAATAAAACATCAACATAAGCCTGTCAGGGTCAACTTTAAAGTCATACAGCAACATGGTCTTGCAGTCATCTTTCTTTATGCATGCTTATTTTTCCACTATCTGTTGATTCAGTGATGGAAGTTGGCACACTACAAAAGATCGATACAAATCCGCAGCAGCATTTTCACTTGTACATATTCCCTGCCTTTTCTGTATGTTAAAAATGCGTCCTTATTTCAATGACTGATGAAAATATTGTCCTGAATGTATCAACGTTGAAAATCTGTGCAATTTTCACTCCATCTATAAGGCACGTATGCAAGCTGGACCATAACTGAATGGTTTACAACCAGATGGTTTAACATGACTAGCAAAATAGTTTTTTCTCACCAGTAGAAAAAATATGTATATAACATTGTGCCATTATGATCAGAAAAACAAGAAAAACAACACCCAAGTGCTACATTGTGCATTGACCTCAAATGCAGACGCTATCTAATTTTGTGCCATTATCTGGTTTGCTATGACTAGCAGAATAGATTTTTCTTGCTAGTGGACAAACTATAAAATCCAAAATAGTGCCAATATCAGCAATTGTCGACAATTAGGCCTGTAATTGTACATCATCATAATGAACAAGTCCCAAAAGGGTTTCTGTGTGTGACGAAATTTCCATGGAGCTTTTCTGGGAGCGGGCTCATTATTTTTCATGTCCAAGAAGCAGACTGATCGACTATGGGGATTATTACAGAGCTAACATTTTTCAATGACTGATGTCAGTGATGATACCAGCGTGCACCATTGTGGTACGTTACTGTGATAATGACATGGACCCATGTTTATACAAACGCGAGTCAAAATCTCAGTTCTAAGGCCGTGGTGTGACAATTACACCAAAACAGACAGGCTTGATGGACCTGGAACCCAATGTGCAGAGCAGTTGCAAATCGCATTCACCAACACATACTCCTTTCACCCCTTGACTGCTTTTCCACCACCTCTGTCTCTACTTGCATGGGGCTGGAAGCAGAGGCTCACTGTCACCTTGGCGTGAAGATCACCCGACCTTGACCTTGGTGGGCAGACATCCGACGTGCGAGTAGGCTGCCAGTTGAGTTTCACCGCAGATAGTACGCGCTGTTGGACCTCATCTTTCCGTGTCGTAAAATAAGTCCTCCCACGTTGGATGGTGGTTTCTGGGGCGCAGAGCGTGCCAAGTATCTCGTGCTTTCTTGGACTCATGAGACACTTTGGGCTTGTTGGGGGTCACAGCAGTCTTCAGCTCCTCCACCTCACCTAAGATGTGTTCACTAGAAGAGGCCTCCAAGAAGGGGGACTGTTTTGCGAAGCGCTCCACCATGAAAGTGGTGATCAGGTGAGCTATTTCGCCCTGTTGTTGACAGAGGGAGAGCAAGCAGAGGGATGCATCAGTTTACACTCGCCCATGCTCGTCAACATCTAAACTATCTGCCTGTAAGATTTAAATGACTGAACAAGGATTTAGGCTTCGTCATTTAAGAAAGGGCTTGGTGTCTCTTAAGAGGGTGTGTGTGTGTGTGGGGGGGGGGGGGGGGGGGGGGGTGGGCCTACTTCTGCTTCACAATACTTGAAGCACAACCGGAATTTGGAAAGCACTGGCTGACATCACATGCAGCTGTGTCTAAAAATGTTTGTTTTCAGATCCTTTTTTCAGCACAGTTCTGACAATGCCATCTAAGATGCATTTTCATGTAGAGTGTAGGTTGTTACATTGTGAAAATATAATGATCAGAACTGAACGGCCAGTCTGACGCTTGGCAGTCAAGCACCAACCTCAGCTACACATGAATAAGAAACAGCTGTAGTAGCCAGGAGTACTGATAAATGAGCTTCCGATGGGACAGGGAAAGAGGTTAGACAAGATTAAAAAGGGGTGCACGAGGGTGTATGCAGTCTGCCTCTAATCCCATGCTGACCAGAGGCAGAGTGGAGATGGGAGGAGAGGAGGTGGGTCGGCGGGCGATGGACGTCAAGGGACGACACTTCAAACACCGAGTAAGACACTGGTGCTCTAGACGGACAGGCCAGGGTTGATTGCTCTAAGATGGGTTGCCCACTATCCATCTCGACACCTCTCCCTGCAAAACACACAGTCACAGACAAGTCAACAAACAGTACAATATACACAATACATCACACCTCATGAGCTCAGAGACTGGCTTCAGTGCAGCAAACTGGTAATTGCTTTGCAAAATCAGGATGGTTGTGAAATCAGGAAACGAAGCTGGTCCAAACATAAAATTGTTGCTTTGCTGATAATTTTTTGACAGAACAATGAATCCACGGTTACCAACAAAGACAGGTTGATTCCAACTTATAACACCTTTACAATTACACAAACAATCTGGTAAAAACTTGATCCACCTCTGATACTATTATTAAATTCAACACAGTTGACATACAACAAAATATGAACATCCTGCACCTGTAATAGAAAGTTGCTGCAACAAGTGAATAATGACAAAACTCCAAAATTGGCTTCCATTCTTTGAGCAGCAGTAAGGCCTTGAGGGACTTTACAACTGGTAAAAACGTTAAATTTGACATACTGGGCCTTTTCAGCATTAAAAGCCGCCCCAAGTGGCAGAGTACTCACGGGGAAGGAGTAGATGAAGAGGGCGATGAGCAGCAGGAAGAAGAGGAGGACGATGAAGCCAATGATGACCCATTTGTAGTTGCGCCAGATGATGAACTTGAGCGTCTTGAACGGGGATGTGAACCACAGGAATGACGTCTCTGGCCGCCTGAAATCAGATTCAGATTATCACTGTATCCTCTGAAGACAGAATACAGCTGCCTATATTGCATGAATAAGTCATCTCTGTACCAAGTGGCCCCACTAGTGTTAAAAGCGTGGGTACATTCAACATCACTGTGATCAACTCTATGTGGGTACATGGAAATGTTTTTGTTCCCAATGATCTTTATTTATTTGTATTTTGCCTGAGAGCCATGTTTAGGTATGAAGCTCTATTATGTGTATGGGTGAGCCAGTGATTGCTCCATTGCCAAGCTGTGTTCCTTGTGCTTTTAGCCCACTGGGCTGAATAGAAACAAGAAAAAGAGAAAAGGCCTCACCAAAGATAAGTAAGACACAGACAAGTACAGATCAGCACAAAGAGAGGCACAAAAGCACTGTGAAGAAAAAAGGGCACAAAAAGCTCAGGACACACAAAGGCACACAGACAAAATGTTACAGAGAAAGACATCAACAAGCAGAGAGACACAGCAAGGCTAAAGACAACCGACTATGATGTTGCACTGCACTTACTTGGGGGGCTCTAGGGTTGGGTTGGCGTTTGGTTCCTCCCGTCCCAATCCCGCCGGCTTGGTCTCTGCTTCCTCTATCGGGATCAGTTCCAGCTCCATCTCCACCTTGCCCTGTAACCATGACAAAAGTCATCGTCACAACTCTCTTACAATCACAACCACTCCGATAACTCTGTAACAATCATCACCATGACAACCCTGTAACTATGACAACCACTCCGATAACTCTGTAACAATAATCACTGTGACAACTCTGTAAATATGACAACCACTCGAATAACTGTTACAATCATGACCATGACTACTCTGTAACTATGACAACCATGCAGATAACTGTAGCAATCATCACAGTGACAACTCTGTAACTATGACAACCACTCAGATAACTTTGTAACAATAATCACCGTGACAACTCTGTAACTATGACAACCACTCTGATAACTGTAAAAATGACAATCATCACAGTGACAACTCTGTTACTTTGACAACCACTTGTTTAACTTTGTAATATTGACAACTACAGTAAAACCTGTCAAATAAGGACACCCTTGGGACCAGACAAAAGTGTCCTTATTCTGCAGGTGTCCTTATTAGACAGGTGCAAGTAAACGCAACAAAGTCAAGTTGAGAGAGAGAGAGAGAGCACTGCACATGTACATGTACATTTATAAGAAAAACAGAAGCTGTTTAGATTAAATAACTCAACTCAACTCAAATTTATTAATCCATATGGAAATTATGTTGTAACAATACTCATTTCCAATCAAAAGAATAAGAATGCATACTAAAAAATAGAGAAACATTTAATATTGACTGTTGTAAAACAAGTCTAAAAACTTGTGATAATGCATGTTTCAGCTACTAGGTACTGCCCTGCCTTTGATCTGGCCGCACACACAGATTTCCACTCTGTTAAACTCGGTCACTGACCGGTCACTGACCCCGATGCAGGAAGTGTTTCCTCTCTCAGATATGACAGGGGAACCACCTCTCATGGCAAAAACTGGGTCATTGACCCCTGGGAAGAAGGTCGTGTATTTTAACAAGGCCACCCAGCTATCACAATGCCTTTGATCTGGCCGCACACATATTTTCACTCAGTTAAAGTCGGTCACTGACCCCGATGCAGGAAGTGTTTCCTCTCTCAGATATGACAGGGGAACCGGTATATGACTTATTATGGACCCAAAATACGTGTCCGCGTCCGTAATGCCGAGGTGGCCGTAACGTACTGGTGTTTTACAGTGTAAAGCAGTCCGTGCCGAGACTGACTGTCCGTATTCTGCGAGTGTCCGCTAAGTCCAGTGACCGTATTTGACAGTTTTCACTGTACCACTGTGAAAACCATTCCCTCCAAACAACTTTTTCTTGATTGTATTCAAACAGAAAGCTAAAGTCTCATCTCAAATATGTGACAAACACCTCACTTCTCTTGAAAAGATTTGTATTCAGGTTATTTCCCACTCAATTGTGAGAAAAGATGCATCAGTGCCGCTGTAATTGAAATTCCTTGCTTCAAACCAGGAAGGAAAGCTGTCAAAATAGGCAGACTAACAAACAAGGATTAGATCTAAGAACTAAAGGGAAGTTAATGTGCTAAATATAGAGTGCTACTTCCCTTTGTTTCTTAGATCTTGTCATTCGCATTCTGCCTCATTTGTTTATGATTCTAACAAGGATTAGATCTAAGAAATAAAGGAAAGTAAATGTGCTAAATAAATTGTTTACTTCCCTTAGTTTCTAAGATCTTGTTATTATCGATCTGTCTCACTAAGTTTATGATTCCAACAATCAAGGAATCACAAAATGATGACTAAAGAATGAATTACCGTAAGGAGACGTTCTCCAGTCTCGTCATTATAGCAGGGCCAAAATCCTTTCAGACGCTTCATTTCAAACAGGTTGCCTGTCTTGATCTGGTTCACGCCCTGCATGTCTGGCAACAGGCTCAGGTTGCAGGACTTGGCGCGCTTGGCCGGAAGCGGGATGCAGTTCAGGTTCAACTCCATCGTTCCTGTAAAGGGACATTTAAAAACAATCAAAATCGGTGGGATCATCTCTGTGTTTTTACCTTAACTCCCCACAGGTTGAAACAACTACAACTGTTCTCCAGTTCTGTCTCTGGTAAGCTGAGTTTTGGTATGATGAGGCCTGTCCATTCTTTTACAGGGTGTACCACAAAAAGAGGGACAAAAAGAAACTGTAATAGTTTCTACAAATACAAGAATTTTCGCAAGATTTTTTTCACCAGATGTGGACAACATCTCAAATTTTTATTATACCAAAGCATTTTGAAATCGAAGAACATTTGGTTGGTCTTGTCAGTAATTGATGACATGTTCAATCCAGGCCCCGCGCTGCTGGATGACGTGGGCCACAAAAAGAGGGACAAAATCAAACTCTCATATTTTCTAAGAAAATAATTGTTTCTTTCTGATTTTCAGGTGATATATCCAGAAGACCTGTAAGTTTTATCTGACAGAAGAATGGACCCCTACGATCACTTTTCCGTCGAAGAGAGGACCAAGATTGTGGAACTGTAAGTCGCCTACTCTGGTTCAAAGACAGTTTCGACGCGAACACCCTGGGAAGAAAATACCACATCGTCATACTATCACACGCTTGGTTGATAAGTTCAGAAACACTGGTAGTGTGGTTAACAACAACAAAGGACATTCTGGTCAGAAAGAAACAATTATTTTCTTAGAAAATATGAGAGTTTGATTTTGTCCCTCTTTTTGTGGCCCACCCTGTTGTCCATCAAGTTCTTTCTCTGCTAACCCCAAGCTTTTGATTTTTTTCTCACAAATAAATTTACTTCTGCTTCTTTCAAAATCAAACCAGAAAACTTGAATATGCCCTAGGTAAAGAAGGCAACAGGAAGTATGGAGAGGAGGAGAAGAAGGAGGCGGAGATGAAAAAGAAGGGGAAGAAAAAGGAGGCACGCATTAATCCCAAAACAGAACGTTCCAACATTCAGAATCATTAAACCAAGAATTGTAGGTTATTGGGACGTCTAATTATTGACAAAACGTTAATGTTTAGTTTTTTTGTCAAAAATTAAAACGTTCCAATAACCTACAATTCTTGTTTTTTGATGATGGAGGCATGCATATCCTACCCAGGAAGTCGTCAGCAGAGAACTTGTCGTTGTCCCAGATCTGGACCATGAGGATGGGAACCGTGTGCAGCTCCGTCTCGTCCAGGCTCCAGAAGTGTTCCTACACAAAACAATCACTCTTAGCTCAGGGAATACACTGGAACCCCCCTTTTAAGACCTCTCAAAATCTGAAAAAAGTATGGTCTTAAAAGGAGGTACATCATTTTACGGAGACCATGAAGAGACAATCTGAAAAAAGTATAGTCTTAAAAAGGAGGCGAAAATACAACATTTAGTCAAGCTCAGTCGAATTCACAGAATGAAACTGAACGCACTGCATTTTTTCACAATGACCGTAGTCCGCCGCTTGTGCAAAACGGAGTGAAACTGACGAGCCTGTTCAGCGCTGTAGTGGTTTCGCTGTGCTGCATAGCACGCTTTTCTGTACCTCTCTTCGTTTTAACTTTCTGAGCGTGTTTTTAATCCAAATATATCATATCTATATGTTTTTGGAATCAGGAACCGACAAGGAATAAAACGAAATTGTATTTAAATCGATTTCGGAAATTTAATTTTGATCATAATTTTTATATTTTTAATTTTCAGAGCTTGTTTTTAATCCAAATATAACATATTTATATGTTTTTGGAATCAGAAAATGATCGTTTAATAAAAAAATAATTTTAATTACAATTTTCCGATTTTTAATGACCAAACTCACTCATTAGTTTTTAAGCCACCAAGCTGAAATGCAATACCAAACCCCGGCCTTCGTCGAAGATTGCTTTGCCAAAATTTCAATCAATTTGATTGAAAAATTAGGGTGTGACAGTGCCGCCTCAACTTTTACAAAAAGTCGGATATGACGTCATCAAAGGTATTTATCGAAAAAAGGAAAATAAAGTCCGGGGATATCATTCTCAGGAACTCTCATGTCAAATTTCATAAAGATCGGTCCAGTAGTTTAGTCTGAATCGCTCTACACACACACACGCACAGACACGTACAGACACACACAGACACAGACACAGACACAGACACACACACACACACCACAACCCTCGTCTCGATTCCCCCTCTATGTTAAAACATTTAGTCAAAACTTGACTAAATGTAAAAAGTATGGTCTTAAAATAGAGGACGTCTTAAAAGGGGGGTTCTACTGTATAAGCAAGTGGACAGGCAGAGACATTAATATTTTTTCATAGCTTTAAAGTGGTATTCTCTGTGGAGTGTCAAGAAGCCTCTACAATTCTTAGATCCCTGATTTTCAAGTGATATTGCGGTGGACAATCATCACTCTGAAACATTTCCTGTGCACTTTGTAAATGAATGACACACATTGTTGCTATGATATGATTTAAACTGATACAACACATATTTTACAGACTAGTTTAGAAGCAGAACGGAAGTTTGAGACAGTATTCTATAATCTCTTTTCCATATCACAAACAAAGATAGCTTTGATACATGGAATGTCTTTTGACGCAACATCTTTTTGCGGGCAGGACATATTGACCTATATATTTTGAATCCAGGTCCAACTGACCTATTGTTTACTGTGTCTGGGAACAACACTGTACTCAGCGAAATGGTACGAGTTTTGACAATGGGAAACACTTGCGTTCACAGAAAATAGCGTTCACAGAAAATAACACTTTGAACATGAAAGTTAAGACAGGGCCAGTACCTTCTTCTTGACCACCATGGTCTGTTCAGCCACCATGTAGTCAAAGGGGAAGAGAAAGCGCCAGTTGAAGTTGCCCTCTCCGTCCAGCGACCTGGAGTCAAAAGCAAATCATTAAAACACAAAGGCGCAGACCAAGCAGTAAAACAACATGCCTTAACTTAAACCAATGAAAGAAACAAATGAGGAATAATAAAAAATAAAAAATGAAGAAGCAAAAGGTAAGAAACTTTCACACAAATTAAACTCATCTAAAATCAGCCTTCCCCTGATCCAAGAGAAATGTGTTTGTTTGTTTGTGTGTTTGCTACAAGTGCATTCATTTCGTATCAACTTGATGCTGCACATGCATCTCAAAAACCAGCCTAAGTCTAATATAACAGAAAGTTCTTGTTTGCTTGTGTGTGTGTGTGTGTGTGTGTGTGTGTGTGTGTGTGTGTGTGTGTGTGCATGTGTGCGTGCGTGCGTGTGCGTGCGTGTGTGTGTGTGTGTGTGTGTGTGCGTGCGGGTGTGTGTGTGTGTGTGTGCGTGCGGGTGTGTGTGTATGTGAGTGTGCATGCGTGTGCGTGCAAGGCGTGCATGTGTGTGTGTATGGTTTTACATGCAAGTGCATCCTGAACAAATGAACATCCACCCACCTGTAGTGGACGTCGGTCTCTTGTTTCTGCTCGATGCCGGACATCCAGCCAACGACGTAGATGTCGCTCATTTTCTCCCCTGTGATGGACTCCTCCTCCAAGATGACGTCCACTGTGTTCCAGATGATGCAACGCAGCTCGTACCTTCACGGTCACAAACAGCCACACGTCATCACACAATACATTCACCATTACAGCACAGTACAACAAAATGGTAGTAAAAGTGAGGACGAAAGTTGCTTGTTAGTCCAAATGTAATTGTTTTTCAAATTCATGTAACCCTAGGTTTTAACAAAAATAACCTTTGCCTTGCCTTGCCTTACTATCTTAGATTGCTTTGGCACAGTCTCCCTTACAGTTGTGGAAATACACAATGTTAGGAAATAACTGTCAGGTTTACATGGGTTGTGAAAGGGTGAATACTCTTGCTTTTAGTGAGTCAAACTTTCCCACGTGATGTTATAGGCCAGTCACTAGTGAGGGGTGTGTTTGACACACGTGGACAAGGAGCACGTGTAGAAAGCTTGCCTCACTAAAAGAGTATTGACTCTTCGCAACCCATACAAACCGACAGAGTCATTACCAGAGTTGGTCTATTTAGAGCCCTTTCTTCCCTTCGTTATCTGACCTTATCATTACCACTCTGCTTTTATTGGGAAATCTTCTGCGCTAATGGGCTTTTTAACTCTCAGTGTCACCTGATGGTGAGAGTTTCGAGTGCCACATAGACAGCATGATGACATCTTCAAGAGTTTGAAAACTATTTTTGTGACCACAGATTTTACTCACTTCTTGGCTGTGCGGGGCGCAATGTTGAAGGGAGGACCAGGGGGTCCCACAGACTTGGGGAATATGTCCACCCACATGAAGATCTTTCCCTGAAACATCATGTGTATCATTCTTAATTCCTGCTCAATGTTGCTCACAGTGTAGTCTTGTTTCTATCCTGAATAGCAATGAAGTCAAAACTTGTATAAAGCCGGGTGCACAAAGGCGCAGCTGCATATGTGTGTACACGTCATACAGACGCAAACAGTAACAGACACCCACACACTCTCTCTCTCTTACTCACACAAAAACACACACTTTTTCTCTCTCTCACACACACTCACACACACACACACACACACACACACACACACACACACACACACACACACACACACACACACACACACACACACACACACACACACACACAGAGGAAAAACAGACGGACAGTATCACACATATACCCCATGAAGTGACCAGGGATTCATAATGACTAACTCTGTTCCAATTCTACCCGTATCTCTTTTCAGTTATGAAGAAGTTAAAATGATCCCTTTCCAATCATCGGAACACATGGTAAAACACTAAAGTCTAAAGACAACTGGAAACGTGTAAAATATAATATACTAATTTTAGAATGATGCATTTTCTTTCGCAGGTGGAATGAACACACCACCGACACAATGTCAGCAAAGGCCACATGTACTAAACTACTTTGCAAAGAAAAGGACAAGAAAATAAGAGAGATGTGGACAAAGACGCATGGAAAATTTGACACAATGACACAGAGAAGCATGCCAGACAAGAATGCTTCAAGAATCAAACAGTCAGTTAATACACTACGATTAAGGCGAAAATCACTTGAACATTAATAATGATAGATATTGGTTTTAAATACTTCATGTATCCTTATTTCTGCATCATTTTTTTCTTCATGTTGGAAGCACTGTGTAATTAATGTAGTGCACAAAGGACACTACCACATGTTCATTGATTCCCCTTTAACACCAAATGTTTATCTGACCAGATGAGAACATTTGCAATGTGGAGACAATGGGTTTGTGGGTGTGAGGCTTATTTCTCAGAGAACAAGTGTGAATAGACACGAGACAGAACGTCGTCTCAATTTCATCAAGTGGAATCTGTGCTTCAGCAACTTCCAGTAAGGTGAAAAAAGAACACACATTGCTCTGGGTGTAAAAGGCAGAAACATCTTGTATGAAGAGAGGATGTGAGAAAGACAATGATCAAGGCCAAATCATTGAAAATACTAAACTAGCACATGAAATTCATGAACCCGACATGGTGTATGATGCATTAATAGAAATAATAGAAAAGGAAAAAAAAATTCAAGAAGATGAAGAAGAAAAAACATGGACACAAAAATGTAAATGCAAAATTAATGGGAAATAAATGGTATTTAAATACAACTGCCAAGCAGCCAACTAAACGTAAAATTTACAAAAGTTTTGATGTTTAAATCAATCAATAATAAAACGACAAGAAAAGGCAGGCATCAGACGGAACGTGAACGACAGTGGGATAGGGCGGGGGTGAGAAATGGAGGAAGTAATTAGCAACCGACTGACATTTGTCACCTGCTTAGTTTTAGATAATCAACATCCACTCAGGACAAAGTCAATCAAAAAGTTCATTCTTCGGACATAATAACAACAAATCATAACCAACATTTAAGCAGGCATGGAGTTTCTCCATTTCAGACACTGAAAATGCAAAGACACAATTTCAAGGAAACGGAGAGGGAAATTAATGACAGGGAAACGGAGAGGGTGTAAAATGCAGGAGGTTTGTGCCGACAGCTGTCAAGGATACTTTTCCAGTATATGACACTCACCGCATCCTGTAATAATTAAGACATCCAAGTTTTAACATGACTGCATGACTCTGAAACTGTTCAACACTGAGGAATTTTTAACATCAGCATTTCATAACTGAATTTGTAATGCCTATTTGTGACCCTCCACCACGGAATGAGTCGCATGTCACCTTTGCATTAATTTTTTTATTTCTTACATTTTCTTTAAGAGTTTTTTTATGCTCTATCCAGTGGTGAAACACGGTTTAGAAAACAGCAAAGACTTTTGGAGTTATAAGCCTGGGACTAAGGTGATCCTCACACTGATACCTGACACCTGCCGGACGTATATTAGGCCTAGCGCAGAGCCCAGCGAGGTGACATCCGACTCATTCCGTGGTTTGAGGGTCACATTTGTGTAATTTGTGAGCCAGCTAACAACTCCATATTATCCCACCATCGCTGCATCTCACATGTGAATGAAAATTATATAAACTTGTCAAAAGGAACTCAGTATGTATGTGCGGTTGTACACATATCTTTGTCACTAGGTGGTTCACCCTAAAATCAATGACACTGTAAGAAAAGCCATTCATTTCCCTACATTACAGGCCTTTTCAGCAGTGCAACAGACATTAATATTATTACAACCTCACAACTAAAACACAAAAAAGGCACTGGTTTTAGCAATTGTCTTACAAGGCGGGTACCACTGTGCAAGCAAATCAAACATGTAACAGCTGGATCAAGACAACGTATGTTTACTGTATAAGACACCGAGGCGAATAAAAATGTAATTGTTCAAGAGCATGGCGTCACCTGTTCAATGCCAGGCTGCAGGGTGTTGAAGAGCGGCCTCCTCTCCACGTGTTCCTTCACGATGGGGAAAGCGTTGAGCACGTGCAGCGCCAGACGCTCCTCTGCTGGTCCCATCTCGTTTGACGGCGCTTTGTCCTTCTCTGCAACACACCGAGTGAGGGTTCAATTTATAGTTTGCCGTATTTTATAGCCCCCAAGGCGGTACAGAGCATTAGCTGCATCTCTCATTTTTCAGACCATACTGAAAGCCAGCCACACACACACCCACACACCCACCCACCCACCCACCCACCCACACACACACACACACACACAAAACAGTTCACAGAAAATGAAATATAAATTGTATTTGTTAGCATTTCAACTCTTTTTTCCTCTCCTGCCATCCCAAACAACAACTACCAGCCGGAAAATATCCCCCACTCACCAAACTCTGCGAGAGTGAAGACCCTCTGGCCGACTTTGACGGAGTTGTTGCCGTAGTACATGGGTCCTGACAGGCGGTTCTTCACGCAGTAGTCCTCCAGAATCTCCTTGGGCTTGCGGCTGTCTCGCCACATGTTGATGCCAGTGCTGCACACACAAACAAACTATATGCAGTCTTCCACATCATGGAAAAATCAAAGTTATACAGAGGAACCCCCCCTTGATTTAAAACTTGCTACAGTGGAACCCCCCTTGATTTAAAACTTGCCCTCTTTTAAGACCTTGTTTTTTTCTACAGGAGCAGACCTGTTTACCCTCCCGGATTGTCCGGAATTTTTACGGATTTGGAGTCTAAATTCCGGTATTACGGAAATCTACCGAAAATTCCGGAAATTGCGGTCGAGAGAACCTTTTTCGTGCGTGAAAATTCGAAGTCGAAATTGTGGTAGTCACCAGGACTGTGATTTCAAGGCTGACCGAAACAGCCTTTTCTGCGCATGTGCACAGCAAGGTATTTGTCGGATTCCGCGGTTTTGAGATCGACATTGGTCCGAAGGGTAATATAGGGCCGATCTCTGTGGGTTCGAAATGCCAACCAAAAAAGCGAAAGTTGTACAGAAATATCGGCAAAACTATTAAGTCAAGTGGCGGTGTCTGGTGAAGTTTAAGAAGAGCGAACCACATTCATTTTGGTGATCGACTTGAGATCAGTGCAACAACAAAGCTAGTCAGTTAGAATACGAGTCACGTCGCGGCACGTGTCCCGAGGTTAGACGCAGCATTAGTTTTTAACAAAATGCAGTACACAAATGAACATGGAAACAAACAAAAACACGAAATTATGTTTGGCAAAACATGAGCCTGCTTCGCATCGAGTTTATTTGACCTAGGTCTCTACTTCCACAGAATCTCCCAGACCTGCGAACCGATCTCTCACTACGGTCAGTCGCGCCAGAGACATAGATGTAGGTCTATGGTCGCGCTCATCAGTGACTTGCGCTGTTGCCGAAATTCAAGTCTTTCTGAGTCTAAAACTGATCTCCATTAATATTTCTCCAATATAGCAAAGATCACAGTTCTTTGAATCGAAAAACTTACAACAAAATGTTTAAATGAAATAAACGAATCGGTCCTCTAAAATTAAAGGTAGCTTCTGGAGAGAGTTATTATGACTGGTTTTAATGTAGGATGTCTGATGTGACAGAATGTAAGGTGGTTTTGTTCACATGCATCTTGATTGTAAATAGTCCAAGGGCAGAGTAGGGGGGGTGGGGTGGGGGTGGGGGGGATGTTACAGGGGTTCCGGACCCCCCCTTGCTGTCAAAAAAGCAACAAAAAACACAAAAATTCCGTCTGTGGAAAAAAACAAACCCCATTTTCTGTCTGAAATTGTTGTCGGGAGCAGATATCAATGAAGATAAATTGCCATTATTTAATACTAACTTTAAAAGAAATAATGAGTGGCTGCTGACACCAGTTTATCGTCTTTAAAATCAAGGATAAGCCGCAAATTGTTAATAAAATAGCTAAAATTCTTCAGCCAGACCCCCCAACCCCTGGACCCCAGGTTGTACCCCCCCCCCCCCCCTAGCTCTCTTGCTCCCCCCCTGAATACTGTGAGGTGGGTTTTTTTTTGGATAAAGTAAACTTGTCTTTGTTAACTTGCATACATACCAGGTGTCTTGTGTTGTGTGTTTGTGGTGTGTGTGATCGAGCTTCTGTGTGTGTAGTACTGTTAAACATGGTTATCAATTTTGTACTTGTTTTGCATGGTAGCGCGCGAATTAACGTGTCGTTTAATCGTTTTCGAGCTGGTTTATGGTTGATAAAAAAGATTACTCAAAGATGCCTCAAATTACGGAAAAGTACCAGTTGCATTTCTGATTTTCATTGGGGGGGGGGGGGGGGGGGGGGTAAAACAGGTCTGCAGGAGATATGAATATACCTACAGAATTTTGATTCCAATGTGACCTTTGTATAAAAACACACAATACAAATTTCTCCTGCTCGATTTTCCGAAGCACTCAACAGCCGATAAACACAAATTTGATAAAAAAAATACTTTCTTCTTTTGTATGGCTGACAATTAATTTGATGGTAAAAAAAACCAGTCACTAAGTGTATCTTTCAGTCACAACTGTAGTACTAGTACCCCTTGAATGTTTGGCTTTTCTCGTGAAGAGGTATGACACAGTAACACCTCCCTTTTAAGACCCGTTAACACTTTCTACCCCACCTATGTTGACCAATTTTTTTTTAACTGAGACCAGCTGTGCTGCAGCATGTTACTCAGAATTGTTGTAACTCACAGTGTAGTAACTGTGTATCAACACGCTGGAATGCAGGCGTTAGATGGAGGTTACAGGAAGCAACTGAAGCTAACAGTCTGAGCGGATATATCCGTACCTGGTCAGATAGAGCCATATGAGTGGCTACGGATATATCCGTACCTGGTCAGATAGAGCCATGTGAGTGGGTACGTATATATCCGTACCTGGTCAGATAGAGCCATATGAGTGGCTACGGATATATCCGTACCTGGTCAGATAGAGCCATGTGAGTGGGTATGGATATATCTGTACCGGGTCAGATAGAGCCATGTGAGTGGGTACGGATATATCTGTACCTGGTCAGATAGAGCCATGTGAGTGGGTACGGATATATCCGTACCTGGTCAGATAGAGCCATGTGAGTGGGTACGGATATATCTGTACCTGGGAGACAATTAGTTAAGATCCCCTGCTTTGAGACTCCCTCCTTTTTACAACCTGACTGTCTCAGATTTTGTAAAGTCTTAAACAGGGGTTCCCACTGTGCCTCTAGATACTTCCAGAGTGTGGCCGGGTCAGCACTGTATTCAACCCACCTTCCCAACCCAACCTTTTTCATCATGTCGTCTACTCACATGAAGTAGGTCTTGGCAATGCCACAGGTAGCCCTCATCTTGCTCAGGTAGCGGTTCTCAAGGTCGATGACCGTCTCACCGATGAGGTCATCGGAGGAAATGAGGTCATAGTCCTTGACCCTGACGGTCAGATCTTTGTCCAGGGGCAGCATGGCCGTCATCTCAAATGTCCTGGACAAAAATAAAAAATTGATAATGTTGTTCGATGTCATGTTTTTTGTCATATACACATCACAAACAAATTTCTCTTTTCAGAGCATAAAGTCTTCTATGTCTATGTCTTCCTACGCTGAGGACAGCGATATTATGGATACACTTTCAAACAATAGACGGATTGGACTTGAAAATAATTCTGTTGAGGTTTTCACTGGCTGTGGAAGAGTTGCATCTGCATTAAGAGTATTATAATACTTGAGGCAGGGTGAGATGGGTGTTTGACTATTGCCACAGCACTTTAAAATAAGATGTCGTGGAAGCATAGGCGCTTCAATATATACCCCAGCTCAGCCTCAAATGAGGGAGAGGAGTATTATCTTTTTGTGAAAAAGTAATTACCGTGTTAGTTGTAGTTTGGCCTGTATCAGATTTTTCTTTTTGTTTTTCCTTGAAACAAAGCCCTGACTGACATAGTGACGCTGACCCCCAGTTTCAAAGCAGAAAGATGGCTAGGATTCCACAAACAAATTTCGCTAAGGGTGTTTCTTGGGGACTGCATGCTCACCACGAGGAAGGTGAAGATTTGACGAAACAGGCGACCATCTCTCTGGAGTGCGAGAAAAAACATGGCGGCTGCACAGCTTGCTATCTAGTTGGCTATTAACCGCCAACTCTTTCGATGTCAACTTATCACATTTGATTTTTGCCTGGTTAGCACAAAATTGTGTCTTACAGGCCTTGGAGAAATGACAAGAGGTGTTTTATACCTGCCAAACACAGGGTCGGTGGTGTTGGGGAGGTAGTTGTCTCTACTGTTCAGCTTCTTCTTGCCCAGCACTACCTCAATGTAGGGGTCAGCCTGCACACAGCAAACAATTCACTTGTGTTGAATAGTATAGGGGACACACACACACACACACACACACACACACACACACACACACACACACACACACACACACACCCCTGCATTATATGAACAGACAATGAAAGAAAGAGAAAAGTCAAACCGAAGTGAAGAAGTCACGTAAAGCGATATCAACACATTTACTCAATCTGTTGACCTAAACATCAAAACTGCACTGAAAAATCTTCCCTCAAAGTAAGCTCTGTCTGACCAAAACCCATCGACTGAGACAACATTGTCTATTGGTATAATATTGTAAACATTGAAACCCAGTTTGAGGAAAAGGGATTTCGATTGTTTTTGAGCACAAAAGCAATTAAAACAAAATACACCTAATTTTTTTGGATTCATGAAAAAAAAGACTAAATGGAAACGAACCACTTTGTGTGTCTGTTATTGCCATTTTGATTTCAAACAAGATGTTGAGAGAGAGAGAAAGGGCGAGACAGACAGCGAAAGAGAGCCAGATCAGCAATGACATACCAAGCCGCTGGGGTCGTTGGGTTGAAGGTCAGTGGCCTTGATGACGTAGATGCGGACCAGGCACTCTTCAGGTGTGGAGGGGGGAAGGTTGCACAGCATGCGAGTGGGCAGCGGTTCGTTGGGATCAGGTGGCAGGGGATACACGCGGAAAGTACCCTGTACACAAACAAGTGCAGTTTATGATAAATAGCTGCCCTGTGAACAGCTTTATAGGGAAAAAGAAATTAACCATTGACAGAAAATCCAACCCCGTTTTAAGGCCCATGTCCAAACCCCCTATGAAGACTTATAGCTCCCTCCTTTTTACAACCAAATTTTGTGGCTCTCAAATTTTTGTTACGGCTGTAAATTTACCTCCATGAATTTTCTTCCACATTAATCAAAATTCCCTCTCTGTTAAAATCTGATTTTCTCATATCTCTTGCATCATGAAAAGGGGAAAACCACTATGTGTACATTTCTGAAAAGAAGAGTGAATGCATGCTCATAATTTTAAACAAGGTAAACATAAAACTCATTAAAAGTCAAACTGACCTTGAACTCTCCCACAACGTTCTCACCCTCATCGTCATCGCCATCTTTGCCGCGGCTGAGGGGGAAGGTGTGACAGAAGTCGTTGAAGTCGTGGTAGTTTTCTGCTTTCTCCAGCTCTGTCTGATACACCTGTTGCACAAACACACCAAGAAGGATTCTAAATAAATCGTCCAACACTAAACAAGAAGAAATTCAGGATTCTCAGTGTTAAGCCTCAAATTAAATTAATTGGCTGAAGTTGACTTCGCGAAGCTGGCTGCATAAAGCCTTGGCATTGAATTTTCAGTTAAAAGATTTTGTTAAGTCGACTTCGGTCTCAAGTAAGGACAGCCTTTAACATTTGCTTAGAGTTTCATCATGTCTGGGGCGGGGATATAGCTCAGTTGGTAGCGCGCTGGATTTGTATTCAGTTGGCCGCTGTCAGCGTGAGTTCGATCCCAGGTTCGGCGGAAATTTATTTCAGAGTCAAATTTGTGTGCAGACTCTCTTCGGTGTCCGAACTCCCCCCCGTGTACACTACATTGGGTGTGCACGTTAAAGATCCCACGATTGACAAAAGGGTCTTTCCTGGCAAAAAATGCTTAGGCACAGTTAATAATTGTCTACCTATACCCGTGTGACTTGGAATAATAGGCCGTGAAAGGTAAATATGCGCCGAAATGGCTGCAATTACTGGCCGTATAAAATTTCATCTCACACGGCATCACTGCAGAGCGCCTAGAACTGTACCCACGGAATATGCGCGATATAAGCCTCATTGATTGATTGATTGATGTCTAATTCACACACACTGGCAGCGGTCCTAAAAACTTCATGGACAACTAGAATACGTACCTGACATCTTGTATGTACAGTGTGAAATTGTTTCCTATAAGCATGTCTATATTGAGGTGTGCATGGGGTATGTGTTAATTTTTGAAAACAACATTAAGACAAATTCCTGGAAAACATCAGACATTAATACAGTAATTTCTGCACTCTGTAAGAGCAACTTATCTCTATAAAAGCCTGCACAAAGAATTTATCTGAAGGACAGCGTGAAGTCGGAAAGTAGGAAGAGGGGGTCGAGGGTTGAAAAGGGAGTGTATGTGTATATATGCACATGTGTGTGTGTATGTGTGCATGTGTGTGTGCGTGTGTGTGTGCATGCATGTGTGTTCATGCATGTGTATGTGTGTTCATGTGCGCGCATGTGTGTGTGCATGTACATGTTGCGTGCATGCACGTGTGTCAAGAGGGTGTTGGGGAAGTTTGCAGCATACCTTGATCGTGTAGTAGCCAAGCTCCATGTACTTCTTGCACTTGCTGGTCTCGCCAATGGAGGCGTAGTACTTGGACCACCAGTCCAGCTCTTCCAGGGCCAGCTCTGTCTTCTAAACACACACACACACACACACAGCCATAGTTAGCTGCTGTCTTAATCTGAACACACCAACATATAGCTATATAGCTGCTGTCTTCTGAACACACCAACACACAACCAGTTAGCTGATGATCATCTTCTGTGCTAGCATGGAATGTTAATATGCTACCACAAGAAGCATGACATGTTATGTTACTACTGTGAGGAAGCATGAACTGTTTGTTACCACAATAATCTTGAAATCTAATGTTACCTTAGGAAGCATGAAATCTAACGATACATTTGTCAGCCACTGATCCTGTTCTGTGTTTCTATAAAATCTTATGATACCACAGAAAGCATGACATGTTATGTTAATACAAAGCATGAAATCTTATGCTACAACCGACTAGTTTAGCCATGTATCCATGAAACCGTATGCTACCATTGTAAGCAGGAAATCTTATGTTACCACAATAATCTTGAAATCTAATGTTACCTAAGTAGGAAGCATGAAATCTAGCGATACATTTGTCAGCAACTGATCTAGTTCTGTGTTACCAACAAAAACCAGTATTAAACTTGGGCAAAAAATTATTGCAACAAATTTCAAACCCAAATTAAAGCATTAATCCCCGTGTCATTTTATTAACACTTTATATACCAGAGAAGGCCGTTCACTTAACCTTCAGGATCACCATTTGGATTAAATATTTATTTTACAGGGATCACGTGACCGCCGCTCAAGTAAGGGTACCCTCAAAATCGACCAGACAAAAACGGAAGAGCCAAATGAAAAATCGACAAAAAATCACAATAGGCAAAACGTTGCAATTTTCACATACGAGAAGAAAGTCAAACCAATTATCTACCCTGAACAGATTTTTTTGTTTTGCTACCTTGCGTATTTCGCGTGCTATGCTATTCCTACTGATGCAGGTGTCGATCGCAAGAGCGGTCAAAAACGGGACTTTTGCGTCATTTTTTAGGGATATCACGACAAAAAAGTCTGCACTTTAGCAATGACTTGGTGGATTGCTTTGAAACTTTCAGAATATTTTACTAACATACTAGAGATACTTCGAGCAAAATGATGGATTGTTGCAGGTGTTTGTTAAAATGTTATGCAATTTTTTGAAAGAAGTTTTTAATCTCGTCGTAGGATTATTCCCTTGGGTCCAAAAAATGTATGACTTTGCATGTCTTTAGAAAAATGATTGATACACACACTGCTAAAGTTTTATGTGCGTGTAAGCACTGACGCAAATTCTGGACCAGTAAACACGCAACATATTTAAGCGATGATTCTGGTGCCACAGCGATGCCCAGCCAAGCGTGACCGTAGCATGATTTGTTTGTTTGTTTATTTGTTGCTTAACGTCCAGCCGACTACGCAGAGCCATATCAGGACGAGGAAGGGGGGGATGAAGGGGGCCACTTGTCAAGCGATTCCTGTTTACAAATGCACTAACCCATTACTTGTGTCCCAGCAGGCTTTAGTAAAACTAAATTAATACCTACTGGAAGATTACCAGTTTCCAGTATGTTAAAATAGGCTTAACCTATCTACTGCTGGACTTACATCAGAACACTAACAGATTAAACTATACATGAATCGCGAGACAAGCGGCAAGAGAAGAGATTTTTGGAAAAAATACAGGTGAATGAGCAAGAAGGCAGAAAAAAGAAAAGAATTCATGAAGAAAAAGAGAGCATGACAGGAAAGAGGAACCAAAAATCTACCTAACAGCAAACTAGAAAGCTCCTGCGGTTCCAAAAACAGGAGGGGCCTTTAATTTCATAACCGCAGTGCCCCACTGCGGGAACCGTAGCATGAGGCACGCAGCGATAACAGCTGTAAGCGCAAAACAGCGTGAACGTTCCATTTTTATATTTAGTCAAGTTTTGACTAAATATTTCAACATCGAGGGGGAATCGAAACGAGGGTCGTGGTGTATGTGTGTCTGTGCGTGTGTGTGTGTGTGTGTGTAGAGCGATTCAGACTAAACTACTGGACCGATCTTTATGAAATTTGACACGAGAGTTCCTGGGTATGAAATCCCCGAACGTTTTTTTCATTTTTTTGATAAATGTCTTTGATGACGTCATATCCGGCTTTTCGTGAAAGTTGAGGCGGCACTGTCACGCCCTCATTTTTCAACCAAATTGGTTGAAATTTTGGTCAAGTAATCTTCGACGAAGCCCGGACTTCGGTATTGCATTTCAGCTTGGTGGCTTAAAAATTAATTAATGACTTTGGTCATTTAAAATCTGAAAATTGTAAAAAATAATAAAAATTTATAAAACGATCCAAATTTACGTTTATCTTATTCTCCATCATTTGCTGATTCCAAAAACATATAAATATGTTATATTCGGATTAAAAACAAGCTCTGAAAATTAAATATATAAAAATTATTATCAAAATTAAATTGTCGAAATCAATTTAAAAACACTTTTATCTTATTCCTTCTCGGTTCCTGATTCCAAAAACATATAGATATGATATGTTTGGATTAAAAACACGCTCAGAAAGTTAAAACAAAGAGAGGTACAGAAACGCGTGCTATCCTTCTTAGCGCAACTACTACCCCGCTCTTCTTGTCAATTTCACTGCCTTTGCCATGAGCGGTGGACTGACGATGCTACGAGTATACGGTCTTGCTGAAAAATGGCATTGCGTTCAGTTTCATTCTGTGAGTTCGACAGCTACTTGACTAAATATTGTATTTTCGCCTTACGCGACTTGTTTTCTCATGTGTTTGCATGACTAGCAAATTAACGCCAGCAGCTACACGCAAATGAAACTTAGACAGAATCTGTATCAATCATTTATCTGTAGATATGCAAAGTCATGAATTTTTTGGACACAAGTAAACAATCCTATGACAAGTTTAACAACATTTTCCGAAACATTGCGTCACATCTGGATAAATAACCGTAACGATCCAAACTTTCGCACGAATTATCTCTAGTATGTTGGTAAAATATTCTGAAAGTTTCAAAGCAATCCACGAAGTCATTGGTAAAATGTAGCGCTTTTTGACATGATACCAATAAAAATTGACGTAAAACGTTCCGCTTTTGACCGCTCTTGCGATCGACACCTGCATCAGTAGGAATAGCATAGCACGCGAAATACGCAAGGTAGCAAAACAAAATAATCTGTTCAGGGTAGATAATTGGTTTGACTTTTTTCTCGTATGTGAAAGTTGCAACGTTTTGCCTATTGTGATTTTTTGTCGATTATTCATTCGGCTCTTCCGTTTTTGTCTGGTCGATTTTGAGGGTACAATTACTTGAGCGGCGGTCACGTGATCCCTGTAAAAGAAATATTTAATCCAAAAGGTGATCCTGAAGGTTAAGTGAACGGCCTTCTTTGGCATATACAGTTTTAATTAAATGACACAGGAATTAAGGCTTTAATTTGGGTTTGAAATTTGTTGCAATAATTTTTTGGCCAACTTTAGTTTGCACTGTAATTGGCAAATTTGAATCACATCAATTGCTTTCATTTAAGAGGTGTTTTTTGTACTGAAAAAGACACTTCCAATAAAAAAAACCCATTATTTGAACAAAACCATGCATTGTAACATTTTCAAAATACACAGAAAATGCTGAACAAATTACTGCAGATCGCTCCATTGACCATCACTGTACATCTCCACCTGCGAATTGTTTAAATTTGATACAGAAAATACAGAGAGAGAATAATGTAGCAGCCAAATAATAAAAATAAGAATTGATAATTAAATATCAGAATAAAAAACAGAATCTATTGAAGAACAGCAAAAGGAAATCTTAAAGCGACACAATGTTATACATGTATTAATCCCTTTGCTGCAAACTTTTTACAATAGAACTTAATCAAAACAGAGACAGGGCTTGATGTCATAGAACAACAAAATTGATGTCTGCATTCCCCCAGAGAGCAAAAAAAATCCACTACATGACATCAGAAGACCACTTGCAACAATACAAGTAAAGGTGATAGTGAAAATGGAAACCAGCTGCAATGTCAGGTGATAAGAAGGAATGAAGAAACAATGAAAAAAAAGCAAGAAAGTGAAAATAATTAAACAAATCAAATCAACGTTTCAAGTAGGATTTCTACATCAAATCTGGACCTAAAAATGTAAGCAAACAAAAGCAAAGTTGAAAACAATACTGGGTTTAGAAATCCAAATTTGCTCTCAGACAACAAAATGAGAGTCAATCAAATCCACTATTTTCTGTTCCCGTGTGGTGCCTCATAGAAAAACGCCCAAATCTCCCAGAAACTTGAAAGTCGGATCTTCGCCATGGACAAACCTTCACTGGTGTGGTGTCTGACTTATCTTTACCCCCTTTTTTCACCGTGGGAAACTGAAACTGGGGAAGGTCTATTCTGATGTTCATCACTGACGACATCCCCTGCTTGTGAGTAATACACACAGCATCACACCATAAAGACATGGGCACAATCTGCCATTCATATATATTATATATATATATATATTAGACCTGTGCACACTCAAAACGCTCATCAGTAGTAAACAAACCAAATTTCAGTAGTTTTTAAAATGTTTCAGTAGTAAGCTGTAACGACAGTTCAAGACATAATTCTGGTCACAAAGCACACAGGTCTCCTTTGCTGGATTTTACGATCTCCAGGTTCTCTTGAGAATAACTGGACTTCCAGCACTGTTGTGCCGTTTTCTTCTTTGGTGACAGAGCTGGTGTCTCCTCTTCACTATCTGAATCTCGCATTCTTTTTTTCTTTTCCATGTTTCACTTCAATCACAAGTTGCCACGCAGACGCTAGACGAACAAAGTCTAAGAACAAAGACTCAATGCAGAGAACACGCGCGCTTCCGGTAAATCGGAAAACATCTTTTCAGCGCAACGGCCGACTAATTGGTCAAAACATCTTAAAACAGAAAAAAAGTTTTTTTAGTAAAACATCGGAATTTCGGAATTTTAATTAAAAATCCGTAGCATCGTATTCTGCATATAAAAATCGGAGAAATTACGGAGAAACCGTAGATGTGCACAGGTCTGATATATATAAAATTAAAAAAATTAAATAAATTAAAATTAAATACATAAATTAATAAATTTTAAACAAGACAAAAAAATTGAATAAAGCAAGACCAAAAAAATAGAAATTAAAAGGAACACGTCTCTCTTGTTGAAAGCAGCTGCACACTTCAATTGGATTTTGGTGACAGAATTTTAACCACAATGTAAGGGTGACCCTGAATTATCAAATTACAATACAACTTACAAAACAAACTATTCCTTTGAAAAGTAAACCAAAACAAACGCAAAACCAAACACAAGTAATAACGAAATGGCAGCACTCAACAATCATAAACAACAATCTGGGTCAGGTGAACAAACCATTTCTTCTGGTTGTTCTGTGACAGATTTCTTGCCCACCACTTCAAACTGAGGAAACGATAACTTGGGCACAAAGGAATCGAACAGGCCCTGTACTGAGGAGGGTTGGAAATGATCAGAAAATAAAATTCTTTACTTGAAGGAATCATCATTAATTTGTAAATGAATTTTAGTCCCAAACTTCAGACGGTGTGTAGATCACATCTTGACAAAACACAGCTAAACATAAAGATAATCCAAGACAGGATGTAATATATAAAACATATAACAAATGTTTTAGAGAGAACGACCACAACAGCAGCAGAACTTCAGCAGACAACTCAACAAGAAAAGAGCGAAGTCACCCTCAAAAACCGAAAGAAAACATGTTGGTTTGACAAGTGAGGACCACGATGTAAACTGAGAAAACTTGAAACAGGGAATAAGAGTCATAACGATAGTTGACAGCCATCCCACATGGCACTGACCTTTTACATACAAAAACAAACTGAAGTGGAGCACTCACCATCATCCCTTCACACAGCACAAGGTTTACCATACTAGCTAGTAAGCCACAAAAGTTTGAACTACATGTAGTTAGTACCGGTAACACTTTTCTTAAACATTAAAGTTCAGGATGAAAATGATGTTGCAGAAACATGAGTCTTGGTCCTTGGAACACCAAGTATGAAATTCCACGGTCTGTGCTGTAAAGAAATTAAAAAAAATGCTGCTTAACTCTTTCTGAACCGATACCGGATTTTTCCCGTAGCGAAATGGGTCACTCCAGCACCTATTACGGTCCAATTAAAGGGAAGAAACCGCGTTCTCTTCTGAGTCAGAGAAAAACGCGATTATTTCCCTTGTTGGTCACAAAAAGCCTGTGAGCGTCACGTTGGCGTGTGTGCGTTTGCCGTGTGAGTGCATGTGTGTGTGTGTGTGCGTGCATGTGTGTATGTGCGTGCGTGTGTGTGTGACGCACGCCTGGCATGTGGTTGTGCTACAATGTTCATGTGTATGTGTTACTGCGTTTCTCGCAAGTGTGACGCTTCTTTTGGCAACTAAGTTCTCAAAAGATTAACTGCGATGACAAGTTTTCTTTTATCAGCAGATGACGATTTCTTTTCTTTTTTTCTCCGACTCATACGTCGTCACAAACTTACTAGTTAATCAGACACAGACAGACACAGACGTACACTGTACGCGTATAGCGACTCACTGCTGCACACACACACACTAACTGACAATGAACAGAACGCAAGCCATGGTGAATTACCACATTATTTTATTTCGTTTGGAAACGCAAGAAGCTGAAGCACTTCATGGCGCCTGTAGAAAATCCAGGGCGTCTAGCTGAGATCGCGATTAGCAGGGCTCGAGTGTTAAATTGCATGCCTGACTAGATTGCAGAAGACTGAAGCGCAGTTTAAGCACTTGATTGGCGCCTGTGGCCACCCGGACCGTCTAGCAGAGATCGCAATTAGCTGGACTCAAGTGTTCAACTGCACGCCTGACTGGCCATACTGACTGGTCAGACACTTAACCTCTATAGGCACGTGGCCAATTTGACGATACCGTGGCATGAAAGTTCTTGACTGAGTGGGGCACGTGCGCGTGAAAGGTTTGTTTTTCTTTTGTTCGCAGGTCTCGATCAACCCGTAATGTACACAACCTGAAAAAACACACACACACGTAGAACACTATTTGGAGAGACTGAGGGAGAGGTTTTTTTGGTTTTTGGGTTTTAATGTCCCTTCAGCAGATGCCAGCTGCTATTCGAGACCGGACTGAGGGAGAGAAAGAGAGAGAGACTGATAAGATGAAATGACAATTTACTGCATGATGAAAGGCCATCGGACCCAGAGAGAGATAGCGTGGTTATGATAGAACATTTTTTCATGATCTGTACTATTTTTTGGCCTTTACGTGACTAATTTTGTAAAAAAAAAAATAAAAAAAAAAAAAAAAAATATATGTATAAAAATATATATATATTTTTTTTTTTAAAAGTCGGTCCTGTTTTTTTCGGGGTCCAATAAGTCTCCGCGATTTAGTGGACCGCGAGTTAGTGGAAGTCTGCTGTACTTGCCGGTTTTCGGCACGTGTGTTGACCGAATATGAGCGTGTTTTTTTGAGAGGTGAGGCAATGTAGTCCAAAATAGGGTTAAAGTTAACCTTACCAATGTAATATATCCAGTATGCTGAAAACTTCAGTTGTTGAAACAAATTGCTGGTGCCAAATAGGACCTGATGAGCATGTTATCATAATCTTGCATGTTCATGTACTGATAGAGCCACTTGTCAATTGTTTCTTGTTCACAAAAGCACTAATCAAAAATTTGCTCCAGGGGCTTGCAACGTAGTACAATATACAGTGGAATCCAGCAATAACGAACCTGGGTATAACGAAATCCCTCTTATAACAAACTGCCATTGATTTCCCGGCAGACAGCCTTCTATTTCTTACTTGTTACTTTCCGGCTACATCGAACCTTTTGAACTCATTTGCATAACGAACCCCTCTTTTAACAAACACGTTTTCATCGCCCCAGAGCCGCTTTGTCTCTAAAAGTCACAAGGCTACAACGATCTGCATGTGAGGCGAGATCAAAGGCAGGTCCATTGTGATAGCTGGGTGGCCTTGTTTATAGACACTGACCTTCTTCCCAGGGGTCATTGACCCAGTTTTAGCTATGAGAGGTGGTTCCCCTTTCATATGAGAGAGGAAACACTTCCTGCACCCGGGTCAGTGACCGAGTTTAACCTATGGGGAGTTTAACCTATGGGGCGGTCTCTTTGATGTCTTGAGAGGAAACTTGGCCAGGTTAGTACATGCACCAGAACTGGTGGACACCATGAAATCGGAGATTGATCGGAGATTGATCAGAATGTACATGTACATGCTTTTACACGACTTTTAAAATTTTACTTCTAAAATTGTGACAGTAAAGTGAACATTTGAACTATGCCTCTCTCTATGGATTATATTATGAAGCTGTTGAAAACATGCAGAGATTGTACTCTCCAAGGAAAGATCGATGGGACGATCATTTGAAGGTGAGTGGGAAAACTTGTCTTAGGCCATTTAGGGTTGAAAACTCTTCAGCGAATTGCTGATATAATGACCTAAAATGTATCTCCCTTGAGATTCGTTGTACCCGGACTTCACTGTAATACCTTACTGGGAGAATGCAAGTTTCCAGTACAAAGGACTTAACATTTCTTACATACTGCTTGACTAAAATCTTTACAAAAATAGACTATATTCTATACAAGAAACACTTAACAAGGGTAAAAGGAGAAACAGAATCCGTTAGTCGCCTCTTACGACATGCTGGGGAGCATGGGGTAAATTCTTCCCCCTAACCCGCGGGGGGTGTCTCACACTGCAGGTACCACTGTACAGACAAACACAGACAGTCCAACAACATGTACAAAACGCCAATGGAGTTGTGCACGGATAAATATGTTCAATATAGGTATCTGGTTGTGTGTATCTGATTCACTTCTTGGTTACACAGCTTGACGCATACTCTGCCTTTTATACAAACATGCTTGGATAAATATGTTTCAAACGTGATACAATGTTCACTTCATTCTTTGATACAGACGTCTGGCAGTTTACCCCTCGAAGGCGCTTGATCTTGCCCTGCACTTTACCGGCCAGGTGTGACAGAATCTCCTTCAGAAGCAAGACAGCACAGACAGGTGAAACATGTTAACAGTCGAAGAAATAGGACATGTACATTATCACCCAATTTGGAACATCTTCCCCCGTATTCCACAGGCATCAAAACTAAATACACAAACACAAGAAAGAAATCAAGTATGCTTGTTGTGTGAAGAAGACGAAGAGATGAAGCAGTAAGAAGGGGGGGGGGGGGGGGGGGGGATAAAAGAGTTAAGCACCATTTCCAGAGAGCCATACACCCCAGGCTAAAGCACCGAAGTTCTACTCACTCTGCAAAGCATGATTCCTTCAACCACTCATGAGTACCTACGGCAATACCATGCTCAGAACCACCTATAGCTACATATAAACACACACGCCCATCGCATCCCATCCCCAGAAGCCACACAGCACAGAAACCTACGCAGCAACACAAAGAACCTAAGCGTTCTCCTTCAACGCCTGCACAAAGGCAAAACAGAGAGGGGCCAGATAGAGGCAACAAGTCGACAACAACCTTGGAGCGCTCCACGCCCAACAAATGAGCTGGAAGCCTAAGCGTGTCCTGGCCTGCGCTCACTATGGCTCGCTTCCACGATTTCGTACGCTAGCAGAAAAATCAAGCGCTTCAATCTCAACAACAAGGCATGTTTACATCACAAGCTGACACCCATCACAAGCTGGCTTAAACCTTAACAATAAGGCATGTTCACATCACAAGCTGACACCCATTATAGATCAGTTTATTTTTAGAGGTGGCGTCTGTACCTTCTGGGCCTTTCAAAATCAGGTAACAACCAGCATAACCACAGCCCTAATAAAACACTAAAAAAACTGTCTGTCCACTCAACATGCTTCTTTACAACAGACAGACAGACAGACAGACAGACAGACAGACAGACAGACAGACAGACAGACAGACAGACAGACGGACAAAGAAACACACAAAAAAGGCAGCTTATGTTTCTAGCACAGCACAGCCAGACAGCATGTTTACATTTTCCACACAAAGTTAGAACACAAGTCATAAAAGGCCCCAAACAAGGTTATTAATATCATGATTTCATTTTGACACAGCCAAGTTAGAAACTGACCCCGCAGAGTAAATTTGCTACAAGCAGCAATCGTATGTATCAACGAGAGAGATAAGTTGTTAACACTTTAGCTTTGGAAGGATTATTTCTGTTGTTAGCAGCCTAGTTCTGGCAAGATTTAGTATCAGATACATTCATAATAGCCTCAGGGTACAGTGGAACCCCCCTTTTAAGACCTCCACAAATCCCAGTACAGCAGGTCTTATAGGAGGGAGTCTAATAAAATGAAGGTAACTTTACAGACAGTGTGAACAGAAAAGCTGAAAAAGCAAGGTCCTAAAAGGAGGAAGTCTTAAATTTGGGGGGGGGGGGGGGGGTCTTAAAAGGGGGGTTCCACTGTAGTTGAATGTCTGCTCATGAGGGTCAGAGATCAGTATGAATGAGTTACAAGAAGACGTGGATGTCCGTACCTTTGGTTTCTTCTGCTCTACGGGCATGTCGATGACGTGGTCCCCACCAGTTGCGGGTGGGCCATTTCCCACCACATCTGTTGATCGTAATAAAATGTTTATCAGTCAGTGATATCAGCATATCTGGGCTTTATTTAGCTAATAACCGATGCAAAGTTATCCGAGGCAGACTGTTTCCTACCACATCTGTTGAACATTATAAAATGTGTATCAGTCAGTGATATCAGCAGTGATGTTCCTAGGACTGGAGCGCAACAGGACAAAATGTCCTGAATCAA
The DNA here is from genome assembly GCF_037325665.1 of Littorina saxatilis. Lineage (NCBI taxonomy): Eukaryota > Metazoa > Mollusca > Gastropoda > Littorinimorpha > Littorinidae > Littorina > Littorina saxatilis. The sequence continues at coordinate 33,556,744 of NC_090256.1, forward strand.
AAAACTAATAGGACATCATGTCCTGACTACAAAAAAACAAGAAGGGCAAAGCCCATACGACTCACATGCTTTACACATTTTTCCTACCAAAATACATGTGACCTTGACCCAAGGTCAAGGTCATCCAAGGTCATGCAACACAAAGCTGTTAATTCAAGACATAGGAAGTACAATGGTGCTTATTGGCTCTTTCTACCATGAGATATGGTCACTTTTAGTGGTTCACTACCTTATTTTGGTCACATTTCATAAGGGTCAAAGTGACCTTGACCTTGATCATATGTGACCAAATGTGTCTCATGATGAAAGCATAACATGTGCCCCACATAATTTTTAAGTTTGAAACAGTTATCTTCTATAGTTCAGGGTCAAGGTCACTTCAAAATATGTATACAATCCAACTTTGAAGAGCTCCTGTGACCTTGACCTTGAAGCAAGGTAAACCAAACTGGTATCAAAAGATGGGGCTTACTTTGCCCTATATATCATATATAGGTGAGGTATTGAATCTCAAAAACTTCAGAGAAAATGGGAAAAATATGAAAAATAGCTGTTTTTTAGGCAACATTTATGGTCCCTGCGACCTTGACCTTGAAGCAAGGTCAAGATGCTATGTATGTTTTTTGGGGCGTTGTCATCATACACCATCTTGCCAAATTTGGTACTGATAGACTGAATAGTGTCCAAGAAATATCCAACGTTAAAGTTTTCCGGACGTCCGGACGGACGGACGGACGGACGACTCGGGTGAGTACATAGACTCACTTTTGCTTCGCATGTGAGTCAACAATAGGACATTCAGATCAAGCGAACCAATCATGGCACCTAACCTTTTTAGATGACTGAGAATATATGAATAAAGGCAAATAAAAACCGAACAGTTCCAAATTTATTTTAATATTTTAAATGCAACAGTGTTCAGTAGGGTTACTTTCACACACACAGACACATGCTTCAGAATGTCATAAGTGATCTTTCACACACACTGACACACACACACACACACACACACACACACACACACACACACACTATTATTGCTTCAGAATTAATGTCGCAAGTGACAAGTGATCTTTCACACACTTCAGAATGTCACACGTGATCATTTTCAGTGAGCTTGAACAGCTACTTTCGTTTCTTGCGTCTCTTCCTGCGTCTGTTCCTGAGGTTGTAGATCTATTGGCTCGCCTTCTGAGGCTTCAGTCTCCGACGGGGCCGAAGGCCCTGCAACTTGACTGTCCGTGTCGTCCTTTTTTTTTAACAAAGCCACTCAAAAGTGTCTGCCCTTTTCCCACGCAAACCTTTTTCTTCTGCGGCATCTTCGCAGAAATGTGGCGGCGGAAGTAAAATGTCGCTGTCAAAAGTAGCGAGAGTTGTGGCTCTTGTAATATTGTTAGGTCGAGAGTTGCGTCCCTTGTGTTATTGTTCGACCGAGAGTGAAAATTGAAGTTCAAGTAGACCCCAATTCGAACTCGTTTTAACGAGGTTTGATACTTCAGTTTGTACAGATTCTTCTTGCAGTGACCCGCGCTCTAGACGTAATACTATCGGACAATGACCGCTGACTTCGCGATCGGATCGGACATTTGACGGGACAGCGGTGTTTGCAATCGGTCATTTTACAACCTAAATCGGTCTATGACCGATGACCGACGCCTCGGAACATCACTGTGTCAGCATATCTGGGCTTTATTTAGCTAATAACCGATGCAAAGTTATCCGAGGCAGACTGTTTCCTACCACATCTGTTGAATGAGTTACAACATATATCAGTGAGCGGTATCAGCACATCTTGGTACCATCCAGACAACAAAAGAGAAAAAAAAAATTATTGCTATATAACAAAAAAAGAAAAAGTTGAGGTTAATTATCCACCAGTAAAAGTTATGCTTTATTCATTAACCTCCACTGCCCAATTCTGCGACCTCACGCCATATGAATGACCCTGACCTTGCACTGCAGGGTCAGCAAGTTGCTCATCAGGGTCACAGCGGAATTCCTCCAGTGACCTCAAGATGTTGACTCCGACCTGAGGACGCCGTCCAAAGTTGCGGTGGTCGATCACGCTGATGTTCATCGGAGGCATGTACAGCTCTTCTTTTGGCAGCATCTGTGTCACAGGAAAGAGGCGAATGTGCCTTCATTATCAGCGTAAGATTTTTCTGATTTTTCTATGTTTATCGGCTGCAACTCCCAGGTACATTTAAATATCTTATGAACAGACTGTATGGCCTTTCCCCCTCCCTCCTCCTCATTGATGCAGCCACATTCTATTTCTAAGGGATGGTGCAGGATAGGATGACCTATTGAGCTCAATCCATTACCCTACAGGTACCCCAGCGTGAATCGCACCCTAGTTCTACCACTGAGCTACCATGCCTGTAACGCACCTTAGCCAATCCTGGCCTGTAACTTATGTGAGCACAAAAATAAGCAGGCAGTCTACTCACGACGTCAAAGAAAAGCACGGGGTCCACGAAGTTTGGGTTCTTCTTGGTGTCCTTGATGACCAAGGAGTTGCGCAGGTGACCGCCACACTCAAACATGATGCTGGGCGAACTGACGTTGGACAGCTGGAACTTCCTCATGTTGCGCACACCCCAACACAGCACCTGCAGCACGCACATTGACAGCACTTCTCAACATTCTGACTTGCAACTGTGCAATGTTAGCACGCACAACATTGACAACACTTCTCAATATTCTGACTTGCATCTGTGCAATGTTAGCACGCACTACATTGACAACACTTCTCAACATTCTGACTTGCATCTGTGCAATGTTAGCACCCACTACATTGACAACACTTCTCAACATTCTGACTTGCATCTGTGCAATGTTAGCACGCACAACATTGACAACACTTCTCAACATTCTGACTTGCATCTGTGCAATGTTAACACGCACAACATTGACAACACTTCTCAACATTCTGACTTGCATCTGTGCAATGTTAGCACGCACTACATTGACAACACTTCTCAACATTCTGACTTGCATCTGTGCAATGTTAGCACGCACAACATTGACAACGCTTCTCAACATTCTGACTTGCATCTGTGCAATGTTAGCACGCACAACATTGACAACACTTCTCAACATTCTGACTTGCATCTGTGCAATGTTAGCACGCACTACATTGACAAAACTTCTCAACATTCTGACTTGCAACAGTGCAATGTTAGCACACACAACATTGACAACACTTCTCAACAAGTTCTGACTTACATCTGTGCCACGTTAGCACGTAAAACATTGACAACACTTCTCAACAGGCTTGACTTGCAACTGTGCAATGTTAGCACGCACAACATTGACAACACTTCTCAACATTCTGACTTGCATCTGTGCAATGTTAGCACGCACAACATTGACAGCACTTCTCAACATTCTCACTTGCAATGGTAAAGTAAAATGTAGACATGCTAGTTCTAGTTGCAATAATTGGTGCTCTGACAAAGGGTTATCTCATTGGGCTTTTTCTTTCTTACCTTCTTCCTAAGATGGACCATAGCTTGTGGTTCCCAAGAGTATCATGCAAATACTCTAACAAACTCAAGTCTAGTAGCTGAAGACGGAATTCAACAGAAAAGAACATGGACTGAATAAGACTACAAGCTACGTCTGCCAACTTTCATGTGGCTTATTCCCTCTGTGCCTCTGAACTACTTTTCTCTTAAAAAACGAGGTAACACGTAATACGTAAAATGCTGGCATGCCATAAAATGCTGTATTTTAAAGAAGAAAGTGGTGGTACTGACTTCGATACCAGTGCGCTGCAAGACGGGGCGAATACCGTTTGGCACAGTAAAGAGGTCACCCCTCTTGGGCGGCAAGAATGGCAGATCTTTCCCCGTCAGCTGTTGTGGAAAGAAGGCATTAAATAAAGTACATGAACAAACGCCTCAATGCTGATCTGCTCCACAAACATCATGCAACAAGAATGGCAGATCCTTCCCAATTATCTGTGGTTGAAAGAAAGCATCCACTGAATGATCATATGCCTTTATTAATCTTTCTTTATTTGGTGTTTAACGTCGTTTTCAACCACGAAGGTTATATCGCGACGGGGAAAGGGGGGAGATGGGATAGAGCCACTTGTCAATTGTTTCTTGTTCACAAAAGCACTAATCAAAAATTTGCTCCAGGGGCTTGCAACGTAGTACAATATATTACCTTACTGGGAGAATGCAAGTTTCCAGTACAAAGGACTTAACATTTCTTACATACTGCTTGACTAAAATCTTTACAAAAATTGACTATATTCTATACAAGAAACACTTAACAAGGGTAAAAGGAGAAACAGAATCCGTTAGTCGCCTCTTACGACATGCTGGGGAGCATGGGGTAAATTCTTCCCCCTAACCCGCGGGGGGTGCCTTTATTAATGTATCTGCCAACTCTAACATGCAGATTAAAATAAGTGATACCAAAAGTCAGTGCTCACTATTATGCAGACAATGTTATTTTCGTTCATCTGAAGTGATTAAAATAATTGATGCCAAGATCGGGGTACGTTATCACACACTACACTGCATGGTTCTCAGTGCAATTGTCTGCTTCTATTGCGCTATGCAACTCAAAACTCCTCTTCGTGCCCCCATGCTCCCTCCCTACCCCTACAATCTCCTCTTCACATCTACCAGAAAGGATGGAAGACATCCTTACCCTGAAGAGTTCAAAAGCAGCCAGGAGTTCACCACCAGTTTTGCCGCCACGTTTGATCTCGTACCACTGTAGTACAGGTGTGCGGGCGTCTGTTGGGTCCAGTTTCACCATGGGTTGGGCTTTTGTGCGACCAAGAAACTCGGGTTTCCCCTGGAAAAAACAAAGTCCTTTGTTCTGTTATTACGTCAAGTTTTTGGTCCTCTTGTCTGTCAAAAAACCCCGGCTTGCTTGCTTGTGCACTTTGTTCATTGTTTCTTGAACAGCAAACCTTCTTCAGGCAATCAGTGGAACAGTTGAGGTCCAATTTGAGTCATTGTGCATAGCGACTTAACATTTGAGTCATTCCATACATTGGCTAGCATGCAGTCAGAACCAATATGCCAAATGCTTGCAAAGCTTTAGGAAGTACGCAAAGTAGCTGACATTGTGGGAATGCCTGTACCATATATGTACATGGATTTTAGTTGTTACTTTTGTGATGCTCTGCATTTTTCAGTTTGATATATACAAGAATGAAGACTGCAACATTTGTATGAACAAACATAGACTACAAACTTTTCTCATCCGGGCAATCCATTCAAGGAAGAATGAGTTTCAAGGAAATAAATAATGCTGGGGGTTGAGGGCAGAGCCTCTGGTGGGGGTGTGGGGTCAAGGCCCCCAGAAGCTGATGCATTTTGGCCTTGTAAATATGAATGTATTACCCTCTCTGGTGAAAGATAAATTGTGCATGTAGAGAAACACACAATCGTGTCCTCATCACCTGGGTTAAACTATAAACTATTACATTTTATTTCTTTGCTTTCGCGAAAATCTTTGAAATTGCAGAGATTTGGATTGCCTGCCATCTTATCTGACTCACAAAAGTATCGTGGTCAAAGATCTCAACGTAGACATCCGGCGGGTCCCTCTCCAGGTTTTTGGGCTTGCCGTGGATCTCAATCTCTCCGAAGATGAGGGTCTGGTCCCAGGTGGGGCATAGGGTCTTGGGCACTCGCTCCGTCGTCGTGCTCTGGGTCAGGAAACAAACCTGGCAAAACGGGTCTGCAACACAACCATAGCACCGTCAAAACTGCTACAGTGGAACCCCTCTTTCAAGACCCTGAAAACCCCTGAGAAAATCAGGTCTTAGATAGGAGAGAGTCTTAAAATGGGGGTACATTTACACAGGATTATCAACAGAAACTCTCTGAAAACAGAGTCTTAAAATGGGGATACATTTACACAGGATTATCAACAGAAACTCGCTGAAAACAGAGTCTTAAAATGGGGATACATTTACACAGGATTATCAACAGAAACTCGCTGAAAACAGAGTCTTAAAATGGGGATACATTTACACAGGATTATATCAACAGAAACTCGCTGAAAACAGAGTCTTAAAATGGGGATACATTTACACAGGATTATCAACAGAAACTCGCTGAAAACAGAGTCTTAAAATGGGGATACATTTACACAGGATTATCAACAGAAACTCGTTGAAAACAGAGTCTTAAAATGGGGATACATTTACACAGGATTATCAACAGAAACTCTCTGAAAACAGAGTCTTAAAATGGGGGTACATTTACACAGGATTATCAACAGAAACTCTAAAACAGTGTCAGCTTTAGTGAGCAGAAGACAATCATCAAGGCATTGATGAGGCCAAGGACAAACAGAGATGACTACCACACAATGTCCAGAGAGCAGCAAGTCAACCTCATCAGGCTGCGTACTGGCCACAACAGGCTCAATGCTCACATGAACCGAAAGTTCAAGCTGGCGCCATCACCAACCTGTGCCTGCGGTCAAGAGGACCAAACAGCGGAACACATCTTACAGCGATGTCCCTTACTAGATGAGGAACGAAAAGAAGTGTGGCCGTCACCAACTCCCTTGCAGACCAAACTATACGGCAGTCGACAGGAGTTGGAGAAAACGACAACATTTATCACCAGTGCTGGACTGATTGTGTAACCTCTGCGAACGCCAAGAAGAAAGAAGAAGAAACAGAAACTCTCTGAAAACAGAGTCTTAAAATGGGGGCACATTTACACAGGATTATCAACAGAAACTCTCTGAAAACAGAGTCTTAAAATGGGGGTACATTTACACAGGATTATCAACAGAAACTCTCTGAAAACAGAGTCTTAAAATGGGGGTACATTTACACAGGATTATCAACAGAAACTCTCCGAAAACAGGGTCTAAAACAGGGGAGAGAGACAAAGACAAAGAGGGAGAAGTGGGGGGAGGTCTTAAATACACAAAGGAAGTTCCACTGTAATATCCTCCCCCGCATACTTCATTATATTCTCGTCACAGATCTGTTCAGGTATTTACATGGAATTAAGGTCTGGAACAAAATGTGGGGGGAAAAATGTCCGGAAATGATTTGTGATGAAGCCAACTGTCACGGAGCAAAATGTCTAGAAGTGAATAATGTCATGCAAGCAATATGACCATAAAAGTTGTCAAAAGAGACAGAGGACATACCGGAGAGTCCCGTGTCATCGCCAGCCAGAATGTCCCTGGCCTGGTAGATGTATGCTCGCAGCTGATACTTCACCGGCTCTGTTACACACATCAATTAATGGCCCTGTTAGTTCCACATACACACACACACACACAAGAGTGCACTTGCACACAAACACACACACACACACACACACACACACACACAAATATGCAGACACAGAACGTGAGACGGATAGACAAACTGTATCCATGCACACACACACACATACAGAAGCGTGAGACGGACAGGAGGACTACTGAATTGCACCACAACCCATCCACTTATTTTCTCCTTTAGAATTTAAACCATCCAACAAACCAAACAAAGTAAAACATAAGACTGACTTTTTGTAAAACAGATGGACGAGTGGATAACAGCCCGCCAGACAGACGGACGGACAGACAGACAGACAATTAGACTGACTCACCAGCGAAGGACAGGAACATCCTTGGTGCAGTCAAAGAGGCCTTGAGTTTCTCATCCGACTGAACAAATTGTACAAACATGTTTATGTAAACAATGCATTTCAACATGCACAAATTACAACATACTGTGTCTGCATTTTCTGTTAAAGCTGAACAGTAGCGATAAAACTAATCAGTTGGCTTTAGACAAAAAAGAGGCTCAATGCAGCTCCGATCCATCTTTTGCTACCCTGGATAGTGTCCCCTGATGTGTGTGTGTGTCTCCCATCCGACCTACCCAAGTCTTCCTTGAGTGCTCCTACAAAAAGCCCGAGCGGTTGTCAAAATGTTCAGTCTGACTGAAACCTTGAACCTGTCACTTCTCTCGAAAGCAAACAATGGTGAAAGATTTTTTCATTCTCTGCACTGCATGGTGGGTGGAGTTAGACGGATACCTCGCTGAACAGCTCAAGCGTTTTATAGAGGGTCCAGACTTGAGTACCCCCACTTTTGAGGTAAAATTGAGAAAAAACATCACATTAGGCGCTTCCGGAGTATTAGCTGCAAATCAAAGGAAGAATAAAGAGTGGAAAAGTACGGTAGGTCGGATGGGAGACACACACTCCAGGGGACATTATCCAGGGTAGCAAAATATGAATCAGAGCTACATTGTGTCCCCTCTTTCTTTCAAAGGCCAATTCATTAGTTTTATCACTACTGTTCAGCTTTAATAACTTTTCCTTCCCTTACCCTCCTCCTCATCCTTTCAAAACCTCACATTATTCACTTTTGTTTTCAAGGTGAGTGCATTTTCCGTTGTTTACATTGTTCAGTTTTATTTCACAAAAATAAGTGCCACTCAGCAGCTAGTATAGTCCCTAATAGTTTGAACAAAATCTTCCAACAATGTAATAATCAATGCAAACCAATATTAACACGATAAAAGACTGCAAAAAGCAAAGAAATTTAAGTTGATAACAAACCAGTTCAACAAAACAATAACTGCACAAATCTTCCATGTCAAACACAAAAGAACAACTCTGATGTCAAAATCCAAGCTCCTTTCAACACCAAAGAGAACAGTAACCCAGTTCACCATTAAACAAAATAAATTGTCAATTAACACAACCAATCCTGCCTTTCCGGAAATGACACCGCCTAATTCTTTCCACCATTTACGTTTCTTCTTCTTCTTCTTTTTATCAGCCCCTTTTTGCGGGCTTGATCTTTTCTAAAAAAAAAAAACCATAGAGAAGGTATGAATCATAAATATAACTTGCCTTATCCCACCTCAAAACTTGACTAAAATGTAAAAACAAAGGCAAAGTGCATAAAGAACTTGCAGTCTGCAAAAACTATCATCTTAACACAGCATTCAAAATTTAAATAATTGAACAGTCAAACATTGGTTGTAATGTCTTTCTGTTGTGTGGTGACAAGTATCATTACAAACCCAAAACCAAACTGCGTATATAAAGCTCTTGTGCCAATTTGAGACAGTTCTTTTGCAGGGAGACTTTTTTATGTGGTTTGGTGATCCGGATGCATAATGCTTTTTTCGTAGTCTGCCCAAAACCTCTTTGATCGTCGTTTTTGTGCACGAACTGCACATTTTCCTTTATACTGCAAAAGTCTTAATCTAAATGCAGCTGAAAATTCTCTAGAGCATAGGGATATTGACACTAGTCTGACCAAGTCATGCATAACTTGTCCTAGCCTGAATGTCTCTGCATGATGTATGTAGAACAAAATGTTGTGAAGACGTACCCGACATCTGAACCGTAAAGAGTTATAGAGATGAAGAATATTGTGTTTCAAGTGTACAGTTAAAGCTACCGGCCATACTTCTCCCACAATCCATCATGTTTCCCACCACTAATCTGGACAGGCTTTCACATAGAACAAATTCATGTAATGCTTCTGCTTGGATATATACTGGCCAAACATCTACCGCCTGTTGATTTCTGGCCAGTCTATTTGATTTGGGATATCTACAGCCTGGTTTCATTCCTGTCACAAGTGGGACACTTTTTATATTTAGTCAAGTTTTGACTAAATATTTTAACATCGAGGGGGAATCGAAACGAGGGTCGTGGTGTATGTGCGTGTGTGCGTGTGTGTGTGTGTGTGTCTGTGTGTGTGTGTAGAGCGATTCAGACTAAACTACTGGACCGATCTTTATGAAATTTGACATGAGAGTTCCTGGGTATGAAATCCCCGAATGTTTTTTTCATTTTTTTGATAAATGTCTTTGATGACGTCATATCCGGCTTTTCGTGAAAGTTGAGGCGGCACTGTCACGCCCTCATTTTTCAACCAAATTGGTTGAAATTTTGGTCAAGTAATCTTCGACGAAGCCCGGACTTCGGTATTGCATTTCAGCTTGGTGGCTTAAAAATTAATTAATGACTTTGGTCATTAAAAATCTGAAAATTGAAAAAAAAAATAAAAATTTATAAAACGATCCAAATTTACGTTTATCTTATTCTCCATCATTTGCTGATTCCAAAAACATATAAATATGTTATATTCGGATTAAAAACAAGCTCTGAAAATTAAATATATAAAAATTATTATCAAAATTAAATTGTCGAAATCAATTTAAAAACACTTTCATCTTATTCCTTGTCGGTTCCTGATTCCAAAAACATATAGATATGATATGTTTGGATTAAAAACACGCTCAGAAAGTTAAAACAAAGAGAGGTACAGAAAAGCGTGCTATCCTTCTTAGCGCAACTACTACCCCGCTCTTCTTGTCAATTTCACTGCCTTTGCCATGAGCGGTGGACTGACGATGCTACGAGTATACGGTCTTGCTGAAAAATGGCATTGCGTTCAGTTTCATTCTGTGAGTTCGACAGCTACTTGACTAAATATTGTATTTTCGCCTTACGCGACTTGTTTGTTCTTCTTCTGGGATCACGGGCTGCAACTCCCATCCATATACACTCGTGTTCTGCACGAGTGGTTGATAAGATATATGATCGATTTATCCCTGGTCATTTAGGCAACCATACTTGGTTTTCGGGGATGTGTGCTGGGTGCTTTTGTGTTTCCACAACCCACCAAATATGGATTACAGGATCCTTACCGTGTGTACTTGGTCTTGTGCCTGTGTGTACACATGATGGATCAGGCACTAGCAGGTTTGCTCATCAGTTGACCTGGGAGATCTGAAAAATCTCCACCCTTAACCCACCAGTCGTGGCCGGGATTCGAATCCCAAACCTTCCACATAAAAGTGTCGGTGTACGTGAGGAAATGGTGCCTTTAACTTCTTCGTCTCCTTACATCACATTGTTGTGAAAGTGAAAAGGGTTAAAGAATAGACAATCTGTAATGACCATCTTGTTCTTCTGCGACTGCGACGTGAACGTGAAAAAAAAGATGAAGGGAACAAAGATAAAATAAAGAAGATTACAATGCATGAGTACTATAACTTTGTTGTTCATCAATGACGATGCTGTGAAAGTGAAAAAGGTTAAGACAACAAAGGCTGTGTAATTATAAGATATACTACATACCCGTAATGAAAATCTAGACGGCTTTTTTTCCTCAACTGTTTCCTTCTTTTTGCAACAGGGAAAAAAAGAATAACACACAATCAGCCAAGCCAATGTAAAAAAACTCAAAAAACTCTGCAGATTCATCGCCACAATCCCAACTGAAACAAGTTTGATGTCAACAGTCAACAGTCTGATTCCTGCTGAGGATTGTCTAGTCACAGGAGCTTGTATTTAAGCGCCGGTCGATTGAAGTATCCTACTACATTAATCCTTAATGTAGTATTTTTAGTTAAGCTTAAGCTCCTGTGGTCTGGCCTACAAATCTGTGACAGGGTGCAAGAAAACCCAGCATATTGGAATGTTGACAAAATATCTTTTTAACATCGTGCAGTCGCATAGGACTGTTTGCAGCATGCAGATAGTGGGGATAAACTGATCTGCAGGTAACTGTCCTGTCACCCTGACTCTCAAAGCACAAAAGGCTGGTACACTACAGCAGAAAATTTGAATAAATACTACAGGGCAGAATGTTCTGTTCCTCTAAAATGTTATTCACTTCCACTCCTAAACGGGGTGCAAAAAAACTAGCAGGCTATGTGCAAATAGCCAGTCATAGTAAAACCTTCCCCTCGTTTTATTCAGTCTCTTTGTTTTTGGACTTACTTCCCCTCGATGTTTTGTTTTGCCACGAAATGGAGGGTTGAGGAGTAGAACTGTACTGATCATTTCAAAACTCACGTGACATCAGCTTGACAACAGCCTATTTACCTGAACGTCTCAATGCCAGGAATCACAATCAAACCTACCTTATCCCCTGCCATACTGAAGAAGCAGCTGGCGGCTTTGTCTTCGGCCACCATTTTTCGATGCCAGCGCCTGCGCCGCACCAAGTCGGTCGTGCGCTCCGTGGCGTGGAACTTCATGTTGAACAAGGGAGCATACTCCCAGCCTTCCGACATCATCTTCTCCTGTTACAACAACATGCACAGAGATATTAAAAATATCCTTGGCTATTCTAATACAGAGGTCCCTCTGTTTGAAGACTTGTGAAAATGTAAGAAAACAATAGGTCTTAAAATGAAAGGAGTCTTCAAAGGGAGGTAAATTTCAAGATTTTTAATGTGAAGAGAACATCCGAGATATCTGAGTTGTAAACCGTGAAGGGTCTTAAAACAGACGTGACTGAGCATGGACATAGTGTACTTGCTCATACATGTACTTGATACTTCTCATTGTGTGTTTGTGTCCTTCTTCTTCTAAACTGAGGAGTATTTGGTACTACTGTAAATCAAAATGTCCTGTTTCCTGTGGTTTTTATATTCACTTTTGTATATTACTTATTAGACTGCCTGACCGAGTGATCGACTCAAAATATTGGTACATGTATACAAAAATGTGATCAATCTTAATGTGGACAGGGCATAATGCAAGGAAGAGCTACTAAAAGGAAAAACTAGCCCTAAACTACTTCCTTTATTCATGGAGAACATTTTGTTTAACTTTCTTTTTATGTCGACTAAAAGCATCAGTGCACTTGTGCTTTGGTATTGTGTTTGTTTTATTCATACATTCAAGTTTTCAATAGAGAGGCCATCACATTTTTCATGTGACTAATTGCTGAGTACATTGAAAGGATATAAGGACAGGTTTCGATACAACTCTTAGGGGTTACAGTTGTGCAGCACAGAAAGTCTGAGAGTAGACATCACAGTCAACTAATCTAAAACAGTGGCTTGTTCCTTGTCTTAGACCAATCTTAGTTCCTCCCAAAAGAGATAGTTTTAGACCCCCAACAGATATTGAAATTAATGCAGTACATGTACATTGTTTAATATTTGCACAGATACCTTGCTGAGAATTTTAACATTTTAAAGAGAGAAAAATAATCCAACCATTACTTTTCTTCCAATTTTTAGAAACACTGGCTCGTTGAATCAACACAAATTCTTCAAAAGCAAGTTTCTGGGCTACACACTGTCACCTGCATTTGACAGAAAATGAATGGAGAGCATCATCTGTTTTCTCTGAAATACATGTAGTCTTATTTTCCTCTGAACATTTTAACCGAAGAAATACATTTCAATTACAGTCGAACTTGTCCTAGCGACCACCTCTCGATAACAACCAACAGCCCACAATGACCGCTCCAAAGGAACATGACGATTTGTTTCTACATAATTTATCCTTCCAAACCATAGCGACCACGTGTCTATAATGACCACTTTAGCTCAGTCCCTTGGGTGGTCATTATACATAGGTCCAACTGAACGATGAAGTTCGGATGGCTCACCATAAAATTTTAGCCAGGGAAACGAAAGAAAAGCGAAGTTCATTCCTACCGCACATGCACTTAGGCCACCAAAAGTGTTAGACAAGAACAGACTACAAAAGCTGAACAACATTTTGGGCATCATTTGATTTTCATGACTTTACCAGTGTGTTTATTAGGTTCAAGGAGAAAGGCTATCATGACAGGCTCAAGGTCGTACACCACGGTAAGAAGTGAAATCGGAAAAACACAATCTGCTGCATAACATTCACGAAAAAACAAGATTTACTTCAACCCTAAGGGCTGAGGGTAGGGTGGTTAGCAAGGGTGGGAATGGAGTGAAGGGATGGGGTTAGGGGTGAAGCCCCCAAGGCAAGCATGATAGATAAGTGCATGCATGACACAGCCGCAAAAAGACAGACAACGCACAGTCTTTCAAACACACGCTGACATATGCAAACACAAATTAACACACTGACAACACTCTGATTGACAGACATATGGGGTGGGGTGGGGGTGCGTGTGTAAACCGGGTTATGGTGTCATGGATTTGGGGTGAATGTGCGAGTGGGTTGGGGAGGGGAAAACAGACACTGATTTACTAAGACAGACGTTATACATTAAGGTTGCGTGTCGTCTACTGAAAGTTTTACTTGACCATGCCGCTTTCGCACAGTTGAGATATCACATGCATATCAGCATCTTGTCTACATAACATGTCAATCTGGCATTGAATAATATTTCAACAGATTAGTACAGCTTGAGGGAAAAGCCACCAACAGCCAAAAAGCACATAAACATACAATGCTTTGAAACAAAAGTTTGAATTTGTCTTATCAACCTCCCACTTCCTGTTATCCAAATCAAAAATCTTTTTCCTGTACACACACATTAATCGAGCGGACCCCATTCACCATTAAGAGATCTTTTATGAACAAGATTATTTTAAATGCAAGTTAAGCAAAGCCTGTCTTTTTGAAAATATAAAGTACCGGTGCTGCTTGAGTAAGCAAAAGAAAATGATCAAACAGGAATTGTATAAAAACAACATCATCCTAAGATGCAAGTTAAAATATTCCTATCACTTCAGAAAAGTAAAGTATGACCTGTAGTATCGCATGAGTTAGCGCATGAAAATTACCAAAGTGGAACAAGGGATTTTGGTTAAACAACCCTGAACAAACTGCATCAAACTTTGTCTCCAGACGCCTATAACTATGCACTAAAACACAAGTTTCCGTGCATCAGTGGGGGAGAGATAGGATAGATACTTACCTCCATTTTGTCCTGTAGTTGCTACAAATAAACAGTGTATCATCAAGATCTAGCCCTCTTGACAGTTGAATCAAACATGGCCGCTAAACTACAACGCTACTCTCCGAGTCCCAGGATTTTTTCCTCTGTGGATCCATTAGTTATTTTTTTCACCCAATTCTTTCACTAGGCAGCAAAATAGCTGGTCATCTGAATATTAGCACTTTTCTGTTTACACTCAATACAGTTTGAAATCTCATCTGCAAGAAATAAAAACAAAACAAAACAAAACAAAATAAATTCTCTAAAAGAGCTAATAATTCTACCAAGAAGAAAGTTCACAACAGCTCTCTCTACCTTCTTTTTTTCATGCTTGGTTTCCTTGGCCACATGTTTTCGGGTTCGAACCCAGCGACGTCGACGACACAGGTGGTAGGTTCTCTCCACTGCGCCGTAGCCCCCCACTGTGGCTTCCACGCAGTACTCGAACCCTGCAGGTAAAACATCAAAGTTTCTGTTTCTCACATACTTTTGAAAGCTAAAGCTTCAAATTATTTAGGACTGGCTGCATGAAGCTTTGGCACTGAATTTTTGGGGAAAAGTCTTTGCAAAGTCCCCTTCGGGCTTAATTATGGACACCTTTACAGAGCACAAACATTTAATGCTGATTATTCTCACATGTCACACCCTCACCAAGCAACTAAACAAGCACATAAACAAACAAACAAATAAAACAAACAAGCCAACAGTCGAACAAAAGTGGAACGACCATCTCAAATCAACAGCAGGAACTACTTTAACAAACAATATCTCATTCACAGATATCTATCAGAAATCAGTCTGCTTCTCTTTTTGCTCCTCTTGTAAGATTTTCTGTGTGACAACTCTTCCTTGTTAACAGCTTTGTTGAGGTCACTTTGCCAGTCATCAACATATCAGCCAGAGATATACCTATGAGTAATATCATGCCGCTGCCCCATTGTTCCCGTGGGATTCCAGAGGCATAAGTCAAGTCAATCCCCTTCTGCTCCTTTCCCTTTGACAAACTTTTCTCGTGTACATCTCAGCCATGGATTCGTCTTCTTCTTCTTCGTTCATGGGCTGAAACTCCCAAGTCCACTCATGTTTTTAAACGAGTGGGTTTTTACGTGTATGACTGTTTTAGCCATGGCTGCGAATCAGTAATCACTCGGTGTTCCACCCTGCCACCCTCTCACTAACACACACACCATGTCACACACACACAAGTGGGTGCATAGATACACATACACACACACACATGACAAACCTTCCTCATCCACAGCCCTGTTGAGGTCAATCTGCCAGTCGTCCTGCCACTCCCAGCCATCGGGCAGCTTAATTTCCCGCAGGCTTGTGCCCGCGTCCCCTTTCTGCACAAAACCACACACCAACCAGCTTGACACAAAGGCAGACAACCGTGGACTTAACCACTCACCTTTCCTTCTTCTTTGTGCCAGCGCTCTCCTGGTCAATTATGAATTGTGTCGTTTTGTTATGCCGGTAGCGTTTGTCGTGTATAGGTTCAAACGTGTCAATGTAATATCGTTTATATGATTCCATTTTGATTACGTAAAATGTAGTTTTTTGTTGTTTATTTTTTTTTAACAATTTTGCTAATTTGACACATCACTTTTTGTGGCCTCAATGATATGATTACATCACACTGTCTCATTTTACATGCAATGCTCAAACTGTCAATCGCTTTCATCAAATTGTGAGAAAAATATAAGGTAAAGCAGGGATGAATCTTGCATCTTTGTTTGCCAGACATTTATGAAAGTCGTCAATATTTGGGAAATGATAGGTAATTGACTGGCTGTACAACTTTGCAAATCTGCACAAGTGTATGAGCACATGATGACTGGGTCTAAACCTTATTAAAAACTCCCTTCTGCTGATTTTGTGTCTATTTGAGGTCACCTTTAAAGAGGACATGAAAAGAGGGGTAAGGAAGGAGAAGCAAACAGCCAACTGAAGCAAACAGCCAACTGACCACATTAGTCCATGGTCTGGAGGCCTCCCCCCACGCGCCGCCCGGGATGTTGCGAGATTGAGCCTCGTACACATCCTCCATGAACACATGGTGCCCTGCATCACGGTCGTACAGCATGCTGCAAAAACATCACATGCACATTTTGGTACAGTGGAATATAAAGTTTCAAAAGTAAACTTTGATTTAATTAATATACTTACCAACTCACATAGATAGCAATAACCTCGTTCAGTTGCTAAGACATTGAAGCACTCTTACATGGTAACATGGGGAGATAACTCTAAAACAAAAACCACATGCCATATAAGGCACAGTCCGTGGTGGTTATCTCCCCTACCGGTGTACCACGCATTTTCATGACTTTACCAGTGTGTTTATTAGGTTCAAGGAGAAAGGCTATCATGACAGGCTCAAGGTCGTACACCACGGTAAGAAGTGAAATCGGGAAAACACAATCTGCTGCATAACATTCACGAACAAGAAGGGCAAAGCCCATACGACTCACATGCTTGACCTTCTGCTTTACACATTTTTCCTACCAAAATACATGTGACCTTGACCCAAGGTCAAGGTCATCCAAGGTCATGCAACACAAAGCTGTTAATTCAAGACATAGGAAGTACAATGGTGCTTATTGGCTCTTTCTACCATGAGATATGGTCACTTTTAGTGGTTCACTACCTTATTTTGGTCACATTTCATAAGGGTCAAAGTGACCTTGACCTTGATCATATGGGACCAAATGTGTCTCATGATGAAAGCATAACATGTTCCTCACATAATTTTTAAGTTTGAAACAGTTATCTTCCATAGTTCAGGGTCAAGGTCACTTCAAAATATGTATACAATCCAACTTTGAAGAGCTCCTGTGACCTTGACCTTGAAGCAAGGTAAACCAAACTGGTATCAAAAGATGGGGCTTACTTTGCCCTATATATCATATATAGGTGAGGTATTCAATCTCAAAAACTTCAGAGAAAATGTGAAAAATGTGAAAAATAGCTGTTTTTTAGACAACATTTATGGCCCCTGCGACCTTGACCTTGAAGCAAGGTCAAGATGCTATGTATGTTTTTTGGGGCCTTGTCATCATACACCATCTTGCCAAATTTGGTACTGATAGACTGAATAGTGTCCAAGAAATATTCAACGTTAAAGTTTTCCGGACGGCCGGCCGGCCGGCCGGCCGGACGGACGGACGGACGGACGACTCGGGTGAGTACATAGACTCACTTTTGCTTCGCATGTGAGTCAAAAAACAAGATTTACTTCAACCCTAAGGGCTGCATGAGGGAAGGGTGGTTAGCAAGGGTGGGAATGATACAAAGCCGAGACCGGCCAGCCTAGCACTTTTCTTTTGATAACAAGACAAAGCCGAGGCCTGCCGTGCGCTTTCCTTTTGCTGTGAGCTTCTCTTTGTTATCCAGTGAGGACGTAACCACACGAGAGAGAGAACGAATCAAAGTCTTGGTCAAAGGTGATAATTGTAAAGAAGTGCGGCCACAATCTTCCACAGCCAGGAGATCCTTGTTCTTGCAAACAGACAGTTTCTTCTTGCTATAAACATCCAGATGGATGTTCGTCAATTCCGGGGTACCCGGGAGCGGTTCCGTAGTTAGAACAAAAGAATAAACTAAGTTCTTAGGCTTGGTGTTAACCGAGGCCTACGGATAGCGCTCAGCGAGTGATGCGCTACTTGCGCGGGTGACGCAAGCTAAAGCAACGCCGCAGCAGGTGCTTTGCCAAGCGCTGCCCACAAAGGAAGTGGTGGCAAAGGAGAAGAATTTGAGAAAACTTCCACAAGTTCAAATGCCACCGAGGGAGGATTTAAGAACTTAAAGTTCGAAGATTTTCCTGAGAAGACTCAAATCAGCTGAATGTAACGCAAGCCACGGCAAAGCTGAAGCAGGAGCTTCCCCATGTGATGCCAGCAAAGGCAGAGGTGGGGCAAAAACATCGTTTGAGAAAACTTTACAAGTTGAAAAGCCACCGAAGGAGACTCAAAAAATTTAAAGTTCGCAGATTGTTCCTGAGAAGGAGCAAAATCAGCCAAAGCTGATGGTGGAGTAACGGCAGATGACGATGCTACCGCTACCCCTTCAGGGAAATAGTGCGTAGTAACCTCTGCTGCTAGTGCCAACAAAGATGGCATCTTAGCCGAAAGTCGAAAAGAGGCATCCCCATCTGCCTCAGAGGCTTCGTCTTCCATATCCTCATCATCCTGTTCAGTAGTATCCCAACGATCTTCGAAAAGATGAGAACCGGAAACCAATCCCGCCGAGGCAACATCTTCCGAAACCGGAAAAGGTTGGGAAAAAACTCCCGGAAGCCGGAACTCCGTGAACGGATCCCCCATCCACCTGCCTCATGCCAGCTGAAAGACTGGAAGAGGAAGTGGATGCAGCCTGTGTAACAGCAGCGGAAACCGCAGTAGCGGAACCGGAAGCCGAAGGCTGATGAGTGCCAACTACCAACACAGACGTGTTAGCGGCAGAAGGCAATACCATCCTGCCACCGGAAGCCGCAGCCGCAGAAGCGGAAGCGGAACCAGCAGTGGATTGGTAAGCATCAGCACCAACCGGACCCATAGAATGGCAACCGGAAGATCCTGTTGTCCTACTACCGGAAGTAGCGGACACATGCTCTTCACACCCGAACCCGTACCCACGCAAGGCATAAGGCTTGACGTGAGGAATGAACCTTTTGGCTGGTATGCACTTCCGCTAAAGCGAAAACCGTTGCCGCAGGTTTGCGCGTTTCGCCAAGAACACCTCCTGCCGACACGTAAGCGCCGAGAGGACCAGGAGGTGCTGTTGCCTGAAAATCAGACAAAAATTTGTCGAAAGGAACATCTGACAACAAGTCCAACACCACTGTTGGATCTGCAACAACGTCGGCAGACGTAATGGTTGCAGAAGGCTCTGAACGAACCCGTGCGAGAGCGCAAAAACACCGCCCGCGACGCTAAAGCGCCGAGAGGACTGGGCGGTGCTGATGTCTGACAGGCAGACGAAAGTTCGTTGACGGGTAAACCTGACGCCGAACTAAACACATGTCGCCGCTGCAACAACGTTGGTAACCGTAATGATTGCAGAAGATTCGTAACGAACCTGCGAGCGACAGTGCATTACCTACTTCTGAAGGGAGCAGCAGAGAAGCCTAACTTGCTATTTGTTTACAATCAGCAGTTAACATTCCCTGAACCTCAGAATAAACAATGACAAAAAAGGCAAGAAGATCCTCTTGCTTTAACTTCATTATGGTTGTAACACCTGAGGTTATTAACCGAAGCCGAAAAGACAACTGAGGGAGAAGCGTTATCTATCAACAATAGAATAGAAAGCTGCGTATCAGGTTATAAAAGTCCCAATCTGAAGATGGCTTCTCGCTAAGGAACTTTAGAACTATGAGAGCTATGAGTAGTAGAAGAAGTTCGTGGTTTGGCGCCAGCTATAACCGTTTTGCCCAATTGAGAACCAGGTGAGCGAGTCTGCTTGGCAGAGCTCTTAGTTTCTCTTTATGTCTAGGATGTCGGCCATTTTGAAAGTCAAGAATGGTGGACAAATGTTCAAAAGACAAGTGGCAAAACCTTCAAAAACGCTAAGAAATCTTCCCGTTATACAAAAAGGAAACGCTCTCACCAATTCCTGAAGAAGTAAAGAAGGTTGTTGATATGTTACCAAGATTCGATGGCCTTCCCTGAGAGATAGGCCGATGGCTTAAGAAAAAGCCTGAGCACCTCAAAACATGTCATGCAACATGGGTTGAAGGAAAAGGAATGAGTGTCACCGGTATACATCCTGCGCATGCGCGGTACACCGGTAGGGGAGATAACCACCACGGACCGTGCCTTATATGGCATGTGGTTTTTGTTTTAGAGTTATCTACCCATGTCACCATGTAAGTGCTTCAATGTCTTAGCAACTGAACGAGGTTATTGCTATCTATGTGAGTTGGGTAAGAATATGTAATTTAACCCCTTTTTAAGACAGCCTCTCCCCCCCCCCCCCCCCTCTCTCCCTGTTTTTAAAGACCTTGTTTTTTCAGATTTTCTGTTCATAGCTTCTGTTAATAAACCTCCACTTAAGACTGGCCTTCCTTTTTAACCTTTAGCAAGCCTGTGGTGCCCATGATCGCCAAGCATCACGTCTCTCCTCCAGCCAGCTGCGATTGAAATTGCCAAGCTTAGGGTGTTTGAATTTCCCGGTGGTATGTTCATTTGCATACAACCTTAACTTGTTGAAGCCGTTCATTGTTCCTGTTTGTAACTTTTACAAAGGTTTTTAGAGAGAATTAAAATGCAACTCACAATGGAGAATGAAGGGTATGAGAAGCCTTCAGACCTCTTTCTCTATAAAAATTCTGGCAATGAATTTGAATGTCTTAGGCCAAAAAATTCTTTGACAAATAGGTGATGATAAGTGATCTGAATGTGAAGGAATCGAACTGTGGTTGACCGAGTCAGACAACGATGACAACAGGAACGACAAAAAGATAGTGCAAAATTTATATTTATCTGCCTGGCTGGTCGAGTTTTGGGAGATAGCAGTTCTGACCAACATTCCGGAAGGTTTGTCAGAGGCAGATTTATTTTCTTCCTGTTTCTCACGGACAATGTGGTCGATCTACTAGTCAAAGAAATAAGCGCTGGTCATTTGAAAGTGAAAAATAATGCTTATCGTGTGTGCACACAGCGTAATGTAATTCATACTGAGATGAAAACATTCAATCCTGCATCTTCTGCTTTTGACTGGCCTTGCAAAATGTTCATCTTACAACTTTAACTTGTCAACAGTCTTTTGTGAACTATAGGATTGAGTGTATCAAGTCTCTGCATCATATTTTAAGCACATTCATGTGACCTACAGTTCAAACGAGCAAGTTAAGAATGCTGCGGTCTATTTATTCATTTTATAGTTTACTACTCACAGACCAAACCACAAAGCAAACAAAATGACCGTGTGACCTTCAATGTTAATTGTAACCACATGCACAATTTCACATCAGTGGTGTTGTTCAAGTGGAAGTTATAGGTGTTTTCTTTAGGCAGTATCAGTTCAAAGCCAATCATAGACAATAACTTGGCTGCAGGAGAGAGAATACAGAGTGCTAAAGGTTAAGACCTTATTGTTTGAAGTCTTAAAATTAAATGTTCTCAAAATTAGAAACATTACTGTAAGCACAAGTTGATATGTCAAAATGAGTTTCAAACACTTGGGAACAAAAAATTAATCCCCATGACATCAATGTCAATCTCAGTGAGGGAAAAAGAAAGAGAGAATGAGTGCAAGAGAGACAGACGTAGAGATCATGAAACGACAGACAGGGACACAAAACAAAGTGAGTGAGAGGGTACCAGCCTCAAAGAGCTGTTTACTTCTCATGAATCAAATATAAAGGAAAAGCAAATGCTTGCAGATTTACAGTGCCTGTGAAACAGAGAAAATGAAAAACTAACCTCACTTCGGGACTGACGTACCAGTCACTGTCCCACCCCCAGCCCGCCGGTGGCTTGAAATCCTCTTTGTACAGTTCAACCTGTAACGACACCAGAATGTGAAATTATGTCACACTCACATGCATCACTGTACACGTCATGACTGAGATCGGAATCTGGTTAGATTTCAGTTTTAGCCGGATGGAATTAGAATTCTGATCTCATCTGGCTAAGATTGGAATTACAATCTCGTCCAAAAGTTTGCTGGATAGAAGCAGAATTCTAATTTCATCTGGCCGACATCGAAATTCAGTTCCAGTCCAAAACATTGCTGGATAGAATCAGAATTCCGATCACCTCCAGCGTTAAAATAAAAATTGCGAAACAGCCAGTTAGATCAAAATTCTGATTCAATCCACCTTGATTCGGAATCTAGTCCAGCGCGCACAGACACACACACATGCATGCACACATACACACTCAATTCCAGCAAAGGTGAATTAGAAGAGAAGCGAAGCATGTCAACAAGACTAACCTTTCCCTCGATGTCTGAAAACTTTGGTCGCGACAAGGTGGGGCCTTTGTTTGTCCAGGTACCCAAGATGTTCACCTGGTTCTCATACTGCACACAAAATACACAGTATTTTATAACCCAAGGTTGGGGAATTACCTGGATGTTGCAGTTTAAAAGGCATCCACTCAAATCAAGCACATCCAAACATACGCATGTACATGTATGAAAAGAATTTACAAAATCAATCAAAATACATACTCGAAAATGATATCAACATTTGCCTGCCATCTCATGTTGTACCCATTTTCTTGACATGTCTGTTAACATTTGCTAACAGTCAGCATATTAGAAATAACTCATACTGTCTGCTATTCTTGTGTTACTACTGGTTTACTAACACCTATCTCAATCACTGTGGTCTTGGCAGCTTTGGTGCCAAGGACTGAGGTGCACCGAGCAAAAGTGGGTGCCACCCAACCGGGTGAAAACAAACCGCGGGGTCTGATTTAGTTAAAATCACAGCAAATCTCAATTTAAAACCAATCCAACACCACGGCTGGCTCCCGACCGGTTGGTAACTTTCTCGAGCACCTTAGCCCAGGGCACCAAATGTACAGCGTTGGAGTTGTTCCTTGACATTATGGATAACATGACTCACAGTCTCAGCGAAGACGGCAAGCTCTCCTTCTGTCTGCATCTTGTGCCATTCCTCCTCCTCGTTCTGCAGACCCAGCCACAACTTGACTCGCAGCAGTGCCGGGATGTCAACGTCCTTGTTGCGATCCTTGGTGCTGGGGAACTGAAACAAAGCACTATTTTCATGAATGCTATCAATGTCCTTGTTGCCATCCTTTGATCAAACTGAATGCTATCAATGTCCTTGTTGCCATCCTTTGATCAAACTGAATGCTATCAATGTCCTTGTTGCCATCCTTTCATCAAACAGAATGCTATCAATGTCCTTGTTGCCATCCTTTCATCAAACAGAATGCTATCAATGTCCTTGTTGCCATCCTTTCATCAAACTGAATGCTATCAATGTCCTTGTTGCCATCCTTTCATCAAACAGAATGCTATCAATGTCCTTGTTGCCATCCTTTCATCAAACTGAATGCCATCAATGTCCTTGTTGCCACCCTTTTATCTAACTGAATGTTATCAATGTCCTTGTTGCCATCCTTTCATCAAACAGAATGCTATCAATGTCCTTGTTGCCATCCTTTCATCAAACTGAATGCCATCAATGTCCTTGTTGCCACCCTTTTATCTAACTGAATGTTATCAATGTCCTTGTTGCCATCCTTTGATCAAACTGAATGCTATCAATGTCCTTGTTGCCATCCTTTCATCAAACTGAATGCCATCAATGTCCTTGTTGCCACCCTTTTATCTAACTGAATGTTATCAATGTCCTTGTTGCCATCCTTTCGTGAAACTGAATGCTTTCATGTCCTTGTTGCCATCCTTTGATCAAACTGAATGCTAACAATGTCATTTTTGCCATCCTTCCATCGAACAGAATGCTATCAATGTCCTTGTTGCCATCCTTCCATTAAACTGAATGCTATCAATGTCCTTGTTGCCATCCTTCCATCAAACTCAATGCTATCAATAGTACCTCAACATATTTGTGTTTTAAAGTAAGAAAAAGCAAAACACACACACAGCACAAACACAAACTTTTAACACTTTCACTACGAAGAAAATGTAAGTTGTCTGACCTACTTTCAGCAACCTTCAACTGACCTTCATCTGGATAGTCTGCAGATGGCCGCACTGACGGCCTCTGCAGATGGGGTCAGGGGCAAAGAAAATGTCGTATGCAGGAATGCGGTGAACAGCAATGCGTTTCTGTCCGCTGATCATCCAGATGACCACATCAGGCATGCTGTTCTGAGGCTGCAGGAAGGAATAACATTAAGCTTATTGAAGAAGGGACAAATCTCCTAACATTGCAGAAGCATGAAATGGTACAAGTCATAAATCGATCATTGCTGTCAAAATATGAAGCGTTTGGGACTTAGTTTCCGTAACATGACATTACCAAGATGCAAAACGAACCCTGTGAGATAGACATACAGAGAGCACACAAACACAACTGCTGGTAAGCATGCATTCACACACAGATGCATGCACACACACACACACACACGCATGCTTGCATGCACACATACATACCAATGCGCTCTCTCACTGTCTAACACACACACACTCTCTCACACATAAACACAAACACTTTCTCACTCACTCACTCTCTTTCATGCACACACATACCCTCTCCTCCCACCCCTCCCCCCACAACCACCCCCTCAGCTCACCTCGATGGCAAGGTTTTTCAGCGCTGCCAAGTAGCCTTCCACGTCACCCAGTGCCTCCAGAACGTCAGTGGCTGACAGTCGCAGCTTGCTGGCCATCTCCACAATGTGTGCAAGTTCCCCTGACCGGTTTTTGGCCATCAGGATGTCAAGTTCGTTGTGTACGTGGACACCCTTCTCTGGCTCGGGTAGTGTTTTGCTAAGCAGAACAGAACATAGACGGTGTAAGTATGCTTTTCTCTTGCTGTGACGGATCTGTATCCCCTGACATCGGCATCATGTTTGCCTCAATGGCCGGGGGGAAAACGACCATAAATGCAAAAACCCAGTCTGGCAAAAAAACATGAGTGTTGGAAGGATTTTCAGAGCATGAACACAGAAGAAGAAGAAGAAGAAGAAGAAGAAGAAGAAGAAGAAGAAGAAGAAGAAGAAGATCTTTATGGATACAGTGCACAGCACAACACAGACCAACAGATCTTTAAAGTGAACCGTCGTTTGCATAACAGAAAAATACTAATGAGAAGATGAGAAATTAAATTTTAGCTATAGTAGTGTTTTCTATCCTGGTTAGATGGCATGAGCACAACAGACACTGCTAGTATGAAACAGAATAACACAACGTAACACGTACAGCACAATTCAACACAACACAAGACAGCCTATAGCACAAGACAGCTCAGCACAGCACATCATAACACAGCTAACACAGCACAGACACTGGGAGTATGCAACAGAATAACACAACGTAACACGTACAGCACAAGTCAACACAACACAAGACAGCCTATAGCACAAGACAGCTCAGCACAGCACATCATAACCCAGCTAACACAGCACAGACACTGGGAGTATGCAACAGAATAACACAACGTAACACATACAGCACAAGTCAACACAACCCAAGACAGCCTATAGCACAAGACAGCTCAGCACAGCACATCATAACACAGCTAACACAGCACAGACACTGGGAGTATGCAACAGAATAACACAACGTAACACGTACAGCACAATTCAACACAACACAGTACAAGACAGCAAAGCACATAAACAGCTTTGCACAACACAGAGGTTCTTAGGGTGCAATCTTCCATTGAAAGCTGTGTATGTTTACAGTGTACAGTACAAAAGAGAGGATGTGTGCAAATTTATCTCTGGCTTTGAAAGATGTGCATGGCTAAAGTTCACATTTACAACTGTGAGGGAATAGCCTTGCAGCCCACGTAATAATATTCAGTGTGCGTGCGCGTGTTTGAGTGACTTCATTGGTACGCATGCACTTGACGCCATCTTTTATGTGACGTAATTTACGACGCACGATGCTAGCTTTTAGAACAGCTTAGCACTGACGCTTCAAGCAGACGTGACTTTGTAGCAGACGACCAGCTGCTAATCTGTTAGTATCGATGTGCGGGAGTTGTTTGATAAAATGATAAGTTTCTTTAGGATAATAGTCGCTTACGGACATGGTTGTTTAACGACGGTTAGCGGAAAATAGAGTAGTATAAATTGAAGAAGAACCGGATTATTTGCCGGAAGTTAGTGATTCAGGGTCAGAGTTCACTGTAGCGCATGATTATGCGAAATAGTCCAAAGATTTGAGGTCTATATAATGTTTTGGATTTCAAGTGCGCGGCACTCTTTGTTAATCGGGAGTCAGTAATTGTAACCAGACTTTTTGTTAATCGGAAGTCTTACTTAATCAAATTCTTTGTTAACCGGGAAAAGTAAACCTTAGCCGACTTCTTCGTTAATCGGAAGCCGGCCTTCATTTCTAACCGTAAGGATTTATTGCTTAGATCTGTTGCTAATCATTCCTTGTGAACTAGGAACCTTGCAGTCTACACTAAATAGCTCCTTGTCAATCGGGAGTTTTGTTATAACGTTTGTATAAATTCCTTGCCAATCGGGAATCTGATAGTGATAGTATCTCATGCACTAAATAGCTCCTTGTCAATCGGGAGTTCTGTTATAAAGACTTTAAGTCTGAATAAGTTCCTTGTCAATCGGGAACCTGATAATCACCCCCCTTGTTTATACGACAGTCAGCGACAGTACTGAGACACGACAGAAATAGTTGTGAAGTGACGAGTCTGCGTGAAAGTGACGATGTTTTGATTTCATGCACTTGTAGAATAAAAATGATGTCTTAAACTGTACAACCACGGTGTGGGCTACATTCGTTGCAAGAGAGAGGCCGTTGGCCGTATGATAGCTGAAAACTAGAGTCTACTGCATCGGGGATAAGAGAGGGAAACGGGAAATATTCTTACACTCAAAACAAAACACAACGCGAGGTCAAACAACATCACGAGTAAATAAGAAACATCCCGCACAATCCCCTGGCAGCCCCCGGTTTTAATCAAATCTGCCACATTAAATGGTGACCGTGCACCAGGATTTTAACAAAGTTAGTAGATCTAGTAGAAGTAAATTTAACGGTAGCCCAGATAGCCCAGACCGTGGTTGAAAAAAAAAAAAAAAAAAAAAAAAAAAAAAAAAGAAGTGAAAAAAAAGAGAAAGAAAAGAGAGGAAACGCCTCCAACTGTGTTTGTTTTCGAAGGACGTCGAAAAACAAGGTAAGAAAGAAACATTTTTCATTGTATTTGCTACATTGTTGCTATACGTGTGTACGATGATTTGAAGCGGGATTGTTGCTATTTTGTATGACGTAGGTTCAGACAGGATTTGAAATGTGTTGGCTTATTATGAAATAAGTTCTGTTACATTCCCATGTATGAATTTGGTATAGTTCATGTTAGTGGAAGTTCGGCGAAGGTTTCGCAAAGATTGAATTGTTTTGAACAAAAGAAAGATGGGTATTTTGTCAAGACTAGGGCAAGTCGTGAGCGCTCTCTCACCAAGTTTTCTTACGGCTAAGGGTTCGATGGCAAGGAGAGAAGAAAGAGAAATAGAAATGGAAGACAGTTACCTTCGGGGAGGTCAGACTAGGTGGTCGGAAACACCACGAAGATATAGGTATCCATCACAATATCCAGAGAATGAACAGAAAGGCGAAACGCACATGTCTTTTGACTCGGGGTACGATGTTGAACGCGAACAGGCCGAGAACGGTCACGTGAAAACTTATGCAGGTCGGGGTCAGGGGTCAGCCAATCATAGGGTAGATGAGGGAACACGTCGCCCAGGTCTATTCATAGAGAGGGAAAAACCCTACCAACACACCAGCAGGAAATCGATTCAGGCCGATAAGTACGATGGTACCTCACTTGATTTGAATGACTACCTAGAACATTTCGATGGGGTGTCGACGTGGAATGAGTGGACAGAAGAAGAAAAGGGGATTCAATTGTCGTTGAGTCTTAGAGGGGCTGCTCAGCAGGTGTTGGGGTATTTGCAACAGGAAGAAAAGAGAGATTTCGTTGCGTTGACCAGCGCGCTGGAAAAGAGGTTCAGTCCTAAAGAGAGAGTGATGTCGTACAGGTGCGAATTTCGCAACAGAAGACGTAGAAAGCAGGAAACAGTTGAGGAGTACGGGTTTGCACTCTGTCGCTTGGCTACCAGGGCTTATAGGGACATGGAAACTGGGGCAAGGGAACTCATACTGATAGAACAGTTTATTGGTGGATTGTCGGAAGAGGCTCTCAGAGAGAGGGTGCAGTTCGGACACCCCAGTACCCTAGACGAAGCAGTGTCGCTAGCCGGGGAATACGTAGCTTTCAAGAATAACGGGTTTCCCGAAAAGACGTTGAAAAAGCCCGAGGACGCTGGGTCAGCGATCCGATACGTAGGAGGAGGGGATGGAAAGAAAGAGGAAATGCTAGCCGATTTCGGATACTACAGCCCCCCTCCCCCCCAGCCACAGCTCCCCATTTACAACTTACCCACTGCTAATTTCCCCGTCCAGCTGCCCACTACCCACGCCCAGAGTGATAGATGGGAAACTCGGCTGGTTGGCATGGGCCAGCGGGTGGGACAGACGATGGAGGCTCTTAAAGCAAGCAGGAAGTTCCTCCTCAACTAGACATTTCATGTCGGGGTTTTCAGTCCAGAAAGGGGTAAGGGGGTGGATTTCATGATAACCTGCTAACCTGCTAACCCGCCAACTGGTTGAAAGAAGAAGAAGATGCCTGCTAACCACCCCGCTGTCTAACGACAAAGAACATTAGTCGCATAACGTCATTGGCTCCAGGTGGATGGGTAATGCGACACCCTCCCCTGCAAAACCGGTGTCACAGCAAGTCCGTAACCTTCTGTGGGTCAGCAAGGCAGCCATCATCACTCACCTCTAACCTTCTGTGGGTCATCAATGCCGCCATCATCACTCACCTCTAACCTTCTGTGGGTCAGCAATGCCGCCATCATCACTCACCTCTAACCTTCTGTGGGTCAGCAATGCAGCCATCATCACTCACCTCTAACCTTCTGTGGGTCAGCAATGCAGCCATCATCACTCACCTCTAACCTTCTGTGGGTCAGCAATGCCGCCATCATCACTCACCTCTAACCTTCTGTGGGTCAGCAACGCAGCCATCATCACTCACCTCTAACCTTCTGTGGGTCAGCAATGCCGCCATCATCATTCACCTCTAACCTTCTGTGGGTCAGCAATGCCGCCATCATCACTCACCTCTAACCTTCTGTGGGTCAGCAATGCAGCCATCATCACACACCTCTAACCTTCTGTGGGTCATCAATGCCGCCGTCATCACACACCTCTAACCTTCTGTGGGTCGTCGACGTCGCCATGCATTCGGCGAACTGAGAAGTTATGACATTTACGAGTTTCGATACTCTTAACCGGCCAGCACGGACAATAATGCATTTAGCTTTAGCGCTGGCTAGGTTAGATAGCTTGTGGTTGAAGTCAGTTCAACCAAAGAGACAATAATTATCGCAAGGATAATGATAAGTTTGCCCGAGGACATTTCGAGGGCACTAGTAAGAAATATTTAGTATGTGTTCGAGATGATCTTTTGTAATTTTATTCAAGTAATTGTTGTTAACAAAATGACATTGAATTTGAGTGGTGGGGATTGTGAGGGAATAGCCTTGCAGCCCACGTAATAATATTCAGTGTGCGTGCGCGTGTTTGAGTGACTTCATTGGTACGCATGCACTTGACGCCATCTTTTATGTGACGTAATTTACGACGCACGATGCTAGCTTTTAGAACAGCTTAGCACTGACGCTTCAAGCAGACGTGACTTTGTAGCAGACGACCAGCTGCTAATCTGTTAGTATCGATGTGCGGGAGTTGTTTGATAAAATGATAAGTTTCTTTAGGATAATAGTCGCTTACGGACATGGTTGTTTAACGACGGTTAGCGGAAAATAGAGTAGTATAAATTGAAGAAGAACCGGATTATTTGCCGGAAGTTAGTGATTCAGGGTCAGAGTTCACTGTAGCGCATGATTATGCGAAATAGTCCAAAGATTTGAGGTCTATATAATGTTTTGGATTTCAAGTGTGCGGCACTCTTTGTTAATCGGGAGTCAGTAATTGTAACCAGACTTTTTGTTAATCGGAAGTCTTAATTATAACCAAATTCTTTGTTAACCGGGAAAAGTAAACCTTAGCCGACTTCTTCGTTAATCGGAAGCCGGCCTTCATTTCTAACCGTAAGGATTTATTGCTTAGATCTGTTGTTAATCATTCTTTGTGAACTAGGAACCTTGCAGTCTACACTAAATAGCTCCTTGTCAATCGGGAGTTTTGTTATAACGTTTGTATAAATTCCTTGCCAATCGGGAATCTGATAGTGATAGTATCTCATGCACTAAATAGCTCCTTGTCAATCGGGAGTTCTGTTATAAAGACTTTAAGTCTGCATAAGTTCCTTGTCAATCGGGAACCTGATAATCACCCCCCTTGTTTATACGACAGTCAGCGACAGTACTGAGACACGACAGAAATAGTTGTGAAGTGACGAGTCTGCGTGAAAGTGACGATGTTTTGATTTCATGCACTTGTAGAATAAAAATGATGTCTTAAACTGTACAACCACGGTGTGGGCTACATTCGTTGCAAGAGAGAGGCCGTTGGCCGTATGATAGCTGAAAACTAGAGTCTACTGCATCGGGGATAAGAGAGGGAAACGGGAAATATTCTTACACTCAAAACAAAACACAACGCGAGGTCAAACAACATCACGAGTAAATAAGAAACATCCCGCACAATCCCCTGGCAGCCCCCGGTTTTAATCAAATCTGCCACACAACACAGACACAGTTAGCATGCAATTGGTATGGTCAGAGCCCCGAAGAGAGACTGTGAGCGGGGGAAACAAGAGAGAGAGAGAGAGAGACCTGCAGTCCTGCACCAGTTGGTCAAGCAAGGAGATGAGAAGCTGGGCCAGTTCTGGCATGGGCAGTTTGGCCTGGACACCGATGCGCACACGCTCAATGTTGGCTTCCTGGAACAAAGTAACGTCTCTTGCAGAGAATCTTAAACAAATGAGGCAGAGAGTTGTTTAGAGATCTCATCAACAAAGGGAAGTAATCGCTGTAAATGAATAATACATGTGTAAGAGTTTTCCGGAACCAGGCTCCTGGCACCTGAGAGAATAACAAGCATTAATTGAAATGAACAAGTGACTTTCATCCTCTTGTAGAGGAAAACATAGTAACGTCTCTTGTAGAGGAAAAGAAAAAACTTGCAGTAATTCCTTTACTACGATTTTTTTCAACTTTTGAAATTGACGGAATTACTTTCCATGCAATGGTGGTAAATGGGTTAACATCCATCCATCCACTCACCAGGTCATCAACAATCCTCAGCAGGATGTTGAGAGCCTCCAGCCTCCAGCTGACGTCCTCGAAGGAGCAGTCCACCACCACACAGGGCTTGGTCCCGCCCCAGGGCAGGAAGTAGTACTTGCAGCCGTCAAACACAGCGTTGGTGGGCTGGGTGGTGGAGGAGCTGGGAGGCACGTTTTCGTCCAGCTTGTTGCCGTAGTTACCTGCACACAACGTGAGGAAAAGAACTCTGTTTAGAGAGCGGTCTATTAATCGTTTAGAATTTGCAACGCTGTGACTTATGGAATAATCAGTGCAACAAGCTCTTAATGCATACATGTGCTCTTACCCTCTATAACATGATGTAAGTGGCAGACAATAAATATTCTTCATGATTTGTTGTTGTTGCTGTCTTCTTCACAGTACAGTTACGCTTTACAGACTAAACCCTTTGGTCATGGAATGCCCTTACACAATCAAACCACATTTAACTCTCACAGCCCTGGTCGGTTTTGCTTTTGCACAATCACTCAGCCCTGGCCACTTTGAAGGGTTACTAAATAAATTATTAAAAAAAAAAGTTTTGGCCTTACAGACTTGAAACTTTTGGACATTGCTGATAAGATAACATACTAAGTTTATGTGCAAGGGAAAGGTGATCTGTTATTTACTTTTTAAATTGTTAAATTTAATTTTTTTCATTATTTTTTTTTAATGCACAAAGGGGTTCTAAAACATGCTTAGAATAAAAAAAATCACAAATTAGCTCTGTTTGTATCAAAAACACCTCTGAACAGTTGCTATATGGTATAGTATTATGTTTACAAGTTATCATGAACTTGCTATAAGTCCTTCTTTGTTTACAGACAAAAAAAGTATGCTATTTCTAGCTTTCTTGCACACTCGCACAGACAAAAATAGCCATCCTCACTGCATATATACATAAATTCATAAAAAATCACAAGAAAGATACACAGACTTGAAGTTTACTGGTAATACAAACATGGTTACAAACAAGATTGAGTGCAAGTTTGAAAGAGTTCACTTTGGCACAAGTATTTTTTTCAAATTTATGGTAAATTATGATGGGGGCGAAGGCACTGACGCGTCACTGTTATCATCACTAGCAGACGAAAACTCATCACGTCGTGATCCGATTTCCGAAGCTGTGCATTCGAATTCGCTTCCAATTGACTCAGTATCATCTTCCTCGATGTCTGATCCCTCGGTTTGTAGCTGTTCCAGTCTCTCAAGCACTTCTTCCCTTGTAAATGTGCGCGTTTGTCTACTGCGATCTCTAGACGCGGAAGGCGCCGCCATGTTGTTTTCACGCAGCTGATAGAAACGGAGCTACTACTCTCGTGCTTTCGCATTTCCTACTGACAATAAGACCTTATGTTGGACGGGAATAGTGCAGATGTACTCACAAATGACTGACCTTCACCCGGGTAGTCTTTAGCTTCGTACACGACCTAATTCCTGTGAATGGAAAATTACGAAAGCACAGATGCCGATATCGGTAGGTTCGTATTCAAGCGTTGTTGCGCGAAGATACCGATATCGGTAGGTTCGGGCTTAGAGAGTTAACAAGCAAGGCCTATCAATCACATTGTGCACAGAGAATCGAGGGATTACAGAGTTTATACATGGACAATGAAGCAACTTTTATTCTTTTTGACGCTCACCTATGCTGATTTCAAACTCCACTGGTGCGTCAATGGCACTGATCATGGTGGCGGTGAGGAACGCTGCGTGAACCCTGTACTTTCGTCGCCGCATGTATTTCTGGACAGGAAGAAAAAAGACATTATTGTTAGTACAGTCTATAATGAACAACCAAGGGGCCGACCAAAAGTGGTCATCACAGGTTGTTATAGAATAGGTTTGTTTTTTGGCGAACACAATAACATATGCTAAACACACATGCACACAGACACCTAAACACACCTGGATGACTTATTGCATGTGTCTATTGCATGAGGCTACATCTTGGTTTTGTGGAAAACACGGTGACATACGCTGAAAACACACACACGCACACATGCACGCACACGCATGCACGCACACACACACAATCACACACACCCAAACACACTTCGGATATCTTTATTGCATATGTCTACTTGCTGGTAGTCTTGTTGCCTGTCGGTGTGACAGTGTTCTTGTGCGTCTTCATCCTACAACAGTATACTAACACAGTGCTGAAATAATATGTTATAGGGGGTGTACTACAAAGGCGGTCCTTTTTTCAATATTTTTTTGTACTCTCTTGTTTTGGGAGTTTATTTTAATTTTATTTTTTACATGTATAACTTTACATTCTTTCTTTCTTTATTTGGTGTTTGACGTCGTTTTCAACCGTTCAAGGTTATATCGCGACGGGGAAAGGGGGGAGATGGGATAGAGCCACTTGTTAAATGTTTCTTGTTCACAAAAGCACTAATCAAAAAATTGCTCCAGGGGCTTGCAACGTAGTACAATATATGACCTTACTGGGAGAATGCAAGTTTCCAGTACAGAGGACTTAACATTTCTTACATACTGCTTGACTAAAATCTTTACAAACATTGACTATATTCTATACAAGAAACACTTAACAAGGGTAAAAGGAGAAACAGAATCCGTTAGTCGCCTCTTACGACATGCTGGAGAGCATCGGGTAAATTCTTCCCCCTAACCCGCGGGGGGAATAGCTTTACATTACAGGACACAGACAAGGGAGCAAATTCACAAAAGAGAACACACGGTGAATAAAGGCGCCCGGTCCTTCATTGAGCCCGAAGTCGACTTCCTCAAGTCTTTTTACACAAAAAATGGCCTAAAGCTCCTTGCGGCCAGCTTTGCGAAGTATACTGCACATAGTCAACTTCGCCCAGTTAATTTGACTCTAAGGCTTGACACGCGCAGAAGCAGGTCAAGTTTGCGTAGGGTGAGTTAAACACAAGTATGAATGCAGCTTTTTTACCACTCTCTATGACCCACTTACACAACTACAGTCGAACCTGTCTATTAAAGACTCACCGAGGGTAAAAAAAGAAGAAAAAAAAGAGTGGTGACCTTGTAGACCGGTGGTTGTTATGGAAAGGTAAATTACATAGGAAAGAACCTCGTCGGTTATCGTTTGGGGGTGGTTGAAATTTGCCAGGTAGTCGTTAACAAGAGGCGGCTGTCAGGGCAGGTTTGACTGTAACCAGGCAATAAATCTTACCTGCACTCTGAGAATGTCGTCACTGTCGATGTCTTCCACAGGGGTTTCTGGTGTCTCTCCCAACTGTGTAACCAGCTCTATCAGCGCTCTCCCTCTGTACGCCACGCCCTCTCCCTGCACACAGCAATGTTGAACATTTCATTACATGTACCATTTGCTTTACAGTGCTCAGGAAAATTTTCTTCTTGAGGTTTCCCTCATGGCCATGTTAAACGCCAAGTCTGGATTGTCATGCAAAGACTGCTTTTTGTTGGATAGGCTCTTCAAAAACCACCACCCCTTCCAGGCACCTAGTATATGAGAAGACAAAACCTATGCAGACCTGCCAACTCTTGTAAAGCCTCAAGTGTAGCAATTTAGAATTGTTTGGCGTTGCAAATGATGTTTAATTTTATTCCCATATCCGCATTTATGCCATCTTGCACAAGAATAGACATTTTTAAGAAAGTTTCATTAGAATGCAGGAACATAAGAGTATTTTAAGAGTATTTGCAGTGCCACTTTTCAGTGAAGACAATTATGTTTTATGACCGATTTTGTGACCGCTACACACAGCGTAGCAATCTTATGCTTGGTGTAACAGCGTAGCCGTTGCTCTTAAAGTGTAGCATGCTACGCTGAAAGCATCTCAGTTGGCAGCTCTTTATATGGACAGACAGATAGACAGACTGACCTCTGACCTGGCTGTCACTAATAGGTCCTGGTAATATTTCATCAGGAAGGTCTGAGTATTTTCTCGCGGAGAAAGAATTTGATACAATACAACAAAAGATCAGGCAGACAGGCAGATATAAGACAGACAAACAGATTACTTACCTTGCCCTCATTGAGGTCCTCGTATTCATCAGCAAGGTCTGAGTATTCTCTTGTGGAGCCATAGAAGTTGATGAAGCAGGGGCCGAATGTTGGCAAGTAACCTGAACAGATAGGATTGTTTCATCATAGAGACGGTAATCCTTTTCATTCTTTTTCATGTGTGAAAAAACTGACTGCATCGACTACATTTATGATTATGTTAAAATTGGTACCAAGCACAATATTCGAAAAACCAATCATATGGATTTTCAGTAAGAATTGATAACATTGGCGTTCCATGGCAAATGGAACGTAAGACATGACTATATAGACTGCTAATAGTAATCAAAACAGAAAGGCCATAGCAAATATGCTTTACTTTACCTGATCAAAAGTTTACGAAAAACAATATTATGGCATAAATTGGTTTGCAATTAACAGAAAAATTCATGCTCTAAGAATGTGAAACTAATCAAAACTTTCACAAAATTAATATAAGCAAAAGGAAAATGTTATCCTAATGGTTCTCACAAAAGCAGTTTCTACCTTCTGACTTTTGTTTTAAACCACATCTGATATTGCAAGCAAGATATGGTTTTTTTTGTCTTGAAAACACTAAGCTGTATTATGTAACTGAGCGCTGCATTAGAGTAAACTATATTGTCACAAATAGGTTGGGAAATCTATGATCGACCCGCAAACCAAATATGAGCTATTATACAAAGCTTTTTTCTTTTTTTCTTTACACATTATTCTAGCTGTTACTTACACATGCACCAAGTTTGCACAGAAGCTGTTTTCGTGCAATACAAGCCGAGATGACTCTAGAAGAATCCACGGCCATACAATATTTTGAAGCTCAATGGTTCCCATTTTGGATCAACCACAATGATTTATATTTTGAGAAAGAAAAAAAAGTAGAAGAAGAGGAAAAGGAGAGACTCGTGGATCCTCCTATTAAAAAGTTCCCTTTTCTTTTTTAAGGGTGGATTGCCGATTGGGGATGTAAAAATGACCATACAGCTATGTATTGCCAAATAAAGACAAAAGATTTAAAAGAGGGATGCCACACATACTTACTGATTGCTACAAGTACTTCAAACCTCACAGCAAAACATAAAGTTAGTTTGCTACAATTACACAGTAGATATTGCGCACTTAGTTGATATGACACACATATACACTTCTTTTGGGGAACATTGTTACCTTAGCTCTCTTGTAACCTCCTTCAATACCAACATCTTTCTTTCTTTCTTTATTTGATGTTTAACGTCGTTTTCAACCACGAAGGTTATATCGTGACGGGGAAAGGGGGGAGATGGGATAGAGCCACTTGTCAATTGTTTCTTGTTCACAAAAGCACCAATCAAAAATTTGCTCCAGGGGCTTGCAACGTAGTACAATGTATTACCTTACTGGGAGAATGCAAGTTTCCAGTACAAAGGACTTAACATTTCTTACATACTGCTTGACTAAAATCTTTACAAAAATTGACTATATTCTATACAAGAAACACTTAACAAGGGTAAAAAGAGAAACAGAATCCGTTAGTCGCCTCTTACGACATGCTGGGGAGCATCGGGTAAATTCTTCCCCTTAACCCGCGGGGAATCTTCAATACAAACAAAAAGCTGCCTCCTGCAATTGTCATGAGTGTCAAAACCTGTTAAGAATGACCTTGTTTGTACTAAAAATTACAAATGATTGTACTCATCATGTCCATGTTTGTATTAAAAATTGTCATGTTTGTACTAAAAAAATAAATTTTAAAAAAATGCCAGTGATTGTACTAAAAATTGTCATGCTTGCTCTAAAATTGTCCATGATTGTATACCACCAATGCAAGCAATTTGAAAATACAGTCTAGCAGAGTTATATAAACAACCCCTTCATTCAGACAACAAAGAGTAATTGCCACTCTGATATACATTACAAAGGAACTCGGTCTGAAAATGATTGTTCATTTACATACACATGCACCTAATCCATGTTTCAGCTTGACACATTACATCATGTGATCATGCTACACAAAACTTACTACGATGCTCCCAGCCTGATACAAACAGGAAGTATTGGAAAAGTAAATTATAATAAAACACAAAGTATAAAAAGAAAGAAAGAAAGAAAGAAAAAAAGACAGAAAGAAAGAAAGTAAGAAAAAAAGAAGAAAAGACAGAACGAAAAAAAGAATGAAAAACCCAAATTGAAAACTAGCATGGGTCAAACAAGCAATGAATTCCAACATTGGCATAAAATCTGGCAATTTATGTTCAGTCCAAGCAAATATCTGCAAAGCTGCCAGTAGAAAAGGAAAAAAAAAGGGGAAAAATGCAAACAGAGAAGAACAAGGGGAAAAGGACTTTTTCTGAAAATGTTGATTAAGAAAATAATAATGAAGGGTGCATCATTTGTTTCCAATAGATTTGTTTGCATTTCAGAACAACCATCTATTTTTGAACTGTGAACTCAAAGCATGGACACACACAAAGCTTTAAGGGGAATATGGAAATATGATAAACAGGTTCAAAGCAAAGAAACACTGATACAATGAGCATGACAATAAAAATGAATAATCATGATGTCCACAGCAAACATTCACAATCCCAACCAAAACCAATTTTCAAGAGAAATAGATCAATGACAAAGTATCAAAACAGTATATTGTTACCATCTTCTCCATCATTATCTGAATGGCATGCGGAAATGTAAGTAAATAACTGTCTTCTCCACTCAAGATACATGTACAACAAAAACTGTCTTTCTGAAACACAGCACAATGTTTAAGACAGTACTCTGTTGTTGTTGTTTTTTTAAACAAGACTGGATGCATTATATGAATTATCAATAAATAGAAACAATTAACCCACAGATTAAACCAGATTATAAATAATCTTGACAGAACTGAACAAAATTCATGCCTTCAATTTCACAGATCAATTAAAAAAAAAGAAGTTTTAAATCCATGCGTCTACTAATGCGCCTTCTTGCCACACTATTTTCACACTCAACAAATTGTTAGTCATTACATGCAAAAAAAAGTGTCTTTAACGCAAGTTGAAAATTGATATATATGTACGCAACATTTCAAATGATGTTCAAGATATGATCAGAACACTCTGAGTCAACATACAAAGATAACTGAGATATTCAGACACAGAACAAGAAAAGCAGCCATGACAAAAAGAATTCACCATTGTCTCCCGCAGCGGATATTAGGGAGAGCGACAAAAAGAAGGTGCCGATTGAGTCATCTTCCGTCAGCCGATCCCTGCGGCGTGAAATCAAACAAGCACATACCCCATGATCACAAGCACTTAGCTGGGCTGTTAGGGGTGAAATTGGGGTTGGCGGTAAGAGTGATTGTTGTGAATGAGGAAATACATTAGAGCTTGCAAAAGTATTTGAGGAAAAAGGGGGGGAGGAGGGAGGTGCCGGTGGGGGTGGAATGAGGGTGGTAGAAGGATCATGAAGGGTTCTTAGGGAGGGGGAGATTAGTGTGCAGACTGATTGTAATTGGGGGTTGGGGAAGGCAAGAGTGTGCCAATGGGTTCTTAAGGGTTAAAAGGGGGGGGGGCCTGTGTTTAAAGAGTTGTGCTGGTTTGTTGGCAGCAGGGTTGTTGTGGGAGGGGGCTGTGGGTGGTTGAGAACATAGGGAGGGGTTTCTGGGAAGGGGAAAGGGGGGGGGGGGAGGGGGTCAAGGTGGAAAGGGAGTGCACAAATGATGTGAAATGTTACAAGTGACAGTTAATCTTAAACACTGGAATAGCCATTTGATGTTACTGTACATCAATGAAAATTGTAAAACAAAATTTTGTAGTAAACTGCGCCAACATTTAAAACAAACCTATTACATTCCCCAGACTCATCACAAAATGAATACAAAAGACAGAAGGAAAACAAAATCATGAAATATCTCTCGCTGAAAAGTCGTTATACCTGCAAAATGATAAATGATACATGTACAATGAAAACACACGGTGTTCCCCACAACCATTATCTGTGCAGTACATGTTCTCTTTCATGCAAATACACTGTAGATGTCATTTCCACACAAAACATATTATGCACACAAGCATGCATGCTTTTCTTTCCACCATGCAAAACCAAGAAGCTTTTATATACCTGCACTGAAAAAAGTTGCTTGTGAGCATCATATTAACACCTCAGTCTACAATACATACATGCCCCATGCAGCCACTACCATTTGCAGAACGCGTATACCTCGATTATAAACTGCTACTCTGAGCAGGCACTGGGGTGCGTTATACCTACTTGCTGCTCTTTCAAAAACACAGCTGACAGTCTAACTCAAAACTTGAAAGGGCGAAGATTTCAGATATTATGAATTTGTGAATCTCACATGGATCATAGAAAAACATAGAAGGTATACAGCTTTCCCAGAGAGGAATGCTCCCAGTTATATCGTGAACATTGTGTCTCATAAGTTGAGCAAGAGAAGGAATACCAACACCACGTTAGATATTCAATTTAAAATATGATCTCAGGTGTAGATCAAACTGCCAGGCGACATAATGACAAATCACCAAGGATATTTTTTTAACTGCACCATTTATGACCAGCAGAGTAAAAACCTTCAAAAAAGAATCCCTTCATGTTAAACAGAATGTGTTGCATGAGGAACCAACTGCAGCAAAAGCAGCTCCCAAAAGTCAATCAGTGAATATACATGAAGGTTGATAATGCAGCATTTGGCCCAGAAAATTGAAGCATGTGAAAGCGAGGAGAGCACTAGGCCATGCTGGCCCGAGCATGAGACACTCTACAAGCTTATCCGCATGGTTGCACAGTGGTACCGGCAATGTGTCGCCTCTCCCATGAGAGAACACCTCCCTTGAAAGGACACCTACTGGCATACCTTTGTCTACCATCTCCATCAGATGTACCTGTCATGACAGGCCACATGCAGTCTAGGGACACTTTTAGGGTGTCCTTTCATCGCAGGTACCACTGTACAACTGCACACTACTGTTCAGCCCTTTCGTGCTTCACTAAATCCTGTGTACAAGAGCTTTATACTCTGCATGATTTGAGCTTTTATAAGTCAGTCATTTTTAGAAACTCTTCACCACTATTAAGCCAAGGACCTGTTTTTATGATAGCCTCATTACAGATTATGGTTCTGTCCTAAACATACATTATAATACAAATTAGGTACTTTCAGATGAGGCTTTAATTAACAATAATATAAAAGATAACTTAAGCTTCAAAAGACAGCCATTTTGTTGTGAAACTTTTCAGCTAATTTAATTTAACTCAGCAGAAACTTGATACACCCATGAAGAAAACACAAAATGTATCTTTTTAAATAACTGTAGAATAATAGTGTTTCCTGTTTAGGCTCAATATTGTAGCTTTTTTGTTTTGGCACATTTCAGTTTTAACTGGAAATGATGACAGCTAGCATCAGTTAATTTTCATGTCAATCTTACTGCTTGCTAATTCATCAATTGCAAAATCCAAACCATGCAGAGAGTAACGCTAATGTTGGAAGGAGGTCATTATAGTTTAGTTGTCTCATTCACAGGGGGGTTGGAATACACGATGCCACAGAGGCCAGACCAGAACCGGTCCAAGTGAGATCTTTTGAGAAAAGTCGGACAAACCCTGCTCCCCCGGCGCAGTAATAGCTTCCAGAGGCAGGTGGCCAGTGCAGATGGAATCATCTTCGTTAAGGCGATCCCTGATGCACACATCACACACTTCAAACATCAGTCACCATTGTTCACAACCCAACCAATGCCGCAAATATGTACGAAGCTCTTCTGAAATCTAGTCTGTCCCTGAGAATAACAACTATCTTATATGAAATCTATATAAAATCAAAGAAGTTTTCTTCTGCTTCTTCTTGTCGTTCGCCTTTACAAAGAAGTTTTTATACAGGAGACCTATAAGTTCCTTTTATTCGGATAGTTTCTAGAAAATTCCCTAATGATTTGTGCACAAATATCTGACTCTGTTTGACTTCTGTCATCTGTAATTATACCCTTCACCCAAGAAGATGGGTTTAGGTAAAGAGTACGAACGTCTGAGACATTCTGCTCAATGAACTGTAAATACTTGAAAGCCAAGGAAAGCCACTGCTCATAGACACTCTCAACTTAGAAAGCACAACTACTCACTTCTAAACCTGTGTTTCTTTCAACTGAAAAGTTGAAGAAGACAAGCATGGACAAATTCAAATTAAACACAACCCTAACCAAACAAAGAAAACACTCAAAGAATTTACATAAAATCTCCCAATGAAAATAAACAAATGTGACAAATGTGAATTTTTGTGAATCTAGTGAAAAGAAGTAAAGGAAAATCGTGATAAAAATGAAGTAAAGTAATCTGTGACTCAGCCCTGAAAACGGTGCTGATAACTAAAGAACAGTCTTGCTGATAAATTTTAACTCCAATCCGAACACAATGCATGCTACCATAAAAGTGATTTTTCAGACCTAGGTACAATATGTACATAAACATGTATGACTGACATCCAATTTTTGAATTCAACACATTTTTCTGGCATTAAACATTTCTTTTGCATTCAACATATTCTTGCATATATAATTGTGCATGTAAATGACTCATGCAACATTGAAGTATGTACAAT
Organism: Littorina saxatilis; assembly: GCF_037325665.1. NCBI lineage: Eukaryota > Metazoa > Mollusca > Gastropoda > Littorinimorpha > Littorinidae > Littorina > Littorina saxatilis. The sequence goes on from NC_090256.1 coordinate 33,598,949, forward strand.
CACTGTTCGCCGGGCATGAGAAAGAGAGGATTAAAATACAGAAACATACAAACATACAAAAAGCGCTTTTTGTGGATTCAATTTATCTCAGGCGAGATAATGTTTTCATTTCATTGTGCAACAGAACAAGTTCATGAAGTTACCCTTCTAAAACGATAAGAAAGTCAATCCCCCTTTACCCAAACCTTTCATTTATCTCCCCTTCCCCCCACACACTTTTCTAACCAGCCTACCTACCCTCCCCCCCCCCCCCCCTCCAAAGAATTTCACCAGTTTGCAAAACTTACCAATCTTTGATGGTGAATCTGATCCTTTCACACATGGATGGAAACTGAAGTACAGAAAACAAATTAAGATCATTTGGAGGCAAAACATGCACACATGCACTCATGCACACACAACATCAAGATCATTGGAGTACAATACACATACACACACAAAGATCATTGGGATACAACAAACACACACACACACACATAAAGATCATTGGGATACAACACACACACACTCACTCACACACACACACACACACACACACACACACACACACACACACACACACACACACACACACACACACACACACACACACACACACACAATCAATCAATCAATAGGAGGCTTATATCGCGCATATTCCGTGGGTACAGTTCTAGGGGGTCTGCAATGATGACGTGTGAGATGAAATTTTATACGGCCAGTAGATTGCAGCCATTTTGGCGCAAATTTACCTTTCACGGCCTATTATTCCCAATCACACGGGTATAGGTAGACAATTATTAACTGTGCCTAAGCAATTTTGCCAGTAAAGACCCTTTTGTCAAACGTGGGATCTTTAGCGTGCACACCCCAATGTAGTGTACACGGGGGGTGTTCGGACACCGAAGAGAGTCTGCACACAAAGTTGACTCTGAGAAATAAATTTCCACCGAACGTGGGTTTGAACTCACGCTGACAGCGGCCAACTGAATACAAATCCAGCGCGCTACCAACTGAGCTATATCCCCGCTACACACACACACACACACTAAATAGTCCTTTCAACAATGTTTTAGTAAGGCATGTTACAAAAAAACCTCACAGATATACATTATAAGCTTTATAGACACTTAGCTTACCTGCAGTCCCAGTCTCAATGCCTGGTTCCACTCTGGATGGTCCGAGGAGTACATGATCTTGGACTTGATCTGTGCAACACACATAGGACATACAGGCATGCTACAGGCCAAAAATGGTTTTACCTGAAAGAAGCGCGCAGTGGCAAAGCCACAAGCCTGAGCCTGCGAAGCAGGCGAGCCAACTGGAGGGGTCCGGGGGCATGCCCCCCCGGAAAATTTGTCAAAAACCGGTTAAAATCTGTGCAATCTGGTGCATTTTGGGCATCATTTTTAGGGCTGTAATAGTGTTGTGATCTTGTTAAAAATCCCATTTTAGCCTCCGCCCACCACCATTCAACACACCTCCAAACTGGTGAAAACAAACACTACTGCAGACTAGTATGTATTCACCAGTGCACTGTACTACAGTAGTGGTGTTTTCACCAGTTTGGAGGTACACATGAAAAGGGTTTACAAGTCAAAAAAGCATTGAAAAAGGTTACTGCAAAAAAACAAATGCAAGGAAGAGTAGTCACTCACAAGTCAAAGAAGGCACAGTTCTTTTGCTGCTTTTGTGGATTCGTTCTTCTTCATGTCAGCCTTCTTTTTCTTCTTCTTCTTCTGCGTTCGTGGGCTGAAACTCCCTCGTACACTCGTGTTTTTTTGCACGAGTGGAATGTTACGTGTATGACCGTTTTTTACCCCGCCATTTAGGCAGCCATACGCCGTTTTCGGAGGAAGCCTTCTTTTTATCCGGTGGGAAGGTGTTTTCTAGCCAAGCCCAACTCCATTTGTTCTTCACGCCGGAATCAAATGATCCCGGCGAATTTCTCTGTACAATATCTGGGCGAAATATTTCGCCAAAAACGACGGCCTACATCCGCAGAACTAGATTCAGAACGGCAAGACCAATGACGGGCAACGCGCGTGTGCTGGCTTCATTGAGACCGGCCCCCGGTCGCGTTGCACAATATTCACACGGATCGTTTTTGCGGAAATTTTTCAACTTCACCGGAATAAATTTGACTTTCCCGGATTTTGAAAACGGCTTTACCGGAATTCCGGCAATTACCGGAAAAGTAGCATGCCTGGACATAACATTTTGTTCACTGCCGACAAAATATAACGGTACCTGTGATGAAAGGATACCCTTGCGACCAGCCAAAAGAGTCCCTACATTGCAGGTGACCTAGTGTCTTGACAGGTATCGTGTTGTCAAGTTAATACACAAAGGGACATGAAAAGGAGTCCTTCCTCATGAGGTGTCCTTTCACTGGACGAGTCTCACATTGGAAGTACCACTGTACAAATTGTTTGTGCAAAAATTTTGCTTGTCTGCTCTTATGATAACTGTTAAAAAAAACAGGTAAGTAAACCAAGCATAACATGTAAACTGTTCACACAATCTTTTCCCAAAGAACAAACATGTTAGACAGGCTGGCGGGGAAGATTTCAGTCCGTACTGAATCTGGCTAAAATTATTTGTCGACATTGGCATAGGTTCAATCTCTTGGTTTGTCTTGGGATTTATTTCCCAGAATCAACTATTCGCATGCTCTTCTTGCACCTATACACATGATTAAGATCTCAAGCACACAGGGTAAATATAAGGGCTACTAATCATTAATTCACAAGTGTATGGCCATTTTCTATCTTGCCATCAGGTAGCCACACCCTGTCTTCAGCACTGATCAACAATTGCAATTATCACCAACGGATCAATAATTAGTTATCACCAACTGACAAGTTGCTGCTGTATCAACAAGACAGCTAAAAAGACTCTCACCTCTTTGCCAGCAAAAGAGAAGATGAAGTACGGGTCCACCAGTTCTTTCTGATCATCCCCCACACCAAAAACTTTCTTCACTCCTTCAAGAAACTTGGAGTCCACTGCACACACACACACACACACACACACACAGATAAAGTTTGTGCACTGAAAAAAAACCTGTGAATAAAGTGTTCCCTCTGTTTTAAAATCGCATATAATCTATTAAAAAAAATATATGAAAAAAATCTGGATTGTGAAACTTGAATAAAATATGTTACACACTGAAAATAGTCGTGGATTCTTTTGATACCCTTGACTGAACCTGACCCCACAGTGACCTTGAAATCTGACAACAGCAACCAGATAACGGGTCTTGTCATCATTTTCACGAGTTTTCATTCACAAGCACCTGGGAAATAAATCTCATGTTCCCCAGGCAATAAATCCCCGGTTACCATAGTTGCAGGAAGCAGGTTATACATGGATAATCAAAAGCAAACCGAATAGAAACGCTCGGGGATTCTTCGGCTCTTTTCATTGGTGTTTCCCCAGACCTAAACAGACGACACAACACTGCTTTGCAAAGTTCCAAAAACGAACTGGCAAACTGGCAAAAGTAAACAAAAAACAAAACTACTTCATGAAAGGTCATACATTCATCAAAAACAAATGAAACCTAGCGATATGTTTTGTCTTCTTACAGAGTCATGGAGTGCGTGTATCTGTGTTTCAATACACAGACGTTCGGAGAAACACGAACGTCAAGTTCAAGTAAAACGACTCCTGACACACACATTTTGACCCGTGCACAAGACGTTGTATCGATAAACGAAGCACAAATAAGAAACAATAATAAAAGCAAAGAAAGTAGCAACAAGATATGCAAACATCTAACAAAGCCGAGCAAGCAGAATGACAGGTCTAATGAAAAACAAAGAGGTACTGAGTCGGAAACAAGATCGCGATTCTTTCCTTCGCTGCACGACGCAAATCTTCTGTGACCTTTGACCAAACGTAGCTTCCACATTCGATCACTCAGCTTAATATTTACAACAGAAAGCCGAGGGGGTGGAATACCGAGATGAACCTACAGAACTGTGCATCCTCAAACCTGACATATTCATCCCAACATTTAATGAACTCAAAAACACAGAAAGTTGCTTTCACACGCCAGCTTTGATTGCCAGTGGTTATCAAACCGGGACTCGTGTGGTTATCAGCACGGAACCCGTGTTTCAAAGCATGGCTCCCTGGGTTGATTGTGCACTTATTTTCTCACTACCAAAATGATGACAAAAACGATGTTTGGTGGTTTGTTGACAGACCAGCTTTTTTGTCGGTCCTCGGGGGGCATATCGACTTTTGTTTCATATTTATTGACCGCGGCCTTCGGCCTTGGTCAATAAATATGAAACAAAAGACGATATGCTCCCCCTCGGACCGACAAAAAAGCTGGTCTGTCAACAACCCATCAAACATCTTATAATGTCTCGAGGTCTTCAAACCTTAGAAGTGCGTAGAGTTTCAAAGATATATAAAATTGATAATTTTCCGTTTTAGGACCCAAACTCAACTCCTCCGTGACCTTGAAATTTGAGAAGGGTCAACCATATCAGCTTGAGCAAGACAGAAAGCGCAGGATTGAACTCACTCCTTGGTATGTCTTCTGCTCGGTACACCTTCAAGGCGAACATGGCTGGGCGAAGCTGGACACCAGCAGGACGTAGCAAGTTGCTGCACACAATCATTCGACATTATTTGTATAGATTTATTGTTAAGAAATTACAGAAATATAAACACAATGGTACAGTAAAACCTGCATCCAGCGGACCCTTAATTCGGCGGACACCTTTGCATAACGGACACTTCAAGTGAGGACGGATGTATTTTACACTCAAAAACACCTTAAAAGAGCGAACACCTCAAAGGCGCGGACGCGGACACTCTTTTTTGGTCCCGATTTGGTTCGTTACCTGTCAACAACAGTCCGCCATCTTGGTTCTGCAAATACAATCTCGCTGGCGATGTGAACGCGCGAGAAGCTTATTTTGTAAGCCAACGACAGCACTTGAAAGATTGATTTTTGTATGGTGCACGCTCATTGGTCGATGCCGTGAATTGAACTGAACTCACAAACAAAAACAAGTTAGGGTTTCTACTTTCTGTACTGTGATGCATCTTCGTCTCATCCTTCGTCGATCGCGGTCTCATCATGTCAAAACGGAAATTTCTGACTTTAGAAGAAAGAGTCGATGTGATAAAGAAATTGAACAAGGGGCTCTCAGTTCGAAAAGTGGCTGATGAGCTGAATTGTGAAAAAACGCAAATTTCCAACATCAAAGCTGATCGTTCACAAATTCTGAGTCAGTGGGAATCCGGTGCCAGATCGACGGGGAAATGTGTAAAGAGGAGAAAAACAACCTATGACGGGTTGAACGACGAACTCTTCGTTCTCTCTCTCTCTCTCTCGCTCAGTCGTTCTCTCTCTCTCTCTCTCGCTTAGTCGTTCTCTCTCTCTCTCTCGCTCGTTCTCTCTCTATCGCTCATTCTCCGTTCTCTCTCTCTCTCTCGCTCAGTCATTCTCTCTCTCAGAAACATGATTGATCTGGCGGCAAGCCTGGGTCACCCTGAAATGCTGACAGCTGTCATGAACTTGAGTAGCATTCTGGAAGATGTGCGTCTGAACCAAGCCAGCCAGGCCACACAGTCAAAGATCTCTGACTTTTTCTGACTGATTCTGGTTTTGTACATACAAGTTGCATGTTGAACTTGTTTTCTTTGTCACTTTCTGTATGACTACATGTAATGCACAGTTTGGAATGTATACATGTTGCATGTTGAACTTGCTTTCTTTGTCACTTTCTGTATGACTACATGTAATGCACAGTTTGGAATGTATACATGTTGCATGTTGAACTTGCTTTCTTTGTCACTTTCTGTATGACTACATGTAATGCACAGTTTGGAATTTATACATACATGTAAATGTACAATTAACAATTGTTTTCTGAACATCAAGTTTTGGTTTTCATTTTTATTACATGTAATGAAAGAACTAAACATGCATAGACACTCTATTTACATTTACATGCACACACATGAAATAAAACTATTTGGCTGGTTTTTTTCTTCCCAAAAAATGTCGGCGCATTCATATTCAAAAGAAAGGACACCTTGCTACAAAGGACAGTGGCAAGGCTCCCCAAGGGGACAGTCCTTTGCTCGCAGGTTTTACTGTAGTCTTTCTTTCTTTCTTTGGTGTTTAACGTCGTTTTCAACCACGAAGGTTATATCGCGACGGGGAAAGGGGGGAGATGGGATAGAGCCACTTGTTAATTGTTTCTTGTTCACAAAAGCACTAATCAAAAAATTGCTCCAGGGGCTTGCAACGTAGTACAATATATTACCTTACTGGGAGAATGCAAGTTTCCAGTACAAAGGACTTAACATTTCTTACATACTGCTTGACTAAACACAATGGTAGTGTATGTACACTTATCTCAGAGAAATCTTACACTATTAGGTCTGACAGAAGAGGGAATTTTAAATTGGTGGTAAATGTACAGATCTTACTGACAGAAATTCATGGTAAATAGACAGATGTTACCAAGAGAAATCGGTGGTATATGAATACAGATGCTGCCAAGAGAAATCTGTGGTAATGGCCAAATGTTACAAACAGAAAATGTGAGACTTAGGCAGGATGTTTAAGAGTGCAAAAGTTTAAAACATTTGGTAATAAATCAAGGGTTGCATCAACTATATTTTTCATTTTCTCCTTTCTAAATGAAATCTTACCTCTCAATGTCTTCATCATCCAAGTGATCTGTGACTTTCATGCTCTGCAAATAAAAATAGTCAATAAATCAGCTTGGAAATTAGAATACATGTACCAGGGTCTCAAAATAGACGTTCAAGTACTGTATCAGAAATTTCTTCTTAATGCTAACACTGATAAATACAGAGGCAGGTTGGAGGGGGAGTTCATCATCCAAATGATCTGTGACTTTCATGCTCTGCAAATGAAAATAGTAAATAAATCAGCTTGGAAATTAAAATAGCAGCGTCTCAAAATAGACGATTCAGTACTGTTTAAATAAAAAGAAAACAGTCACCAGTAACCAGGTTAGGTACTTTAGTTTCCAGTACTGTATGAGAAATTTCTTCCTAATGCCAACACTGAATAATGCAGGGGCAGGTTGGGGGCGGGGTAGGAATTACACAGACAATAATTCTCCTCACAGGTGCTTCGTCTCCAGGGCCGATAATGACGGCGCTAATCTTAAGGTACCCCTTCGCGCCGGCCATGGTATCCTCGGGGTCCCCCAGCAGCAGCCATTTGTTGAGCAAGGCATGTTTTTGCTCATCGTACACCAGGCCAATGTCACACTGCAACAAACGCACGTCAGCTCAGACATTAGGACACAGTGGAACCCTGCCTTTTAAGACCTAAAAAAAAACCAGGTCTTAAAAATGGGGAAGTGTTCAAATAGATGTAAATTTGCAGAGGTTATGAACAGCATATCTGAAAAATCAACGTCTAAAAAAGGGGGAAGTCTTAAACTAGGGGGGTTCCACTGTACTGAAATCTCCAACAGGAAAGGCCC
>NC_090256.1:33608923-33656049 GCF_037325665.1 Littorina saxatilis
ACTGATAAAACATTCTGAAAATTGCTTTCGTTGCCATTTTGGCAAATTTGCCAAAGAAAATAAATCTTATCCTATCAACATCCCTGTAGCCTGAGGCTAGCAACTTTACATGTGCCAAGAAACCCACCACACATAGGTATAACATATGTCCAAATTAACTAAAACCATACTCGCCTTATACTAGGAAATACACACAACAAACCTGACAAAAAGAGCCAAGTGAAATCATACTCCAAGGTCAGACGCTTTGAACGTACTGTCTTTCAACTCATCTGCACTTCTTCTTGCACAATCTTTACTGCATCATTGCTGTTACAAGTTAATTAATACGTTTGAAACAGTGACAAAACTGCACAAGTATGAACACTTTCACTATAGACTCCAACAATTAAGCTCTGGACTCATCACATTGTAGGATAAAGCCATCTGCTTCAGGTAGCACATTGATTCAAAACTACTGTTTTATGGGCTAGCTGCCATGTGCTAGTTTTGCATAACACGTATCTAAAGCTAATTAACACCCCAAGCATTTTTCATTCACACTACACTGAAAAGTCATTTCACATTCATTGTGTGTATAAAACTGCAAGATAATTTTTTCAACTGGGCTGCTGACCAGCTAGAATACAAAATGAAACTCTAAAGGAATTTTAGTTTATTTAAGATAATTACGAGACTAACCTGAGACACCCAGGACCCTTGCCCCAACCGACCATCATCCCCCCCCCCCCCCTCCTATGCCCCCACCCCCTATCATACCCCCTGGTAACCCCCAATTAAACCACACAAGCATCAATTTTTGGGTAATTTTGATGTGTTAAAGGCACAGTAAGCCTCCCGTAAACCATCACTGATACTGTCAGGCTTTTACACACAGTACAAACACCCTTCCATTTGAACGCTCACTGAACGGGAACATCCTAGGTGCCCTACGTAAAGAGCTAGCAATTTTCAAAGAATTAATTTTGCACGGTGCTTTTTTGCGCTTCTGACCTAACTTTTGAAATCTAAATAATAAATTGACAGCTTGTTACACAAACATTCTTAAATCATAAAAGAAATCTTTTTTCATCAAGACAAGATCAGAACAATACGAAGTTTTGAAAGTTTAAAAAAAGATAGCCCAGAAGCAGGGTCACACAAGGTCGTGGTTCTTGTAGCAGACGACGCTGCCTGGCGCCAGTTCCTCTGAACCGTTAATCGCCACTGCTCTAGTTCGCAGCCGTTTCAATGTTGCATTTCAGATTCAAAGGTACATGTATACACAATAACGTCCTATTGCATATAAGCTTACAGAGATTTGCATTGAAATAACAAACTGGCGGCTAAATTGTGAAAAAAGGGAAACTGGATTACACGGGTTCACGATGGCTCAGAGGTAAAATAAACCACGCAAGAATAAATTCTTTGAAAATTGCTCGCTCTTTACGGAGGGCACCTAGAATGTTCTCAAGCGGTGAGTGTTTAAATGAAAGGGTGTTTGTACTGTGTGTAAAAGCCTGACAGTATCTGTGGTTGTTTACGGGAGGCTTACTGTGCCTTTAAACTGCAAAAAATTGAATTAATGTGTGGACCCCAAGTTTGGAGGTATTTTTGATGTGTAAAACTGTTGAGCTCTCAGGTCTCACTGATTGTAACCAGCAAAATAATTAAAGTTCTATATGGTACCCTATTTAGGCAGATCCCACTCTCTTGGCTTACGTGCTGCCATGTTGACATATTCGTTTAAAAATTGATGATAAATGTCAAAGTCAAATCAAGCATCAAGTGAAATTATGTCAAAATCAAATATGCTTTTACATGACATTTCCTTTCTGGTGTTGATTCTAAAATTCTGTTGCTCAGGCTCTCTGGGCAAAGAAAACAGCGAAGCAAAGGGGAAAAAAGAACATAGAGGAAAGGGTCGGGGGAGGGGGGGGGGGGGGGGGGGCGAGTGGAAAAAAATGATGATTTGGTAAGCAGTCCAAATATTAAGCACTGAGCAGCGTCTGTGAATAACTTACTGGGGCAATTGCATGAAAACTAGTGATCAAAAACAACAACTACCATTCACTGGGACTTTAAGAGACCCCCCCCAAAAAAAAAGAAAAACAACAAAAAAAAAAGAAGAAAAGAAATGCAGTCCTCGGGTGTGTCTACAGTACAGACAAAGGACACCGGGCGTAATGTGCAGATGATGATCAGATCATGTTTAACCATGACCAGCCCACAATAACACAGCTGTTGCACTGAAGCTATGTGAAGGATAGACTCCCCACTACTGTACACTCTCCGATAAAAGGGCCCCCACTCACAGTTTTAACAAGAACATATGCACTTAAAATCTAATGAATATACACAGAGGTATGACAGTGAAACAAGTCATGCTTTTAGACGATAATATTCAACAAAACGAACTTCTGCAAAATTACAAAAAGGGTAATACAAATCTCCCATTGTTCAAACCGCTCTCCAGCCTCAACCCAGCTGAAAATGGGTACCAGTGACCCCATGCAGGGTTGGAATTGTTCGAACAGCAAAGGACTCTAGAGGTAACAATTGGGCACTAGCTGCCTAGATAGAGCTGTCCGTAAAGTGAAAATGTTCATGGTAAACTGGCACAGCACAATGCACACTGCTACCTCTGATGACCCCAATGGGACCACACAAAAGTGTCTGTATACCGTGCAGGAGTCTTCTCATGGTAGATATATACCTTAATCAAGTTCACAGACCAAAATCACAGTAGAAATCATTATTGGGAGGTGTCCTTTTATCAAAAGGAAGACTACATAGGGCTTGGAAACACGAATACACGCCTGCAGGAAAATAAAATAAATTGGTACATGTTAGAGCCCCATAGCCGGTGTACATATAGCAGCTCAATTTCCCAAAGCAGCCTGAATTTGGTAAGGACTATAAATGATACAAATAGAACTAATAGAACCAATAGGTTTGTACTGTACTCAGCTGGCAGTACAGCACAATGTAAACCGTAAGCTTTTATTGTATTGAGTACGGTAACCAGCCCCTGTTTCATTTCCATCAGAACCACCTGTTGCAACAACTGAACAAGCACAGGCTGTGCAATACCATCATAAATGTACTGGCTGTTGGGACAACTGCTACATTCTTGGACATGTACTGCAACTGTTTCAGATGGCGATACACAGACACAATGAGACTTAGACTGAATGGAAATCAATTACTGGTGGCGTCACCTTAGGCAGCAAACCATAGAAACCAACACTGGTCTAGTAGTAGTATAGTCTACACAGAAATATTTTGATGTCATACACTTATTCACCTGCATCAAAAGTAACTCACAAAAGCGAAAGCCAACTGACTGTACAATCAATATTTTCTTCTGTTTCTCTTTCTCCCCCATCTCATTTCACAATTTCAGTGACGGCATTTTCACAAAGGTGAAGTCGGTCACTGACGCACGTTTGGAAGGCAACAGATGCCTGAGGTATGGATTTCATCCATGCAAAATATTTTTGATGTGACCTATTACCAAACAAAACATTGCAAAACAAGACAACAAAGCACAAAACTTCACAACAAAACATAAAATCAAATAATAGAAAGTAAAAAACAAGTCGCGTAAGGCGAAAATACAACATTTAGTCAAGCTCAGTCGAACTCACAAAATGAAACTGAACGCACTGCATTTTTTCCACAAGACCGTATATTTGTACGTAGCATCATCTGTCCACCGCTTGTTCTGAGCGTGATTTTTCATCCAAACATATCATATCTATATTTTTTGGAATCAGGAACCAACAAGGAAAAAGATGAAATGGTTTTTAAATCGATTTCGGAAATTTAATTTTAATCATAATTTTTATATTTTTAATTTTCAAACTCAAAGCTTGTTTTTAATCCGAATATAACATATTTATATGTTTTTGGAATCAGCAAATAATGACAAATAAGAAGAAATTGTTAGGAACTCTCATGTCAAATTTCATAAAGATCGGTCCAGTAGTTTACTCTGAATCGCTCTTCACACACACACACACACACACAGACACACATACACCACAGCCCTCGTTTCAATTCCCCCTCTATGTTAAAATATTTAGTCAAAACTTTACAATGTAAAAAAGAAGCAACACAGACCATATCTATAACATATCTATTGTGTGAGTGTGTGTGTGTGTGTGTGTGTGTGTGTGTGTGTGTGTGTGTGTGTGTGTGTGTGTGTGTGTGTGTGTTTGTGTTGGCTGTGTTTGTGTTTGTGTGTGTGTGTGTGTGTGTGTGTCTCTGTGAAAGTTGTTTTCTAACTTTAGAAGACAAACAACACATATTTTTGCATTGATCTACACACACTAAAGTATCATCACAACAACAATGAAAATGATGGCAGCACTTAACACCCCCACAAATCCCACACACTGTGAACAAAACCCTATTAAACCCTCACCCCCACTCAACGATTTGATTTGTCCGCCAGACAACAGTGTGTAAAAGTGCAGGCAAACATAAAACTTTCAACTTTTGGATCCCTTCCAAAAGATGTTGCAATCACTTTTTATCTACACAATGTATACACAGGAGTCAATCTCCCATGGGGTACACAGACCTATGACAACAACACCCACATATCCACCCCTTTAATGAGGTTTCACTTTCGACCAGAGGAAATTTGACACACTAATTAAATTTGACACACTAATTAAAGCTTTGGTACATTTTCCTCTAAATTTGTTTTTCCACATCAGTGAACTAGTGTTTCACAATTTGTCTGAATTAAAATACATGTATCTAGCACGATCCATTTGATATTGCATAGGGGCGGTATCCAGATATTCCATAACCAGGTGTATGTAGAAATCGGGTTAAATGCACACAGACTCACAGTAATGTGTAGGATTTTTCCACAAACATTGAAAAACAATAACCAAGTGTAGAAAGAAAAGACTGATAATCTTTTGACTAACACCCCCCCCCCCCCCCACCTCCCTCTTCCACTTTCCCCCCCCAACAATTTTATCTTTAGATTTTTCTCAGGTTTGTCTCATGAGTATGCTGTAAATAGAGCTTAAACAATGACCACGAGTTGATTACTGGAAAATAAACCACGAGTGGGTATTTGCAGCCGCTTGGTAATTCACGAGTGTGCGGAGCACACGAGTGAATTACCAAGCGGCTGCAAATACCCACGAGTGGTTTATTTTCCAGTAATCAACGAGTTGTCATTGTTTAAGCTATTTATACAACGACCAACACGGGTCGAACATGCAGTCATGCAGACGACATTTTGTACGCAATTTCATTTCAGCCTAATCACTCAGAGTGTCAAATGCGCGTCATTCAAATAGTCCCTATTCTTTTACTTTATTCTTAGTCTCCGACTCGTCGGCATTATACTTGTCTCGTCTAAATATCGGACCCCATTGCTACGATTAAAACACAATAGCGTTTATATAGCTATTCTGACATTACATTCTGTGTTAAAATCATGTTTTTGTCAGCAACAAGGACCAGAATGGTCCATGTCGTTGATTGCAGACGACGGTTCCCTTTCCGCATGAAGCCACGGAAATAACCGAACATTGAAAAACCCACGGACATGTATTACGGAGAAAACTCGGGATAACCGGATGTTTAGCATTACGTCAATATGCTAGGAATCCTATGACGTCATGACGTATCATACTTGCCTACGTAGATTGTATACATGTTCGAAAGTCTGACTGTTGTGAATTCGCGTGGTGAAGACTGCGGTAAATCTGTAGATGATAAGAGAACAAGGATTGTCTCAGAAGAAACGACTAAATGTTTCAGACCGGTAACTTCATTTCAACATTGCACTATATAATGGACGTTCTATGTGACAGGAGAGTTTGCTGATTTTGTGTTAAACATTGGAGAGATCGTCTGCTAGAATCAGAGATAGGTCGCTTCAGATTGCAGCTTCTGGAAATTTGCAAGGTTTGTTGCCTGTTAAAGAACTGGATTTTACACGTAATGTATGTCATGTACAGTTATAGTAAGCAACAACAAAAACACACACAAAGCAAATGGCATTGTCTGTCGACTAGGCATACACGTCAGCCATTGTTGTTACAGTTTTGAGTCAACATTGTACGTATTCTTCCGCAACAGGGTCCAATCGTCTGGGTTTCAAATGTTCTAAAAATAAATTCTAGTGTTGATTATTTTTTAGCCCTCTTTATTCTTACTTCGAATAATCCACGTGTGATTTTTGGGTTTAATCAAAGTAGTTCGTTCTAATTTCTCACTTGTCTAAAAATAATCAACTAGATTTAATCCACCCCTCGGTTGCATTGCAGGAGTTGTATAAACATGTTTTGCTTATGCTTTAGTCTTTCTGGCATATAAATGTTATTTTGAGGAGACAAATTATTTCATACATGACATACACTTAAGTCATACATGGCTTGAAAAGAGAAAAGAAAAGAACCAATAAGGATAAAAATCAAGCCATGATTTCTTATAACCGTCGAACCTGCCCTGGCGACCACCTCTCGATAATGAACACCTGCCAATTAGGACCACCACAAAGGACCCCCAACGATTTTTCTCTCAATATAATTCACCTTTTCATAGCAACCACTTATCTATAAAGACCACTTTTCGTTGGTCTCTAATAGGTGGCTGTTACAGTCAGGTTTGAATGTATTACTGCCAGATCGTACACACCCCCCACAGTTGTTTACTGCTAAAAGTCTGAATGAGTTACCTGAAAATCTGTTATGCTTTCCTGGTCCACGGTATCCCGGTTCCTCTTCTTCCTTCCAACACTCATAGCAGACATAAGTTCTTTTTCCTCCTCACGGCTGTCTGTTGTATCATCTTTGCCCTTCTTTTTCTTCTTTTTGTCTTCTGCATTTTTCCCTTTCTTCTCTCCACTTTCAGAGGATGTTTTGTCCTTACCACTGTCACTTTCATGACCATCTTTATTCTTCCCAAACTTTTTGAACATGGTGGCAGTTCTGAGATCTCAAATCACTACATGTACTATTTTAGATGATACACATCTCTGAAGTGGTAGCGAGGTATTCCAGTTCAGAAGCCAAAGTTAAACTGTAATATTTATTATTTCCATGGAAACACATTTTTCATTCACACCAACACCAATAAGTGCAATGCCAATCATCCTCAGTCTAGGTTACATCTTATTAATAAGCTGAATCCCAAACTTCACATATTATTATCTAAAGGTCTCTTTCTGGTTTATACTGAGTCCTGAGTTCATGTTCAATTAGACAACTTACATTTCAAAGAACAAAAATGTAACTCTTGTAATTTTATCGCTTCCATAAGTAAATCAATGTTATCTTTTCAATGACTTTCACAGTTTAATTCCCTGATTTATTACATGTATACCTCTCTGATTTTCTGCATCTTTCTCATGTTTTTCTTTCTATTGTGCATTCTAAAACAGAAATTCCACTTCACAGATCTGAACTCTTGCCCTTTTATTTTCCTTCAAATAGATTTTCATTTTTCAGGATGAACTTCACCTTTGCCACACAAGAATTGCTTGACCAACACACACTCAGATGACCAAAACCTCACAACAAGCAGAATCCTGCAGATATAGACATAACCAAGCAAAGAAGAGGTAACTCTCGCAAAAAATCGAAAGTCCCCAAAACAGGGAGACAAAATAACAGGCTTTCACCTTGTGCAGAAAGGCAGTTTGAACGTGTCTCTGATGTTGTTTTTGGTGTTAAAAACTGACCTACAATTAAAGAACAGACATCAGCCTCGAACTGCACATCAATTTTGAAGAATTCGTAACCTTTATTTGTTGAATATTTTTTCTGCAAAAAATAATCACAATCATCGAGACTTGAAAATTAGAGTGCACTCTGCTGAAAATACGATTTCTTGGTGGTTCTATCGTTAATCTTACCGTTCGGATCACTTGAATTAGCACCAGAGTGTGCGAAAAACTTCAAAATGCAGATCAAACACACCTACTTTGCTACTTCAGAGCCATTTAGAGCCATCTCAGTCACTTTCAATTTCGATCAAATGCTTACGTAATTTCATGACGTCAAAAGATGTTGGAATTTGTTTTCACAACAATGTTCATCAAGTGGATTTACAAACAATGAAACCACTGTAATCCGGAAAATTTCTTATTTTGCTGAATAACAATGGGTTCTTTTATACGTTAGATCGGGAAAGCCATCTCTAGCCTCATACAGAATTGTTCATAACCTAAAAATACACCAAAGTCTTTTTCAAAAACTATAGTCTGTTTTAAAAACTTTCAGAAATGTTCAACATTATAAATCAAGAAAACTAGACACATTGAAAGAAATTTGGTGCACAAAAGTTTTCCTGATCACAAACGATTGTGTGAAACTTTCTTTACGACTTTCTTTCATGAAGTGTACATATTTTTCTAGCAAAAGGCGTGTCCCCTGTTTTGAGTGAATACTGTTTTCATGGTGCACAACCTGTGTTTGAAAAAAATTGAAAAAATACACAGCGGCCATAATTTCTCTTTATTTAAATGAATTTCAACTTCCAAAAAGATAGTTTTAGAGTGAAGATTTAAAAAAATCAATGCATGAAGAATTTGAAAAAAACACAGTTGGTTATACATGTACCTAGTACCTACTGCAGATACCACGACAAAAAAAACCCCACAAAGATCACACTTGCGATGCAGTAGTATATCCTTCCTGTATTCTTAATTTGCATGGCTGAACAAGAATATACAGGTAGCTAAAAATCCACAGCGAAGAGGCCTGGCAAAGATTTCCAATAAATCTGACATGTCACAACCATTGTGCTCTGCTCAGGGTATGCAGTTGCTGTCAACCCCCACCTCTTACTGCTTCACAAAACCACCAGTACAAGTTAGTAAAAACAGCTTAAAGCTGACGTGAACTGAATAAAGTCAAGTTTTGAGAAAATCAGCAAGAACACTTATACTACTGGACAAACCCCAAGCTGCCGACACTCATAATATGCAACGGCTATGCAGAGTCTAGCGGCAGCAATGCATGCACAAACACTTCAAGAAAAAGACAACCCCCCCCCCCCCCCCCCCTAGAATGTCTTTACTGTGGTAGTCAGTCTATGCATCCAGGAGCTTTAATTGCCAACGGAAACGACGACTCTGACTCAGAAACTATCACAGTAATTTTCAAGTACTTATACTGTACGACAATAATTTTTCAAGTACTTGGATTTGAGCAGTTTAACTTTAGATTGGGAAAATAATGCTGCTATAAAACCAGAGGAAACCGTTCAAAATGAATGCCTCACAGTCCATCAAAAAACTCTCTAAACACACAGTCCCTTCTTTAATTTGCCCCAACTACAAGAGAATATATTCAAAGTCAAATATATTCAGAGACTATAATTATTACAGTGATGGCGCTACGCGGCTAGTAATTTTTCAAACCGGTACGCAAACTTTTAAGATGCAAACAGTCCAGAAAAAAACGGTAGGCTGGTCATTGGAACCAGTAAGAGTCCAACTCAGAGTACTGGTTTTGTTGTTTTACCAGCAAAAAAAAACCGATAGTTTTAAAAATCAACCGGTAGGTCATACAGGCAGCCAATTTTGTTACGGTATTTTCTCATTTCAACCGGTAAAATACCGGTAATTACCGGTTAATGCTGATACGGTATTAGCCTGCAGGCTATTAGAACATGTGTACTACAAATCACATGGCTCTTTTCTTTGTTTTTCTCCATTCACTTTCTTCTCTTTCTTTCTTCTAAAGATAATCCACATACATGCTGCTCAAAGTGTGCGTCGAGTGTTCAATTCTGTTGAAAGTGGACACACCCCTCTTTGTTTTTCTTAACCCTGCATATATCTAGAAACCATGTTCAGAGACTCAGGTACCAGCTTGCTTCACACTCACAGAAACCACTTTTAGAGAGAGACTGGTATCAAGGCTTCACAGAATTCACTTTCAGAGACTGCGCATGGTACCAAGGCTTCTCAGACACCACCACAAAATTCACATTTCAAAATCCAATGTTGAAGTATGATAAACAGTAAGACACGCTCACGTCGGTCAGTGCTCTCATTAATTAACACCCTGTGAGAGAAATGTGACATTACTTGACGTCAAGCTACATGTACCACCTGCCAATGACCATGCAGTCCAACATGAGTTATACAGTTAGGCTGTGTCAGCCCACAATGCCATTCAGCTTTCCCTGCAGCCACCTGCTTGAAGCCCAAAGATAATATATTCAAATGATTGCAACTATGTAACTAATTGCTGGTCCTGACTACAATTACCAACATCCATCTCCAAATCGACTGTGGCTCTGATGCCAAGTTTCTCATTTCCTCTTGCAGTTCTTTCATTTTTCACTTGTTGACTATGTCAAAAAAAGACTCATGTTGATGTTCTGAATCTATAATGGCTGCTAACCTTGGCACAGTTTTTGTCAACCGCGAAAAGTGGTTTGCATTTACACTTTTGAAGTCAAGCTCACGTTTTATTTCAAAGCAGCCGTTACATGTGTCCCTGCCTTTTGGAATTAATTTTGCAAACAGTACCTGATAACAGTGAATAAGTTGTTGCAATAATATGTAATTCAAGAAATTGAAATGATGCAAATGGTTTCCATGGTTTTCCAAACAAAATTGTGTGCTCAATATAAAGTAAAATGATCAGTATATGAAAACTGGCATTTATCGGTTTCATTTATTTAGACACTGAATGACTGATCAAAATGTTCCCCCTGATAATTCCATAATCATAGCCAATACCTACGCAGAAATGGTATTCAGACTCACTGAAAGCAATGCTTTCAAGGCAAAAATCATATCCCTTTAACCAAAATGTTAGCACTCACATATGAGCATCTGACCTTTCTCAACTTACACATGAATAAAGAGAGAGGGAAGTGACTGCCCTAAAAACATAATAGGTGACAAAGCCAAGTGTTCAAAGGCTACATGAGTACCGTACTTTTCGGACTATAAGGCGCTGCCGTGTATAGGGCGCACCCCCTACTTTTAAAAATAAAACTGAAAAAATCCTAGAATAAGGCGATGTCATGGATAAGGCGATAGTGTCGTGCATAAGGCGACGGCATGAAAGAAAAAGAAAAAAATGAGGAAAAACATCGTGACTTTTTACTTCCCAACAGCTGATCTCTCTGTTTACGCCATTTGCAAACCATGGATTCGTTCAGGCCTAGTTCGAAAGCTGCCTTTCGGTTGCTCTCCAGTCGTATCGCAAGATCGATGGCATTAATCTTGAAGGCAGCGTCGTATGAAGCTCTCCTCGTTTTCGGCATTTTGACAGTGACAAAGTCGAAGTGCAAGTTGAAGTGTCAAGAGACCGACTGTCGACTGTCGTGTTTCAACGCAACTATTGTTCAGGTAATTTTTTCGGCGATCAACATTGCTTGAATTGTGTTCACTTAAATGGTTGTAAGTTGCTCATTGATTTCAAGTTCACAGTGCTCGTGAAACCTATTTTATCCGAGAATAAGGCGATGTCGTGTATAAGGCGACCCCACGATTTTAAGTGAAAAACAAGTCACGTCGCGTATTGCGATAATACAACATTTAGTCAAGCTGTCGAACTCACAGAATGAAACTGAACGCAATGCAATTTTTCAGCAAGACCGTATACTCGTTGCATCGTCAGTCCACCGCTCGTGGCAAAGGCAGTAAAATTAACAAGAAAAGCGGGGTAGTAGTTGCGCTGAGAAAGATATAGCACGCTTTTCTGTACCTCTCTTCATTTTAACTTTCTGAGCGTGTTTTTAATCCAAACATATCATATCTATATGTTTTTGGAATCAGGAACCAACAAGGAATAAGATGAAAGTGTTTTTAAATTGATTTCGAAAATTTAATTTTGATCATAATTTTTATATTTTTAATTTTCAGAGCTTGTTTTTGATCCAAATATAACATATTTATATGTTTTTGGAATCAGAAAATGATGAAGAATAAGTTGAACGTAAATTTGGATCGTTTTATAATTTTTTTTTAATTTTCAGATTTTTAATGACCAAAGTCATTATTTAATTTTTAAGCCACCAAGCTGAAATGCAATACCGAAGTCCGGCCTTCGTCGCAGATTGCTTGGCCAAATTTTCAATCAATTGAAAAATGAGGGTGTGACAGTGCCGCCTCAACTTTTACAAAAAGCCGGATATGACGTCATCAAAGGTATTTATCGAAAAAAAGAAAAAAAAGTCCGGGGATATCATTCCCAGGAACTCTCATGTAAAATTTCATAAAGATCGGTCCAGTAATTTGGTCTGAATCGCTCTACACACACACACGCACAGACACACACAAACACCACGACCCTCGTCTCAATTCCCCCCCTATGTTAAAACATTTAGTCAAAACTTGACTAAATGTAAAAATTTTAAAAAGTATCGCCTTATAGTCCGAAAAGTACGGTACCGTAATCATATTTGAGCCATTTTATCATGGGAGAGAGGTCACTGATCAGCTCTGCAAAATATGCCGCGATACTTGTATGCTGGAACTTGAAGCAATTGTCATCGCTTGTTCATAAAATGCCAGTGAGGGTAAAACTTTCAATTTTCATCTTCAGAATGCCATCTTTGAAGTAAGTTTTTTGTTAATACTCTTTGCTTGTTGTTTGTTCTATACTGAAAACTGTCAAGAAGATATGTTTCTGTAATTGTTACTGAAACAATTTGAAGTGGCTACTGTTTTTGGCAATTTACACACACCAAATTGTCCTTATTTACTTAAACCTCCTTATACAATTGCGTATGTGAATTAATATGCCCTTGACTCAGCATATATCATTTTATGCCAAAATGGTCTTTATTTACTTATCCTTGTGAGTGTGACACACGTTTTTATATTAATTTAGATGTCCTAATGACAGTGCAGCATTTAGTAAGAGATTACCACACACATTAATGAAAGATCAATCAATAGGTATTTGTTCTGCAGTTCTGGCCTCACCAGCTAATGAACCTGCAATATTTTCCTTTTATCTCATAAGAATGCACACCCTTACCAGATCAGAATCATTAACACAAACACGACTACACCTTGGCAATAACACAAAGCCTCGCTACCTTACGCAAAGCTAGGATAAAACTGTTCAGTTGATTTTTGCATGGCGAAGGAATCGAAACAGATCACAGTACTGGCTAGCATGCTGGTCTGATGCACATCCCATTTACACAAACAGCTGCCATCCAAGGAAAACAATGCCAGCAATGCTTCACAATGTCAAACCCACGCAAGCATTTCACACTACAGTGGAACCCCCCACCCTTTTCAGACATCCTCTTATCAAACAATCAATATGAGGCTTATATCGCGCGTATTCCGTGGGTACAGTTCTAAGCGCAGGGATTGATTTTTTTTGTTTTTATTTTATGCAATTTATATCGCGCACATATTCAAGGTGCAGGGATTTATCTATGCCGTGTGAGATGGATTGTTTTACACAATACATCACGCATTCACATCGGCCAGCAGATCGCAGCCATTTCGGCGCATATCCTACTTTTCCCGGCCTATTATTCCAAGTCACACGGGTATTTTGGTGGACATTTTAATCTATGCCTATACAATTTTGCCAGGAAAGACCCTTTTGTCAATCGTGGGATCCTTAACGTGCACACCCCAATGTAGTGTACACGAAGGGACCTCGGTTTTTCGTCTCATCCGAAAGACTAGCACTTGAACCCACCACATAGGTTAGGAAAGGGGGGGAGAAAATTGCTCACGCCCTGACCCGGGGTTGAACTCGCAACCTCTCGCTTCCGAGCGCAAGTGCGTTACCACTCGGCCACCCACCCTGTTATAAGACATAAGACTCCCTCCCCCCCCCCCCCCCCTTATCTAAAGCCCTATAGTTTTGAAACCTCCAGATTTTCTGTTCAAGATGACATCTATAAATGAAGTTTTACTGCCACGTTTAGATTTCCCCCTTTAAGACCTAATCATGTTAAGTTTTTGAAGGTCCTAGAAAGCAGATTCCATTGGAATAAAATGCACTCTGGCTGCTCTTATGCATGCTTAAAGCCATGACTTATCAACTGTGAATTAAGATAATGCTAATGCTCCCCACAATATTTCCTCCCATGCTAATATTTATTTTTGTACGCTTGATATCCTTTTCCTTTCAGAAACTGATGACGCAAACTGTAATGCCTATTTGCGGAACAATATCTTTATGAAATCAATAGTTTGATGTATAAATGAACAGCAAACCATGAACATCTTTACTGGAGGGTTTCATTAACCAAACTATCTGTTGAGCTTGGTGATCACAACCACAGCCCAACTGGTTCCTTGAAGACACATAATTAAAGGAAGGAAGAATGAGTAAAGAAAGTGGAGGCTCGTAGGTCATGTTACTTTTGCTAGTCTCTCTGTTTTGAACTGGAAAGGTGCCACAATTACGTTATAAAACAAGCCTTACTTGGATCAGTCTTCAGCCTCACAAACAGCTTTTCCACTAACATTTCAAGGACCTACACAACTCTTACCATCATGTTTTTTGCTGCAAAATATTTGGTCAAATGTAAACACAAATACTGAAATACCTCACAGACACTGCATTTCAAAACTCAGGATTCTCCTGCCATACATGTTTTTTCACTCACACAAATGATCAGTATTCCAAAAAATAGTCCCTACAGTTCAACATTTTCCGTCTGTATACTGACAAAGTATACTGACAAAGTCAGCTTCTTGCTGAAAATCCACAGGCTGTTTAATCAAGCTGTGCAAGTTCCACTCACAGCACACTCACAAACATCACTAGCCACACAGAAATATCCTTTACAATGTCTGGACAGACATCTGGATTCCCGTATATTAAAAACAGGATGCCTGCAATGAACTCATGCAGTAACTTCGATACACATACACTTCAAAGGAACATGGCCTTGCGAACCAATCACATGAAATGGTTTGATCATTGCCAATCCTGTGTGTAATTTGCGAATGAATATGCTGTATCAGTATATGAATTAATTGCCCCTGCCGACCACGTGAGGAGTGATAAAGAAAGTACTTCCAAGTTCACTGGTACCCCCCCCCCCCCCCCTCATTAAGAAAAATCAAGTCTAAAAGAGAATTAGGGTCTAAAAATGGATGTGATTCAATTACAGATCTATGTAATGAACACCAACAATCTGAGAAAGTAGGGCCCTACAAGGGACAATGTCTTAAATCAGGGGTCTGGAAAGGTGGGTTCCATTGTATGGAACTGAGAGAAAACTACATCAAATGATCTACTGCATATTAATGTCTTCAATACATCCACTGAAACAAGAAGGGCAAAGCCCATACGACTCGCATGCTTTACACATTTTTCCTACCAAAATACATGTGACCTTGACCCAAGGTCAAGGTCATCCAAGGTCATGCAACACAAAGCTGTTAATTCAAGACATAGGAAGTACAATGGTGCTTATTGGCTCTTTCTACCATGAGATATGGTCACTTTTAGTGGTTCACTACCTTATTTTGGTCACATTTCATAAGGGTCAAAGTGACCTTGACCTTGATCATATGTGACCAAATGTGTCTCATGATGAAAGCATATCATGTGCCCCACATAATTTTTAAGTTTGAAACAGTTATCTTCCATAGTTCAGGGTCAAGGTCACTTCAAAATATGTATACAATCCAACTTTGAAGAGCTCCTGTGACCTTGACCTTGAAGCAAGGTAAACCAAACTGGTATCAAAAGATGGGGCTTACTTTGCCCTATCTATATATATATACGACTAGTGTCTGTGTGTCTGTGTGTCTGTGTGTCTGTGCGCGATGCGCGGCCAAGGTTCTCGATGGATCTGTTTCAAATTTGGTGATCATATTCAGGTACACCCTGGACACAACCTGGTCGATGAGATATTTCAACACGTGCTCTCAGCGCGCAGCGCGGAACCGATTTTGGTTCCACCTCAGCTATTTTGGTTCCACCTCAGCTTACCCGGGCCCCCATACCGACACACCATAGCCGCTACACCACATCACAACGCCAAAGTTCTCGGTGGTTCTTTTTCAAATTTGGACACCGTATTCAGCTACACCCCGGACACAATATCATCGATGAGATATTTCAACACGTGCTCTCAGCGCGCAGCGCTAAACTCATGTTCGTTTTTGTGTTCATTTCACCATTATAAGTAACTCTTCCTTATCTTCTCCAGTGTTTGGCGTTTATCTCCCTTCCTTCGTGTGGCTTTCCCGTTCAGTTGTAAGTTACTATTTATTTTTAGAATGTCACTGCGCTGTCCAGAACGCTTCCCTTGCACCCGTAAGTTGTTCTTACTGTCAAAGTGAAAAGGTCGAATCAATTTATAGCCACGCGAAAAATACACTCTCACCTATCTCTATATATTTATAGATACAGATATGCATATATATATACGGCTTCTCTGTGTGTGTGTGTGTTTGTGTGTGTGTGTAGGCAAAAACCTATGTATTATAGAGTTCTGTTTGTGATGGGGTCTAGCGGCTTTTGTCTGTCTGTATGTTCTGGCATGTGAGAAGCCACAGTAGATAATATAGGGCTAAGAAATAAGCTCTAAAATTCTCAATCCCGTTTGACAGGACTTCGCCATTCAAAGGTGATTGTGGTAAACCGCCACGCTGTCTGTCTCTGTCGCGCCGTTCACCCCAAATTCCCGTTTCTGAGAGTGACTATTTTTAGAATGTCACTGCGCTGTCCAGAACGCTTCCCTTGCACCCGTAAGTTGTTCTTACTGTCAAAGTGAAAAGGTCGAATCAATTTATAGCCACGCGAAAAATACACTCTCACCTATCTCTATATATTTATAGATACAGATATGCATATATATATATACGGCTTCTCTGTGTGTGTGTTTGTGTGTGTGTGTGTGGGGGAAAAAACCTGTTGATTGTAGAGTTCTGTTTGTGATGGGGTCTAGCGGCTTTTGTCTGTCTGTATGTTCTGGCATTTGAGAAGCCACAACAGATAATATAGGGCTAAGAAATAAGCTCTAAAATTCTCAATCCCGTTTGACAGGACTTCGCTTGCAGAGGTGATTGTGATGAACCGCCACGCTGTCTGTCTCTGTCTCGCGATTCACCCCGGCGAAGCCGGGTATTCCTCTAGTATATCATATATAGGTGAGGTATTGAATCTCAAAAACTTCAGAGAAAATGGGAAAAATGGGAAAAATAGCTGTTTTTTAGGCAACATTTATGGCCCCTGCGACCTTGACCTTGAAGCAAGGTCAAGATGCTATGTATGTTTTTGGGGGCCTTGTCATCATACACCATCTTGCCAAATTTGGTACTGATAGACTGAATAGTGTCCAAGAAATATCCAACGTTAAAGTTTTCCGGACGTCCGGACGGACGGACGGACGACTCGGGTGAGTACATAGACTCACTTTTGCTTCGCATGTGAGTCAAAAACAACAAAGACTACTAGTACAGTATCAATTCTGAGAATCCCCCCCACCCCAAACTGTTACCCTACCCCTTCCCCCCATATTCCCCTTTCTACCCCCTCCCCCACCTACCTCCCCACCCCCACCATCCCCCCCCCCCCCCCCTCCTCATGCACCCTCCCTTTCCTAACAAAGCAACTGTTGTACGCTGACAACATCAAGAAAAAAATGGATGTCGTTAGTCCAGAACAAAAGCAACAGCTGTGACCATCTGCTAACGTCATGCACAGAACTGATCGAACGTTTCTGTGTCGGATCACTGAGCAGTGTATGGTTATGTTCCAATATCCAATACCTGTTCATGTTTCAGTGGGTTGCAATGTCCTCAAATTAGGAGAGAGCTGATTGGGGGGGAGGAGTGCTAAGGACATGGAAATAAAACAGTGTGCGCATGTGTGCTGGTATTGAACAAATAAATATTATATATATATATATATATAGCTATTCTGATGAACACGTGGGGGAATTCGGGGGCTGTGATTGGATGGTCTCTTCCGATCATCAAAGCATAATGCGGCAGAAGTCGGCCATTTTACTCAATATCCAAAAGCATATTGTCGATAACAAAGACGCATGCTTCCACGTGTATAAAGTACACGCATACCTCGCCAGGTTTGTTTCTGTGACTAGTCGACAGACGATGCCATTTGCTTTGTGTGTGTTTTTGTTGTTGCTTACTGTACATGACATACATTACGTGTAAAATCCAGTTCTTTAACAGGCAACAAACCTTGCAAATTTCCAGAAGCTGCAATCTGAAGCGACCTATCTCTGATTCTAGCAGACGATCTCTCCAATGTTTAACACAAAATCAGCAAACTCTCCTGTCACATAGAACATCCATTGTATAGTGCAATGTTGAAATGAAGTTACCGGTCTGAAACATGTAGTCGTTTCTTCTGAGACAATCCTTGTTCTCTTATCATCTACAGATTTACCGCAGTCTTCACCACGCGAATTCACAAGTCAGACTTTCAAACATACAATATACGTAGGCAAGCATGATACGTCATGAGGTCATATGATTCCTAGCATATTGACGTAAAGCTAAACATCCGGTTATCTCGAGTTTTCTCCGTAATACATGTCCGTGGGTTTTTCAATGTTCGGTTATTTCCGTGGCTTCAGGCGGAAAGGGAACCGTCGTCTGCAATCAGCGACATGGACCATTCTGGTACTTGTTGCTGACAAAAACATGATTTTAACACAGAATTTAATGTCAGAATAGCTATATAAACGCTATTGTGTTTTCATCGTAGCAATAGGGCCCTATTGCTACGCTGAAAACACAATAGCTGGTAATAACATCAGAAATATATATATGGGTCATTCTCAGAAATGGTGGTACAGTGAGAGTGAGAGGGGTGACACATTTGAAATCATGAAAAAGTAAATTAAAATTATTTCTACCACGACTTTTTTCATCTGAATCTATTCCTGAGACATTAAAGCATTGTTGTATGTCAATAAAAATGGTTTCTAT
This sequence comes from Littorina saxatilis, assembly GCF_037325665.1. Taxonomy (NCBI): domain Eukaryota; kingdom Metazoa; phylum Mollusca; class Gastropoda; order Littorinimorpha; family Littorinidae; genus Littorina; species Littorina saxatilis. Next base: position 33,627,801 of record NC_090256.1, read on the forward strand.
ACGTTGGTGTTGTTTTTGTGTGCTTTTCAATTGCGAAGTTCGGCCGTTTCCGGATCGCCGAAGCGTTACACGACTTTCGTGATCACCAATATGTTCAGTATCATGGCTAAATGCAAACATGCAAACACCAACAAATTACTGCAATCGACAGTCAGGAGTTCAGTCTTGGACGTAGCAATACATCTTTGCAAAAACTCACGCTAAATTTGAAGTTACGGGCTTCGAACAAAAAATTATGAATGTCGTAACGCATCGTATCCGGACTCGACGCGCGAACATCGGACAGCAATGTGCTCCATGACTTTGCCACATCACGGCTATTTTTAGCTCTTTGGCGCACAGGAAGTTCGAACAAGAAAATAGTCCTTTGAATCACAGCCAAATATTCACAGAAAACACCAGAATCATATCATTTGCTGAAACTCATGGCGTCGTTTCCTGACCTACGTTACGACTGAAGATGGTTTTTACTTAATTGTCGAGCCTGCAAAGCTTTGTCACAAACTTACACACCGCGGATGGCGACAATGTAGTGTCGGAAGGATATCGAGTGCAAAGAGTCTCTCAAAGCGCGAAGTTTAGCTGAACAAAGCAGCCAAGAAGTTTTCGTATCCTCTGATCGTCGATGTTCGACATTCATCAAGTACTTAAAATGGGTAATCTGAACGCAACAGGAACTTTCAACAAATACAGCAAACTCTGACGAATTGTGTTTTGTGTAGTTATTTTGGGTCAGACGGGTTTTGCCGGCAGGAAAGGCCAAACAGTGCAGATTCATGTCTGTCGCACAGGAACCGAAAGTGGTTCAAGCATTTCGTTTCTGTGTTGCGACATTCACCTTAGTTTTGTTCCAAATGTCATTTTTTTACCAATATTAGTTGAAGTCCTTACCTTTCATAACTAGAATGTGTTGGGTAGAACACAAAAATACTGCAGAACTGATAAAAAATGCACAAAGGATTGAAGGCTTAGGTGGTTTAAAGTTGGAATTTGGTTTCCATGTTACAACATTCATCACGTAAATACAACACTTTAAAACGTCTCTTATTCAGCAACCAATTACTCTTTTTGTCTAATTTTTGCATTATTATGTATAGCAAACAATAGACTTCATAGTAAAAACAATTATTTTGTATTTCTTGACACTTTATTTTTTACTTTGTATGTAACACTTTGTACCACCATTTCTGAGAATGACCCATATATATGAAACAATTTAGTTCATTTCAGGATAAATAAACCACTCTCTGAAGTACAAACAAATCTTGGTGACAGATACTGGCACTATCTCTCTCTTTCTCTCTCCCTACATGTTGGGAAAGGAGGGAGGATGAATTTGGATCAGCATCAATACAAAAACACTAAACCACATAAATATAATGAACTACTATTGATTACAGATAATTGTTTATTGTCAGGTGGTACCTACCACCCCATTCCCAATGCTGCAGCATTTCCAAAATTAAAAGAAAATATTGGTTCTTTCTTTTGGTTTGTCATTAGACTATATTTTAGGCATCATGCTTGGCAAGAAGACAAACAGCATCGATTAACCTTGTTTTATTCTCAGCTGGAAATAGAGGCAGTTTGTTGGGACATTATAATTTTGTGTGTGTGTTTTTTTTTTTTTAGTATACAGATGCACATTTTACAAAGTTTGTCACAAAGAGAATTGCGCAGTTGACTGTGTATATCAGCGTCATCAGATGGACAGCTGACACCAAGCCAGTTTGACGACTGCTAATTGCTGGACACTAAAACAGCAATGACTGTCAACGACAACAAGCACTATAGCCATCATAAAACAACACCACCGCCACAATCAATAGACTCAGCCTCCACTCCATTAAACTGCCTTTAACACCATATGGCATCTTTGCTCTGTAAGTTATTTCGCAATCATGATGACTTAGTAGAGCTCTGGAAAAGAGAATTCATGATTCGTGAAATCTCTGTAAAAATAAGATTGGACATTGCCAAGAAAAAGTACTGCAACGGGGATCAGGGGGTCATGGCAGACACACTTTGCCTGCCCGGGTTGTCAGGATGCAGTTAGTTTTCAAACTTTAAATCCCTTCCTCATTTCCTTCTAACTGCTCATGGGAGACAACTACATCAACTGATCCCCCAAAAGTGCAGTTGCTTCCCTTCCATCCACATACATTATTTCCCCCAAAGTACCACACAAGTAACTTCCCCAAACTAGCTAAACCCCTCGATGGCAGGTCATGAGAAGTGCAGTTACTAAATTGACTTTAAACATGCATCATTTTTCTGCTGCAGCAAAATCCACATTATCCCCCAAGAACCTACAGGTGACAGTCATTATAGGTCACCTGACATTACAGTTACTGAGTTTATATAGTCATGGCGACATGTAGCGTACCGATTACTCTGGGCAAAAAGGGACTAGATACAAACAGCTGTAATCGGCTTAGTAAGCTAAAACCTCTGTTTAAGGACCCACTCTCTTCATCGCCTCCTTTTTTCAGACTTTCTCTTCAACATTATTTTTTCCCTGTTTGAAACTCCCTTAAAGATGCAGTGCAGGAGTCGCAGCATTGCTGCAGCAACGATTTGTATTTTTGTCGCAGATTACGATTTAAACAGTCAAAAGCTTTACATAACTATCTTACAGATGACTACACATACCTTTAGTGTTGCCAGCCAAACAAAACTTTCTATGGTTTGTCAGATCGCATCTGCCGCCAAAATGTAATTATCATTTCCCGTGATCACGTTCTGGGTCTGAAGGCTGTGTGCGGAGTTTTGTTTGTGTGTGTCTGATTTAGACACAACGCCAAGAAATATCCAACGTTAAAGTTTTCCGGACGGCCGGACGGACGGACGTCCGGACGGACGGACGGACGGACGGACGGACGGACGACTCGGGTGAGTACATAGACTCACTTTTGCTTCGCATGTGAGTCAAAAAACCAAAACTCCTGGCATTTGAATAGTTGATTCACTGACCATTCAAACAAACTGGTCTTGATTCCAAACTGACATCACTTTTGACAACCTTACACCATCAGGGCATTTAGCTATGGTAACTTTGACAGGTAAATAATCCGAATCGGCCAAATTGATACAGATACTAATTGTTGTCACATTCTGACACATGAAAACAGTACACTGTAGTCAAAAGCTGTTAGAATGAACTGGTATTTTTTGCATTTATTTTTAATTTGGACTGGATTTTGTGTCCAGATTATTGAAACAAGAAGGGCAAAGCCCATACGACTCACATGCTTGACCTTGACCTTTACATGACCTTGACCTTCAGGGTCAAGGTCAAATAACTAAACCTAGCAATGACATCATACACTAAGAACTGCTTTACACATTTTTCCTTCCAAAATACATGTCATGCAACACAAATTCATAAGGGTCAAAGTGACCTTGACCTTGATCATATGTGACCAAATGTGTCTCATGATGAAAGCATAACATGTGCCCCACATAATTTTTAAGTTTGAAACAGTTATCTTCCATAGTTCAGGGTCAAGGTCACTTCAAAATATGTATACAATCCAACTTTGAAGAGCTCCTGTGACCTTGACCTTGAAGCAAGGTAAACCAAACTGGTATCAAAAGATGGGGCTTACTTTGCCCTATATATCATATATAGGTGAGGTATTGAATCTCAAAAACTTCAGAGAAAATGGGAAAAATGGGAAAAATAGCTGGTTTTTAGACAACATTTATGGCCCCTGCGACCTTGACCTTGAAGCAAGGTCAAGATGCTATGTATGTTTTTTGGGGCCTTGTCATCATACACCATCTTGCCAAATTTGGTACTGATAGACTGAATAGTGTCCAAGAAATATCCAACGTTAAAGTTTTCCGGACGGACGTCCGGACGGGGGGGACGGACGGACGGACGGACGACTCGGGTGAGTACATAAACTCACTTTTGCTTCGCATGTGAGTCAAAAAGGGTCTTCGGCACAGTCCATGCAGAACTCACCTGGAAGTCCTGAACTTTGTCGGAGAGGTTTTTCCTCCCCTTGCGTCGGGAGCTTTTATTTTTCTTCTTGCCTGCCCTTCGAGGCATAGGCTTGCCTGATGCGTCCAGTTGGGGAGGTCCATCTTGGCTGTCTTCTCCTTCTTCTGATTCACCCCCTGTGCTTTCAGTCTCAACCACTGTACCTGAAAGACCACTGATTGTCAAAAGCTTGCAAGTGGGTTATGAAAACTCTGCCCCAAACAACTGGGAGGTGATCCATAACTATACTCCTTCAGTCCTTGGTTCAAACCTTTGTCTTTTTTTTCCAGCACACTGACTATACCTGCCAAAACATTAATCAAAAATTTTAGTAATAAATTTTCATTTGATTAATATACTTACCCAACTCACATATAGCAATTAACCCTAGTTCAGTGCTTAGCAACGCTGTATACGTCCCCTTGGTAACAAGGGAAGCCACTCTAAAAAAGAGTGACCCATCCCATAATGCCAGACTAACTTCCTGTCTGACTTCCGTTTGCCGCCATTTGCATCATTCCGAAACTCAGCCCAACTCACTACTTTTTTAGACCCAACCACACCCACAGCGGGGAGGAGGGAGGGAATAAACGATGTGAGTTGGGTAAGTATATTAATCAAATGAAAATTTATTACTAAAATTTTTGATTAAATTACATATCTTACCCAACTCACATATAGCAGATTGCTAATAGAGGTGGAGGGCACCTTATCAAAGCAGAAATAAAGAATCTGTCCTACCGCTACCAAAGCAAGTAACGCAGAACAGCCATCCTATCTCAATGCCGAAACATCTTTGAGATAGACATAGACAAAACATCCTTAGAAAGCCAGTAGCCGACTCAAGAACTTATGCAAGGAGACCAACTCAACAACCAGCTAAAGCGGAAGACCAACTTGATCTCTTGCTTCATAATAACGTGGCTGTAGTAAAGGGCAAGACTGCCCTGACACCACCTGCCTGACTCTGCCACCAGACACATTTTTGCCAAACTATGTTGGAGGCCCACCCGGCTAAAGTGACTTTCGAGAAATCCATACACTGCACCCCGTTGAGTGAGATAAAAAGATGTTTTTAAGTTTCTAAACAAATGTGCAGAGCCCATAACAGAAAACTGCTTGAGGGCTCTAACCGGACAAACATGTAAGACATAATCGCCAAGAGCAAGCAACTTGCTCAAAAGCGGATCGTAGAGTCTGTCCTGCCCGAAGAGAGAGGACTGACTGCCCCCCCTCCCCCTTTAACTACCACCACTTGAAGGCACGCCTATCCATTGTGGCAGTTATCTAGCTAAGGTTGACTTCAATAGTCATTACCTCTAACAACATTAAAAGATATGAACAAGAACCTTTGTTATAGCGACCTAAACAGATCAATGAGAGTCAGAAAAGCTTCCAAAACTCGAAAAGATCAATTGGCTAAATACGGCCCGATAGGAGCCAAAATATTGCAACGCAGATCAAAATTGTAAATCGGAGCTGGTTACTCCAGTTCGAGGACCAAGTATCAAGGCTGAAGAAAACAGCCGGAGCATACAGCACTGCGACCAGCTAGCTGACCGCTGGGTTTTGGAATGATGCAAATGGCGGCAAACGGAAGTCAGACAGGAAGTTAGTCTGGCATTATGGGATGGGTCACTCTTTTTTAGAGTGGCTTCCCTTGTTACCAAGGGGACGTATACAGCGTTGCTAAGCACTGAACTAGGGTTAATTGCTATATGTGAGTTGGGTAAGATATGTAATTTAATCACATGTTGGAATTTTGGCTTTTAGCAAAGCCACATACAAACATATTAATATCATCATCATTTTACTGTCTTCATCAGCATCATCATTTGACTTCTCTAATGATGCTCAAATCTTTTCAGTGGTCACTGCAGTCAACTTTCAACAATACAGGAGATAATGCCATCATCATCATTTTCCATTCCTGTGAAGAATTTCTTCTGCCCTGCCCTGTAAACCTTTCTATACATGTTTATAAATTTTTACTTGCGGTTACACTTACACCCATTCAAAATGTAAGAAAAATCATGTTGTACAAGTATACCTTGATGGCTTTTTTTGCTGGCACTCGTCATTGATTTTTCTTTATCAGACACTTTCTCATGCACTCAGAACTATCAATACTTTACTAAGAACTTGTCAAACCAGTGCAGTTTTTACTCTGACATGTATGGCGTCTTGCAGTTGCAGCAAAATTGCAAGTTGTTCACTATGAGTCACTGCCAATACCAAACATATATTATAAGGGTTTAGATAGACAATCTGTTGCAATTTCTGTAAACCCTTCATCTGAAGTCAGAAAGTTATTGCATTTGGCACGTGGCAGTCATGCTCAGATCTGCCAATCACTGTCAAAGAAAAACTGTCCTTACATGCTGACAGCAGAAATAAAGGCAAATAATAATTTGCTTGGGGTGGCCTTCAAATGCTTCAGAAAATGTTACTGTGATTGCTAGAACGCTAAATGAGGTTGCTACTTCTTCCTAAATCTTGTTCCACAGTCAAGCTGAGAAAGGTTGCCATCTTGTCTTCTGTACCTTCTGTCTCTGAGCATGACAAAGGAATCGATAAAATAAAACAACAGTGAAAGCCTTTCACAAGATGAATCAGAAACAAAAAGAAAATAAGAAAAAAAGAAAGAGAGAAAAAAGGACAGAAAAAAACAAAAGGAAAAGAATGAGAACATTTGTTTTCAGTTTCATTGTTTATATCAGGCTTAGTATACATTAAAATAAGATGTATGTGACATCTGCCGAAATGAAAAATTTGATAACACAAATAACTGCATTCCTAAAACGCCTAAAGAAGATCGATAAACAGCACGATATTAATGAACATCTTGTACAAGCAGCATGAACATAAAAAGATGCCTCATGCTTTTCTTTTTCTCTCCGTAACTCGTCAGCATGAGAGCTGTTACTTTCTTTCTTTATTTGGTGTTTAACATCGTTTTCAACCACGAAGGTTATATCGCGACGGGGAAAGGGGGGAGATGGGATAGAGCCACTTGTCAATTGTTTCTTGTTCACAAAAGCACTAATCAAAAATTTCCTCCAGGGGCTTGCAACGTAGTACAATATATTACCTTACTGGGAGAATGCAAGTTTCCAGTACAAAGGACTTAACATTTCTTACATACTGCTTGACTAAAATCTTTGCAAAAATTGAGTATATTCTATACAAGAAACACTTAACAAGGGTAAAAAGAGAAACAGAATCCGTTAGTCGCCTCTTACAACATGCTGGGGAGCATCGGGTAAATTCTTCCCCCTAACCCGCGGGGGGTAGAGCTGTTACTTGTTTTTTCTCTTTACAAATGTGTCAGCATTGAGGATATTTTGCAAACGGCATCCCAGAAAATAGTACTGTTTCCATACGCGAGTTTAGTTAACCACTAGAAAGTGGCTCGCTTATAAGGCCTATGAGTCTGAAATGATAAGGACAGAGTTATGTACAGAGAAGACAGAGACAGCAGAAACAAAATGATACCATGAAGATTGCGATGCTTAAATAATGCAGACTGTGATGTTATTCACATAGGCTGAGACGTCATTCATTTTTGTTAGGGTACTTCAATAAAAGTAGATCCCTCCACAAGTATGGTTGCTGTGATAATTAGGCTTAATATCAAAGTGCGCAGAGTACACAAAATGTTCTTGTTCTCTCCGATATTGAAGCTGTGAGACATAATTGCTATTCAGACCTGGGTCTGTGGTCAAGTTTTCTTCCACACTTGATTAGTTGATGCCTAACTCCACCTGACAGCGTTGTTAGACAATTTGTCAACAAATATTGTGGGGAAGAAAACTCTGTCACATGAAATCTCAACAGCAGTAATAATCAACAACAAAACCAAGAACAATAAGCAAATAAACAAGCAAACCAATACATTACAACCAATGAAAAGTAAACACTGTACACATGCTAAAAGTGACAAACAAAACAGCAAACTGTTGATCGTCTTTCTACCTTTCTTCTGCTCTTTCCTGTGCTCTTTTTTCTCCTCTTCTTTCTTTTCTTCTTCCTTTTTATCATCCTCCATCGCTGAACACTATTTCACAGTCTAGAAAAAACACAGTCCGAAGCAAAATCTACCAAATTCATCAGAAGAAAAGTTTTGTCTCACTCTCAGACTAAATACTGAAAATCAGAAGTTGTTGCTGATTTATTTCACAAGATCTGCCTTAGCTACTTTGCCATGCCTTTCACAGAACTTCAGTAAAACACAAACGTTTGTCACAGCTTCTGTTGATCTCATCTTTTTCAAAGATTTGGACTGCTTATCTGGACATTTCAAAGAGCAATTCAACCCTGCCTGTAACACTGTTCTAGACCTGTCAGGTCATATCCTGTGACAATGCAAATGTGACATCATTCACATCCTGTGACATCACATAAGCTCTTGGATGATGTCATCATGTTAGATAAAATTCCAATTTCAGAAATAGTCTTGGTCAAGACATGTGCTGGGAAGGAAAAGTCTGGGTTGGCTGAGACTGCTGTTTTTACATATTTTAGTCAAGTTTTGACTAAATGTTTTAACATAGAGGGGGAATCGAGACGAGGGTCGTGGTGTATGTGTGTGTGTATGTGTGTGTGTGTGTGTGTGTGTGTGTCTGTGCGTGTGTGTGTGTAGAGCGATTCAGAGTAAACTATTGGACCGATCTTTATGAAATTTTACATGAGTTCCTGGGTATGATATCCCCAGACGTTTTTTTCATTTTTTCGATAAATGTATTTTATGACGTCATATCCGGCTTTTTGTAAAAGTTGAGGCGGCACTGTCACACCCTCAATTTTCAATCAAATTGATTGAAATTTTGGCCAAGCAATCTTCGACGAAGGCCGGACTTCGGTATTGCATTTCAGCATGGAGGCTTACAAATTAATTAATGACTTTGGTCATTAAAAATCTGAAAATTGTAATTAAAATTATTTTTTTATAAAACGATCCAAAATTACTTTTATTTTATTCTTCATCATGTTCTGATTCCAAAAACATATAAATATGTTTGATCTGCATTTTGGAGTCTTTTGCACATTGTTGTGCTACTTTAAGTGATCGGGACGGTAAGAGTAGCGATAGAGACACCATGAAATCGTATTTTCAGCAGTCTGCCCTCTATTTTTCAAGTCTTAATGGTTGCGATTAATTTTTGCAGATAAAATATTCAATAAAAAAACCGCCAGGAATTCTTCAAAATTGAGACCGATGTCTGCTCTTTTATCATAGGTCAAAAGACACATTCTAACTGCGTATCTGCACAAGGTGAAAGCGTGATATTTTGTCTCCCTGTTTTCGGGACTTCCGTTTGTAACGAGAGTGACCTTTTCTTAGCTTGGTTATACCTACTACAAGATCAGCATTTGTAACCAGCTGTTACTCGATCAGTTATAAAATTTCTTTGCTTACTGTTTTTATCGGCCATGATTTACTGTAAATATCACCAAAGGTTGGTATTATTTTAACAATTTGCGTGGTTTTTTTTCTTTTTATAGATCTATATATTTTTTTTTTTTACCTGCAACTCCGCTGCTGGCGCCAGCAGGAGGATTGTAGGTGATGGTCAGTTTCAACACAGCCTGCAGACATTCAACATAATGATACAGGGAATAAATCAGAACCAGGTACAGTATAATAGACTACACAACAAGAAGTCTTATAGAGCACAACAGAAAAATGTAGAGAGAAATAAAGAGATTACCAGGCAAAATAAGGAACCAACAACAGAATTAACGCAACACTACCATTCACCCCCCCCCCCCCCCCCCCCCCCAAAACAAAAACAAACAAAAAACCAACAACCGTTCAACAAAATAAACAAATGAAGAAGAACAAACAAACCTGAATCACACGTACACAAAATAGACAGTTTACAAAATCGTATCTTCTTATTTCTGTTAACATCACAGGACATATTAAAATACAATTGAAAGGCTGCGTTCTCTTGCACTGACCTGCAGTGGTCGTTGATTGCCGTCCACCAAATTGACCTCAAGTGTTTTGGTCTGACCGCCACCGCCTGTAAATTGGGCCAAGTATACCCTGGCTGTGCCTAGAAGTCTGCCAATACAACCAAATGGTGTGTCAAAGAAAGGAAATGACCACACAGTAAATCTATGACAATTATTGTACAAATATAGAGTACAGATAAACTAAGGACAATTTTGATCAATCAACAAAATGCGCAAGTGGATTTGTGAACAATCAATTGGATCGTTTCATTTTCATTCAGCAGGGATGTCATTTGGCACTGGCAGTTGAAAAATCAGCAAAACTTCTGTGAAATTACCGAAAACTTTTCTGCTGAAATGTGCCCACAATTCAAAATATTGGTTTTTACATTTGGTCAAGTTTTGACTAAATGTTTTAACATAGAGGGGGAATCGAGACGAGGGTCGTGGTGTATGTGTGTCTGTGTGTGTGTGTGTGTGTGCGTGTGTGTGTGTAGAGCGATTCAGAGTAAACTACTGGACCGATCTTTATTAAATTTGACATGAGAGTTCCTGGGTATGATATCCCCGGACGTTTTTTTCATTTTTTTCGATAAATGTCTTTGATGACGTCATATCCGGCTTTTTGTAAAAGTTGAGGCGGCACTGTCACACCCTCATTTTTCAATCAAATTTATTGAAATTTTGGCCAAGCAATCTTCGACGAAGGCCGGACTTCGGTATTGCATTTCAGCTTGGTGGCTTAAAAATTAATCAATGACTTTGGTCATTAAAAAAAATTGTAATTAAAATTATTTTTTTATAAAACGATCCAAATTTACGTTCATCTTATTCTTCATCATTTTCTGATTCCAAAAACATATAAATATGTTATATTCAGATTAAAAACAAGGTCTGAAAATTAAAAATATAAAAATTATTATCAAAATCAAATTTCCGAAATCGATTTAAAAACAATTTCATCTTATTCCTTATCGGTTCCTGATTCCAAAAACATATAGATATGATATGTTTGGATTAAAAACACGCTCAGAAAGTTCAAACGAAGAGAGGTACAGAAAAGCGTGCTATGCAGCACAGCGAAACCATTACCGTGCTGAACAGGCTCGTCAGTTTCACTCCGTTTTGCACTAGCGGCGGACTACGGTCATTGTGAAAAAATGCAGTGCGTTCAGTTTCATTCTGTGAGTTCCACAGCTTGACTAAATGTAGTAATTTCACCTTACGCGACTTGTTTGTGTTTCTTTTTACATTCATGGTCTTTTTGAGAGAAATAAATCCTTGCAACATCGCTAATCAGTATCCTCTTTCCACATGTATGCAAGAAACCTGCAACATTTTTGAGGTGATCCTCAGGCAAGCCTAACAGGCCTTTGTCGAATGTTGGTTCATATGTATAAGATTTTTATTATCAGGAAGTTTGTCTATGATCAGTATCAAGATGTCATGTTCTTGAACATTTCGTTTAATTCACACACATTTTACAGGTGTGAGTTTAAGAATGGAGATGAATACAAAGAGTAAACCACTGTTGTACAAATACCCTCAAAAGGACACCCTTGGGACCAATCCAAAAGTGTCCCTAGACGGGCGCAGTGGCGTGGTGGCAAGACGTCGGCCTCCTAATCGGGAGGTTGTGAGTTCGAATCCCGGTCGCTGCCACCTGGTGGGTAAAGAGTGGAGATTTTTCCGATCTCCCAGGTCAACTTATGTGCACACCTGCTAGCGACTTAACCCCCTTCGTGTGTACACGCAAGCACAAGACAAAGTGTGCACGGAAAAGATCCTGTAATGCATGTCAGAGTTCGGTGGGTTATAGAAACATGAAAATACCCAGCATGCCTCCCCCAAAATCGGCGTATGCTGCATGAATGGCGGGGTAAAAACGGTCATACACGTAAAAATCCACTCATGAGTGAGCGTGGGAGACAAAGCCCATGAACTAAGATGAAGAAGAAGAAGTATCAGGTATAAGGTTTTGGTCAATATAGGAGAGAGTCCTCACCAATATTTTGAAATGGTGCAATGACAAACACTAGTTCCTGACACTACTATACATGTATTACCTTTTTCTGACACAACTCTACATGTATTACCTGTTTCTGCCCACCCTCTCCCAGTCCCATACAGAAGCCACCAGCTCATCTGTGCCTGACAACGCCCTTGACAAGTCAAACTCAAACTCCTGCAAGCACAAAACATTGAACAATGATAAAATAAAACTTTTACAAGAAATCAAACAACAACAGAAGCTAAATTCTCATTTCTGTCGACAGATTATCTGTCAAGTCGCCATGACAAAACTGAAAAGGTTTTTGACAACAAAAATGAAAGGTGACGGCTAAATTTATTCATTACTTATTTTATTACACACTTGCGCCCCTACGCACAAACACAAGCATCCATGCAAACTCATGCATACACACTTACATATATATATATAAAACATCAGAAATTGTGAAAGAAACAATTGAAAGTCAGCAGAGACTTTCTTCCGAGAAAGAGAGAGAAATAAGTATCCCTTCACAGACAGCCTATTGGGAGCATCAGACCCTCCTCAAGGGGGACCGAGATTTACAGAGCAAAGTCCCTTTGTGGGGGACTATCACAAGGTAATCTAGTCCTGAGGAGGACCATTGGTTTTGTACCTAGACCAGATATATATATATATATATATATAAGGACAAATCCCGCGTTAGGGCGACATTGTGTCACCCAAAGGGATATTACGTTCTTTCCGTCCTCTATAGGCGACGAAATAGGTCAAACTTTTCTGCATTTTTTAGTGGAAAATGCTTCGACGCCGGAGCGGGTACTGGACCCAGTGCCTTTGTAGTGCACTTGCACTACAACCGCACTTTGTAGTGCACTTGCACTACAACCGCACTGGGTCCAGTACCCGCTCCGGCGTCGAAGCATTTTCCACTAAAAAATGCACAAAATTTACAGGACGGAAAGAATGTCAATACCATAACCCGGCAATGTTGGCGCAGTGGTATTGCAATAAGTCAAAGACAGTGAAACCATTAGGGCGACCCAGAAACCGTCGCCCTAAACACCAAGTACAGTAAAAATATCCCTTTGGGCGACACAATGTCGCCCTAACAGCGGAATTATACTTATATATATATATATATATATATATATATATATATATATATGTCATGCTTGTGTTTGTTTGTGTACTTATGAACACTATCTTTCAGTACCTTCACTGGTCTCTAGAATAGTGTATTCAGTATGAGCCTAATCAGAGACATTTTTTAGAAATATGGCCACAGTTGAAAGTAGCCCGAAATCCATTAATATAACATTAGCCATCTCTATCCCTAATCCCTTTCCAAAATCATCCTAACCACCGTTGTTATACTCTACCACAGACATTTCACAGCCTGTGAATCATATTCATGGCACGTATTATCTTACAATTAGCTTCATGACAGAAATGCCATTCTCTGCTCAGAGCAAACACTTGGCAGCTATCAGTATCAGGCTGATCGGCCCAATTAGTTCTCCACTCAAACAGTTCATCACATTTAACAGAACTCTAACTCAAAGAGAGCTGGCGGCCTTTGTTTTAACAAAATGTAGGGCAGGAGAGAAGAAAGCAAAATCATGAGGGAATTCTACAATGTATTGTGCAATATATTATGGAACTCTTAACTGAAAGAGAGGAACCGGCACGGTTGGCCTAGTGGTAAGGCGTCCGCCCCGTGATCGGGAGGTCGTGGGTTCGAACCCCGGCCGGGTCATACCTAAGACTTTAAAATTGGCAATCTAGTGGCTGCTCCGCCTGGCGTCTGGCATTATGGGGTTAGTGCCAGGACTGGTTGGTCCGGTGTCAGAATAATGTGACTGGATGAGACATGAAGCCTAGTGTGCTGCGACTTCTGTCTTGTGTGTGGCGCACGGTATATATGTCAAAGCAGCACCGCCCTGATATGGTCCTTCGGGGTCGGCTGGGCGTTAAGCAAACAAACAAACAAACAAACTCTTAACTGAAAGAGAGCTGGCTGCATTTGTTTGAAGAGAAAGTAGGCCAGGAAAGAACAAAGCAAATAAAGAGAAAATTCTACAATTAATTAATAACATGCATAACCATAAAAACTCTAACTCAAGAGAGTGCATGGCTTCCTTGTTTTAACAGAATGTGGGCTAAAAAGAAAAGTACAAAACTGTGAGGAATTCTGCCTTCACAAGCATTTTGCTTGTTGCTGTCATTGTGTGTGAATGACATGTAATCCATCAAAAAATAATTCAAGCATGACTGTCTGGGGGGTAATGTTAGCTTAAAGCACAAAAGATTAGGCTGCAAACACACACAGTTATATGCCTTATGATGACATTGTGTAGAAGCATGTGTGCAAATTCATGGAGTACATGTACTAGTACATATTTTGGTATATTTCAGAGGGGTTTCACACACACACACACCCACACAAACATTTGTTTGGGTAATATTATTTTCTGTTATTCCAAAAACGTTTTCTGTCTACATAAAGGATCAATCATTCAATGATGCTAACACCCGCGTACATTACATAAATCTATAAATTGTATGTATTATAAATTACAACAACAGCTAGTCTCGCATACACCCACAAGAACACATGGCAGGTTGCGAACAACAGGACACTGCTATTGTGCTAAGCTTCCTAACAGGAAAAATGCCACGAAACAGGACAAAAACGCTGACTAATTGCACACACAGACACTGTGGTGCATGACGAGCACTTCACACAACGGCTAAGGGACACACACACACACATGTACACAATCACATCTTTTTGACTCTCTCTCTCTCTACCACACACACAGACACACATTGTGACATGCAAACACAGACACACACAGAGGCATGCACACAAACACACACTGTGTCACACTCCTTTGTCTTACACACACACACACACACACACACACACACACACACACACACACACACACACACACACACAGAGTGTTTACAGCTCTGTCCTTTTATATCTGAAACTCTACAAATAGAGACAACCAGTTGTAGTACAAAGCTGATTCGAGTGTTTCCTGAGAAACCAGTATTACTCCAGCTTATGTGCAACTTACTAGACATCGCACTTGATAGTGTAAGATCGGTATGCATAACTTAATTTTTTTTTAAATGTGTTACTGACAATTTTATTTATAGGAATTTTGCTGCAAAAGACGCTTTGCAATTGCAATGATAAAATTCTAACCATGGCTGGCAGAGTCTAGTATTTTTAAAATCCTTTTTACTTTATTTTAACTTCCTTTGAACTTTTTTCTTTAACTGAACACAGTAATTTGATATCAACACTCCTGCACACATCACAGGTGTGTATTATCATCTGCACAGCACACATTTTGTTGAACTATTATGAGTGACCTCTGTTCAGTCAATCAGAGAGAGAGAGAGAGAGAGAGAGAGAGAGAGAGAGAGAGAGAGAGAGAGAGAGAGAGAGAGAGAGAGAGGGAGAGAGTGAGCGAGAGAGAGAGAGTGAGCGAGAGAGAGAGACAGAGACAGAGAGAGACAGAGAGAGACAGAGACTGACAGACAAATACTTTGGCTGCTAAACTGAAAACAATACAATTATCAACAATGGTTTTTGTTCTTCCCTATCACAAAAACAGCAGGTGTCAAATTGGAAACACACCCATGTAAGTGGTACCTTACAGTACAGCACCTGAGTGACACCAGTGATAAATTTCTACAATTATTTACATGTTGATTATGTTATCTCTGAAGTGACCCACCCACCCAAGTTCATTGAAACAATTGGCCGACACATCGATCACTTGAAATACCTGCATGCATTTATCCACCTGCACAATCATTTTGAAGTTTGAATACAGTGAGACATCTGTTGTAGCACTCCATTTCCCTTTTTACCACTGACGTTAGATACACTTATATAAAGAGAAATGGGACTCTGAAATTTCAATTTTATCTTAAATCAGTAATACTAATAGTGAACTGTGAGTGAAAGCTGTGGTTAAATATTTTAGTGCTGATTTTGACTGACAAAAACAGCTGGGGGTCCAAAATATATTTACAGAAAATTTCAAATTTACGGAAAAATATCATGTCTCTATCAGTAATAGTATCATACATACATGTAGAAGTTTAATTTGGACTGAAAGAGTGGAATTAAATGACCAGCTTCCACACCTAATGGTCGACCCTGCCATTGGTGATGCAATCATTGGTGAAGTTGTGTGAATCCAATAAATGGGCATAATGCTTGTTCCAGCAATACCTAATTTTGTTCCATTTTCTGACTTAAAACTAAAAGCAACAGGGTTTTTGTTGGTACCGTTTTACATCACATGAGACTCCTTTCCCTCAAAGCTGTTTAATCGCTGACCCTTTCCAAATACATTTGTGAATTAACTGCCAACAGTTTTCTTCACCTGGAGTATAAAGGGGTTAAATTAAACAAATTGCACTTTAAATCAGGTATGAGATAATGAAATTATAATATATAAAAGGCTTGAAAGCAACACCCCCCCCCCCTTTGATTGTCAAAATACAGTTGTTTAACATGTCTGCCCATCACAGGTAGAAGTGGTCAAATCCAACCCTATCACTGCATTGGGTCAAGAGGGCAGGTAGGGTGGTATAGGGCTTCACAAACAGCCATGTTGAACTTGAAGGAGCAATTACTGAGGATCAGCCCACTGAAGCATGAAAACAATTACACAACAGCTGGTGACCTTTTGTTCACATGTTATTCATGGAGAGCAAAAAACCCATTAGCTAGCAAATCACAAAGCTCGCCACCCATGATACAATGTATGACTGCATGACTAACTGTTCAAGTTACAAGTATTATAACGTCCTCTAAGGACCTGAATCGGGACATGTATTGGTATTAACAGTACGTAGTATGCTAATGATTGGGTCTGATATTTTGTACTTGAACAAAACCAAATTGCCAGTCTTCTCAACTCACCAGCATTCAATTGGCTTAATAGTCTCTTAGTATTGAGATACCATGATGGTGAGGATGAGATGATCATGATGATGCATGTGTGTGTTCAATTTTTCAGATCCCTGAGACTATTTTTTAATTGCTGTGAGTGTGGGATCTCAAGACATCCCAAGCGCATGTGTGCATGCACATCGTACGGGGTGTTCAGACAGCCAAGAAGTTGTCTTTGGGAAATAAATCTCTCGCACCTGTGATACAATATTGCTTTAATACTTCTAGCCTGCAGCACAGCTTTTTTCCCCGCTTACTTAGTTGAAAGAGTGAAACCGAAAATAGGACTGGATCCAAGCAGTAATCCTATCTTTCAGAGAAGAGACATGATCCAAGCAGTAATCCTATCTTTCAGAGAAGAGACACAGTCACATAGTCAGATACAGGCCAACCTGTCTTTAAACACCGCCCATTGGGAACCAACAAAAAGTGGTCCTTACACTTACAGAGAGGCGGACCTTGTGGAAAGGTGAATTATATGACATGGGAGAGAACTCTGGGGATCCAGTAGGGTGGTAAATGTAATGGACAGGTGGTGATGTTATCAAGAGCTGGTCGCCAGAGCAGGTTCAACTCGCTGTTATATTTTTGAAATTTACAATAGCAGGGATGTTTCATTCAATAAATGCTTTTTATTTCAATATTACATTTGCACTGTATATAAACAGGAGTAACAAGGGACTGCCATCTTTAAATACATCAAACAAAAGAAATAGAAAAGGAACAGAGCACAAACTGAAGTATTAACAAGAGGCGAAGCCTTCAAGGCTCCCGTAAGAAATCGACAAACAGTAACACAAACTCAATCACTCCGTCACACCTACACACACACACACAGTAACTTAGTAAGCATAGGTGACACGGTGCAAGAGTGGGAGACGCTAGATCTAGATCTGTCTGTCTGTAGCCTACTTACGGGGACACGACTGCCAGATCGACACTGCGTTTTCGACAGCGCTTCCTCGCGCAGACACTTTCTTTCTTTCTTTATTTGGTGTTTAACGTCGTTTTCAACCGTGCAAGGTTATATCGCGACAGGTGCAGACACTGGAAACACGCTGCGCAGATCAACCTGTAGGAAATCTCCTTTGGTATCTTCTTTATCTATTTTTCTGGAGCCGCTACGAAACCGAACAATGTGAAATCGTCTTCCCCGAATCGGCGAATGCAGCTCGGTTAGAACTGAAAAGTGAATCTATACCACAATCCTTCACGCGATCTGACCTAACCTTGACCCCTGACCTGGTCTACATACCACACACAACACAAACCAGTCACCTGTTTTTACCCCCCCAAAACCCCCCACCACCCGTTTTCTTTGGATACACACTTTAACTACATACGCGCCGACGAAATGTTGATCATTGCTTCAATACTTTGAAGCTGTTGCTTGGATAATAACCCGGTAAAATTACTATTTCGGTGTTCAGTCAAATGTTAAAGTTTCTATCACACACGCACGCACAGACAGACAAAAGTTAGCAACGCATAGGCTACACTTACGTGAGCCAAAAAACTTTTTTTTTCCTCTCACAACAAAGCCTGAGATTGTGGAGACTTGTGTGGTAGAATTTATGTGCATTCTTCCCCATCATAGACACACTAAAGTCAAGCATGCACAATGATTGTGAAAATCAGCCAAACAGTTTGCTCAAAAGTAACCTATACCTTCTTTAATAGGTCAAACACTAAACAGGGTACCACTGGTATGTGAAGTGTACAGTTAGGATCCCCAACAGCTCAGTGGATCCAAATGATCACCCAGGTGTTCAAAGAAGAGAAACCCCCATCAATAGGAGGCTACCGGCATAATGTCAACACTGTAAATTGTAACTGTAAGAGGAGTTTGTACTTGTACAGGTAGGTTGTACCAGACGCTAGGAGGACACTCATACTCTCAAGAAAGTGAACCTGACATGTAAAGCTGAATGGTTAAAAATAGCACAGCCTGAACAGTGAGGTAAGTGTGGGAGTAAAGAGTGAAGAATGCTGTGTTAAGCACACAGTGAGGGCTACATAGGGGTGTGTCCATCCCTGGAGAATGTTAAACCTGATGTACCACACAGGTGTGTACAGTAGGTGTCACTGACAATGTCTACAATAAGGAGGAACCCCCTCCCCCTTTTAAGACCTGTGTTTTTAAGAGAAAGACCGTCCCCCCTTTTAAGACTCTAGTCATTCCTCAGATTTTCTGTTCATAATGTTTGTAAAGTTGAACTTCACTTTAATCAAAGAAAGACTCCCTCAGTTTTAGGGAACAATTTTCCGTTTTAATGTCTCCAAAAGGTTTGTTCCGATGTACAGACAGTCTGGCCTCTGAGGTTTGTTCTGCTAAAGCTCTGATCCTTTTCTGTGTGCGTACGTGCTGCAAAATGTGCACTCGAGGATTACACCAAATGATTACTGAAGCTTGTTGCACTCCTGCCGCAGTGGTTTAAAAAACAACATGAAAAAAAGAACCCAGAGGCAGCTCCTTAAAAACACAAACCAAATGACCTGACCTCCATAACACCAACCCTTGTATACAATTACATGTATGTAATAGTGCATCATGTACATTTAATGATTTACAACCAAAAGTCATCACCCAGCTTCCAAAAGCCAAGGCCAGGGTCAGAAGACAGCCCAAAAAACTGAACTTGTATCACAAATATTTATGATAGTATTGATACGACTGCTAAAGAGGAAAACACACACACACATGCGCACACTCATGCATGCACAATACACACAGTGACACACTCACAGTGACACACACCAGAAACATTCCAATATATCGTACAGACTGCCAGCAGGACAAAATAAGTAAGATAATCACCTTTTTTGCATTTGTTGTGATAATCACTTTTCTTGCACTTAATTGTTATGTTAATGAACTTATCACCAACAAATCACAGCTATGAAAAAGTCACTATTTATTGCATAAGTCAGGATCAGAATAATTAGTCCAGAAAAAAAGTTCTGGCCTAGGTAACAATGGCAAAAACATTAAGGAGTATATAGGTACTAGGTATATAGGCCAAAACGATAAATAAGCATTTCTTTCCTCCTCGTTACCCAGTGTATTCAAGGCAAGGCCTTCGCGAAGTTTCATTACTCACAAACTGTTTCTTGTTTCTTGTTTCGTTTAAAGGCAGAGTAAGCCTCCCGTAAACCATCACAGATACGGTCAGGCTTTTACACACAGTACAAACACCATTTCATTTAAACACTCACCAATTGAGAACATCCTAGGTGCCCTCCGTAAAGAGCGAACAATTTTCAAAGAATTTATTTTTGCGTGGTTTATCTTACCCCTGAGCCATCGTGAACCCGTGTGATCCAGTTTTCCCTTTTCACAATGCAGTCGTCATAGTTAGTCATTTGAATGCGACTCGACGTGAGCTTATCTACAATAGCACGTTTTTTTTATGCACGAAACAACGGCTGTGGTTCACAAGAACTCTAGCGATGGCTTTTGACTGTTGAGAGGAACGGCGATTTGCACTGATAAACCGGCCGTCGTCTGCTACGACCCTTGCGTGACCCTGCTTCCGGGCTTTTCTTTTTTTAAACTTTCACAACTTCGAATTGTTCTGATCTTGTCTTGATGAAAAACGAATTCTTTTATGATTAAAGAATGTTTGTGTAACAAGCTGTCAATTTATTATTTAGATTTTAAAAGTTAGGTCTAGCGCAAAAACGAGGCGCCGTTGTTGTTAACGGAACAAGTCTACGAAAATAAATTCTTTGAAAATGTCTCACGCTCGACAGAAAGCAGCCAGGATGTTCCCGTTCGGTGAGCGTTCAAATGGAAGTATGCTTGTACTGTATGTAGACGCTCGGGGAGCTCTGTGATGGTTTACGGGAGGCTTACTGTGCCTTTAAATTATTTAAATTTTAGCACTTGATGGAAAGTACAAAATGAGGACATAAAATATTAATTATTTTAGCAAAACAAAACAAACAACAGAGAGAGAGAGAGAGAGAGAGAGAGAGAGAGACAGAGAGAGAGAGAGAGAGACAGAGACAGAGACAGAGAGACAGAGAGGGGGGGGGGGGATGAAATAAAAAATGTCAAAAGAATGCCTTAAAGGCACAGTGCGCCTCCCGTAAACCATCACAGATACTGTCAGGCTTTTACATTCAGTACAAACACCCTTCCATTTGAACGCTCACCAAACGGGAACATCCTAGGTGCCCTACGTAAAGAGCGAGCAATTTTCAAAGAATTAATTTTGCGGATTGTCTCAGTAGACAATCGGACCGTGGTGCGTTTTGGCGCTAGACCTAACTTTTAAAATCTAAATAATAAATTGACAGCTTGTTACACAAACATTCTTAAATCATAAAAGAATTCTTTTTTCATCAAGACAAGATCAGAACAATTCGAAGTTTTGAAAGTTTGAAAAAAGAAAAGCCCGGAAGCAGGGTCACGCAAGGTCGTGGTTCTCGTAGCAGACGACGGTTTATGCCTATCACCAGTTTCTCTGAAGAGTCAAAAGCATATCGCTAGAGTTCTTGTGAACCACAGCCGTTTGTTTCGTCCATAGTCAGAGGTACATAATAACGTGCTATTGCAGATAAGCTCACATTGAGTCGCATTCAAATTACTAACTGACGACTACATTGTGAAAAAGAGAAACTGGATCACACGGGTTCACGATGGCTTAGGGGTAAGATAAACCACGCAAAAATAAATTCTTTGAAAATTGCTCGCTCTTTACGGAGGGCACCTAGGATGTTCTCAAGCGGTGAGTGTTTAAATGAAAGGGTGTTTGTACTGTGTGTAAAAGCCTGACAGTATCTGTGATGGTTTACGGGAGGCTTACTGTGCCTTTAAGTGACCAGCATGAATCAAATTATACACCTGAAAATATTCTTCAACAAATCTATTGGTCTGAGGGGTTAAATTAACACATCAGTCTTGCTGTCAAGCCGAAACCGTCACACTGACTCACACTCACAGGCAATAGCTCGACCAAATGTGAAGGAATGTGACTGTGAGAGGGAATACTGTGTAACCACTCAAGTGTAACAATCTGTCAACTATCGCTGGCACAGCTATACTATAGCGCAGCTCTTGATCTCTGAGTCGCGAGCAGTCACCGGTAGTACAACTTCAACTACAACTTGAAGTTGAACAGATTATTTTAGGTTTTCAACTTACCAAATGTTAACAGAGGGAAAGCAGTGATGGGCACAGCTATAAAAGAAAAGCCTATTAGTACTTATTAATAGTTGGAGTTGAGTTACCTTGCTGCCACTCAATGATTTATGTAAGTTCTCAAGCAGAGAAATGGGCAACCGGTTGACTAACAGTAACAGTAACACTGTGGACATGTGGACATGTTCAGTTGTATGCAAGAAATATAGGCATGCACACTATAACTAAGTGCTTTTTAAAACTAAAAATTACAAGCTTAACCAGGTGTTTTTTATTTGTTTTTGTGTGCCTGTTTTTGTTGTTAATAATTTTTTGACATAATTTTTGACAGCTGGCAAACTTTCTGAAAAAAGGAGAAAAAAAGAGAGAAAGAAAAAAAGAAAGAAAGACTGAAAGAGAAAGCAGAAAGAGAAGCTGTAAACTACAAGATGCACAATGCATACGTGCACTTCAGCTTCAGTTTTAACTGCCGACACTCCTCTTCTTTTGTTTTACTTGACAAAGCACAGCTTGGTACGCGGATCTAGTGAAACGAGTGACAAATCTGTGTGGGAGGAGAGGTGAAATGGCAAAAACTTGAGTCAAGTTGAGAGGAAAGGGCTGCCGGTCATTCCCTTACCTGATTCCATTCTGGGTTTAGCTCCGATTTGACCACCTCTGTCTTCTTTTTCTGCCCTGAAACAAAACATTCCACCACATAAATATTGCACGACACCACAGAAACACACAACGTAACTTGGAAAAGGAAAAGCAAAACTCGAGCCGGTAGGTGCAGAAATGACTCTCAAACACGACTTGTTTACCCTGAAATTCTATCGTTGCATACGGATCGCATTTCCCAAAAGTTTCAGGATTCGGGACGTCCGTAGCGCTGGCAACAACAACTTTCAGCGACATGGTATTGTTTGAAGTGCACGAGCTTCGCGCTATCTCTCCATGTTCGTGATTGCAGTGGTATTGATTTCCCCGAGTGCAACACAGACTGGACGTTCCTTCACAGGCACACCCCAATCATCCGGGCTCGACACGGGAAGCGACTCTCTTTCGACAAGCACGATTTAAGCTTAGTTGATTTCGTATTTAACTCCCCTGTTGTGTCAATGAACGTGGTAGCTCAAAATCGAAGACAGCAATTCAAGTAAAATGAATAATTTTATAAGAAAAATTTGCAAATCTGTAATGAATCCCAATAAGGTGTATTTCTATTTTTAATAAGGTACAGGCATCTTTTGCTTTACCAAGAGGAACAAGTCGCGTAAGGCGAAAATACAATATTTAGTCAAGTAGCTGTCGAACTCACAGAATGAAACTGAACGCAATGCCATTTTACTCGTAGCATCGTCAGGCCACCGCTCATGGCAAAGGCAGTGAAATTGACAAGAAGAGCGGGGTAGTAGTTGCGCTAAGAAGGATAGCACGCTTTTCTGTACCTCTCTTTGTTTTAACTTTCTGAGCGTGTTTTTAATCCAAACATATCATATCTATATGTTTTTGGAATCAGGAACCGACAAGGAATAAGATGAAAGTGTTTTTAAATTGATTTGGACAATTTAATTTTGATAATAATTTTTATATATTTAATTTTCAGAGCTTGTTTTTAATCCGAATATAACCTATTTATATGTATTTGGAATCAGCAAATGATGGAGAATAAGATAAACGTAAATTTGGATCGTTTTATAAATTTTTATTTTTTTTTTACAATTTTCCGATTTTTAATGACCAAAGTCATTAATTAATTTTTAAGCCACCACGCTGAAATGCAATACCGAAGTCCGGGCTTCGTCGAAGATTACTTGACCAAAATTTGAACCAATTTGGTTGAAAAATGAGGGCGTGACAGTGCCGCCTCAACTTTCACGAAAAGCCGGATATGACGTCATCAAAGACATTTATCAAAAAAATGAAAAAAACGTTCGGGGATTTCATACCCAGGAACTCTCATGTCAAATTTCATAAAGATCGGTCCAGTAGTTTAGTCTGAATCGCTCTACACACACACACACACACGCACACACGCACGCACGCACACACGCACGCACACACGCACATACACCACGACCCTCGTTTCGATTCCCCCTCGATGTTAAAATATTTAGTCAAAACTTGACTAAATATAAAAAGTAACAAGTGAAACGAACTTTGTTCCACCGGGAATCAGAATCTGATGCGGTCGGAATTCGGCATTCACAAGATTTGTTTACAAGTAAATAATTATATCCCAGGC
Organism: Littorina saxatilis; assembly: GCF_037325665.1. Classification (NCBI taxonomy): domain Eukaryota; kingdom Metazoa; phylum Mollusca; class Gastropoda; order Littorinimorpha; family Littorinidae; genus Littorina; species Littorina saxatilis. The sequence goes on from NC_090256.1 coordinate 33,652,103, forward strand.
GCAACAGAATGTTTAAGGCCCCAGTACTACCTAGCGGTGGGTGTATTTTTTGTTATTTTTGTTCAGCTGCCATTTATCAGTCAAAATGATGTTTGAAAATTGGGCATCAATCACTGAGTATAGTTTTCTGCTGACTGTATTATATGGGCATTGTGTTGTTAAAAAAAAAACAAGTCGCGTAAGGCGAAAATACAATATTTAGTCAAGTAGCTGTCGAACTCACAGAATGAAACTGAACGCAATGCCATTTTTCAGCAAGACCGTAAAACTATACTCGTAGCATCGTCAGTCCACCGCTCATGGCAAAGGCAGTGAAATTGACAAGAAGAGCGGGGTAGTAGTTGCGCCGCTAAGAAGGATAGCACGCTTTTCTGTACCTCTCTTTGTTTTAACTTTCTGAGCGTGTTTTTAATCCAAACATATCATATCTATATGTTTTTGGAATCAGGAACCGACAAGGAATAAGATGAAAGTGTTTTTAAATTGATTTCGAGAATTTAATTTTGATAATAATTTGTATATATTTAATTTTCAGAGCTTGTTTTTAATCCGAATATAACCTATTTATATGTTTTTGGAATCAGCAAATGATGGCGAATAAGATAAACGTAAATTTGGATCGTTTTATAAATTTTTATTTTTGTTTACAATTTTCCGATTTTTAATGACCAAAGTCATTAATTAATTTTTAAGCCACCAAGCTGAAATGCAATACCGAAGTCCGGGCTTTGTCGAAGATTACTTGACCAAAATTTGAACCAATTTGGTTGAAAAATGAGGGCGTGACAGTGCCGCCTCAACTTTCACGAAAAGCCGGATATGACGTCATCAAAGACATTTATCAAAAAAATGAAAAAAACGTTCGGGGATTTCATACCCAGGAACTCTCATGTCAAATTTCATAAAGATCGGTCCAGTAGTTTAGTCTGAATCGCTCTACACACACACACACACACACACACACACACACACACAGACACACACACACACACGCACATACACCACGACCCTCGTTTCGATTCCCCCTCGATGTTAAAATATTTAGTCAAAACTTGACTAAATATAAAAAGAAGAATATTTCCTAAATGTGCTATTTTTATTAACACGAAATATGGATTTGGTTTTGACACAATATTATCACACATACTCACTTTTCACACTAGTTATATTTAGTCAAGTTTTGACTAAATATTTTAACATCGAGGGGGAATCGAAACGAGGGTGTGGTGTATGTGTGTGTGTCTGTGCGTGTGTGTGTGTGTGAAGAGCGATTCAGACTAAACTACTGGACCGATCTTTATGAAATTTGACATGAGAGTTCCTGGGTATGAAATCCCCGAACGTAATTGGTTGAAATTTTGGTCAAGTAATCTTCGACGAAGCCCGGACTTCGGTATTGCATTTCAGCTTGGTGGCTTAAAAATTAATTATGACTTTGGTCATTAAAAATCTGAAAATTGTAAAAAAAAAATTTTTTTTATAAAACGATCCAAATTTACGTTTATCTTATTCTCCATCATTTGCTGATTCCAAAAACATATAAATATGTTATATTCGGATTAAAAGCAAGCTCTAAAAATTAAATATATAAAAATTATTATCAAAATTAAATTGTCGAAATCAATTTAAAAACACTTTCATCTTATTCCTTGTCGGTTCCTGATTCCAAAAACATATACATATGATATGTTTAGATTAAAAACACGCTCAGAAAGTTAAAACAAAGAGAGGTACAGAAAAGCGTGCTATCCTTCTTAGCGCAACTACTACCCCGCTCTTCTTGTCAATTTCACTGCCTTTGCCATGAGCGGTGGACTGACGATGCTACGAGTATACGGTCTTGCTGAAAAATGGCATTGCGTTCAGTTTCATTCTGTGAGTTCGACAGCTACTTGACTAAATATTGTATTTTCGATCTGCCGCACGAAATCAAGTTTAATTCGACTCAAGTTAAGCAGGATCATGACTTTGGCCGATCAAAGGCGCCCTTCATGGTCGACGTCCGTGACCGGTCCGCTTCACACCAGCGTGACTTAAAACAGTGTCGATTCCAAAACTTCAAGTTTCAGAACAGTTCTTTACTCAGATGCCAAGCAGACAAATGAGAGTCAGAGTGCTGTGTGTGTGAGTGTGTGTGTGTGTGTATGTATGAGTGTCAGTGTCCGGTAGTGTGTGCCGGGTGTCACGTGTGTGTCACACGGTGTGTGTGTGTGTGTGTGTGTGTGTGTGTGTGTGTGTGTGTAGTGAGTGTCAGTGTGTCAGTGTGTGTGTGTGTGTGTAGTATGCCGTCAGTGTCAGTGTGTGTGTGTGTGTCAGCGTGTGTGTCACAGTGTATGTGTGAGTGTGTCAGTGTTGTGTGTGTGCACCGTGTGTGCCGGCCGGTGTGTCAGTGTCAGTGTGGTGTGGGTGTGTGTGAGTGAGTGTGTGTGAGTGTGCGTGTGTGAGTGTGTGTGTACTGAGTGTGTGTGTGTGTGTGTGTGTATGTGTGTGTGTGTGTGTGTGGGTGGGTCAGTGTCCGAGCTGGGTGTCAGTGTTCACATATGGTTTGTCAGTGTGTATGTGTGTTTCTTAGTTTTATATGGACGGGCAACACAGACAGGCTCACCAACACAACTTTCTTAGTTTCACTATGTTACCGTTTAAACTCTTAAAAAAAGTTATTCGACTGGTTACTGACGCACCTATGGAACGCCAAAAGGCCCACAGTATCGAGACTGAGTCTCGATACTGGGAGTATCGAGACTTAAAGTCTCGATACTCCGAGTATCGAGACTCGTTCATTTCATTGGTCTTCCCTCGATACTGCGAGTATCGAGTATGGAAATGAACCAATCCGTGGTATCGAGTATGGTTGCTATGCCGCCCTAGTTCAGTATCGAGTGTCTACAAAACGATTGGTTAAATTCTGATCTCGAGTGTGAACAGCACCCTGGTGCGCCAAAAGGCCCACAGTATCGAGACTGAGTATCGATACTCAAAGTCTCGATACTCAAAGTCTCGATACTCCGAGTATCGAGACTCGTTCATTTCATTGGTCTTCCCTCGATACTGCGAGTATCGAGACTTTGAGTATCGATACTCTGTAATTTCATTGGTCGGACTCGAAATTCAAGAGTATCGATACTGCGCATCCCGGAACTGTTGCTATGCCAATCGATCTGCTCAAGAACGTAACAAGACAAGCGATTGGTTCAGTACTTGAACTCCTAAAGGAACTGGTAAATTAAAAAGTATAACCAGAAAACTTTTTTTTTACTGAATCGTGGCGGACTGTGTTGTGCGATAAATGACTGAGAGACTCAGTGAAGTGTATTCAGTGTTATAGAATAAATTATGTTTGAGTTTTCGTTGCTGGTAAGTTAAAAAGTTAAACAAAAAAACATGAATAACACTTCCACGCACACTTCCATCGCACAGAACAACCAGACAGACAGAAAGACACGCACACTGAAATGTCACACACACACACACACACACACACACGGAAACACACACGCACACACACCGCACACTACGGTACACACACACATACATACACACACAGCACTCTGACCGTCACTCTGGCACCGCGGCATTCCCTATTGGGCAACACAACTCTCACTCTCGCTCTGGCACCCGTAGGGTCACCACTCTCACTCTAGCAATATCATTGTCACTTTGGCACCACCATTCTAACTCCTGCACCGTTTGGCACCAGCACTCTGACTCTGGTAGCCTTCTGTGTTTCTGTGTGTCTGTACGCCCACCTTTCGAAACCACGAACACGCCCTGCAGCTGGGCAGTGAAATAAATGTTATAATCGCTTTGTGGTCCACGGTTTGATCACTGTTTGTTCATTCTTTCTTTGGTGAACATTCGCTCAGTTAAAACTTGTGAGTGTGTGTGTGTGAGTGTGTGTGTAGTGTGTGTGTGAGTGTGTGTGTACTGAGTGTGTGTTTCTGTGTGTG
>NC_090256.1:33656249-33683749 GCF_037325665.1 Littorina saxatilis
ATATCTTTCTATTCATGATTGTGTGTATGTGTGTGTATGTATCATAACTGTATCCTTGAATTTACCCAATACAGTGGAGGGAACTTATAATTGGAGTTGTTGTTTGTTCCTCAATGATAGCATTGTAGCACATGTACATTCATTCACATCCACACAACATTTGAATATCCATGATTCAAACATGCTTCGCACGCGTCCCTTGCACCGTTAAAACTAATGATTCTTTCAATGTTTAATGCCAAAAGCTGTAATCATTGATCAAATGCCCAGTTATAAAGTTATTTTTAATCACTAAAATAAACAGTGCCCCAGTAAATAGACAGGGATGCGCTTGTGAAGAGAAGCTGTCAAGGAACTTTTCTCATCGTATTCTTTTTCAAACAACTGTACTGATTGTATTTTAGTCAAAAAGGCATACAAAATACGGCAAAATCGTATGGGTTCCCAGGTCTGGTAAAATTACCTCAATTTTAACACTCTTCCTATTTTTTTAAGATTTTTAAAAACATTGAAATAGAGTTGTCACTATAATATTCAGTGTCTTAACACCCCTGTGTGGACGCATGCACATGATAAAGATCCCAAGTTCACAGCAAAAGTCTCAGGCTTGGAAACATGACTACACACACGCAGGAAAAAGAGAAAAAAAAATGGGTAGCACCATACTGTAAGGCATTGGCAGCTCGCTTTCCCCAGTGAGAAAGCAACCCCAATTTCCATGAGTGTAATCTCACAGGACCATACAATACCATTATCAATACCAATACCGAATACCAGAAATAAAGAGCGGCAGCAGCAAACATGCCCACCTTTGATGTCTTCATGCAGAACCCCCATGGACTCTAGGTAGGTCAGCACGTGTAGCAGCTGACGGAAATAGTTGAGCGCCATCCAGTGACTGAGTCGTTTTCCGACAGTCCACTGCTCCTTGACCAGTGCTGCCAGGCTGCCCCCTGGTGACATTGTGGGGTAACCAATAGATGTCATATATATGGGAGGAGTGATTCAAGAAGGTTGCAATTTCAATGACCTACACATTTTGCTCAGTGTCAGACAACTGCATGATCAGTGTCTATTACCTCCCTTCCCTTGTCTGCTTTTTACCCCCTTCTCCACACACACATGGATGAACTTTCTTTCTTTCTTTATTTGGTGTTTAACGTCGTTTTCAACCACGAAGGTTATATCGCGACGGGGAAAGGGGGAGATGTGATAGAGCCACTTGTCAATTGTTTCTTGTTCACAAAAGCACTAATCAAAAATTTGCTCCAGGGGCTTGCAACGTAGTACAATTTATGACCTTACTGGCAGAATGCAAGTTTCCAGTACAAAGGACTTAACATTTCTTACATACTGCTTGACTAAAATCTTTACAAAAATTGACTATATTCTATACAAGAAACACTTAACAAGGGTAAAAGGAGAAACAGAATCCGTTAGTCGCCTCTTACGACATGCTGGGGAGCATCGGATAAATTCCTCCCCCTAACCCGCAGGGGGAACATGGATGAACGTGCACACACATACGCACACACGCATGAGAACACGCACACACACGCAGGTAGGCACGCACACACACACACAAATGCATGAACGCAGGCACACTTACTTTCTCAACCAAACATCAAATTACAGATGTGTCAGACAACTGCATGAGCAGTGCCTATTACCTCCCTTCCCTGCTTTTTCCAACAAAGCTCTTCTCCACACACACACACACACACCTAATTTCTCAACCAAACATCAAACCAAGCAGATGCATAAAGACAAAGCCTACCATCAATGAACTCTGCGAACAAGTAGATCTTCTCTCCATGGCGGATGGCACCATAGAAGTCGACGATGTGTGGATGACTCAGCTCGCTCCAGATCTCCAGTTCTTGGTCTTCATACTGCAGGATGTGCATCTAACGTGACAAGGAAACTTAAAATTAGTGAAAACTGTCAGATATTGACAGAAAAAGGCTCATGCACACCATGACACCAAATTTTAATTGACCCCCCCCCCCCCACCCGCACAGACACTGTTCAAAGAATGCTGTCTCCTAGCAGTTGTTCTTGACAGTTCCAGGTAAAGCGCACCCATCTTTTGTCCTCATTAGACATTACCCTTCACTGACACATACACTGAGAGACAAACATTTCAACTCTAAATGTACAGTCCATCGTTATACATGGGTACATGTACATGCAATTGGGGTATGATAACTGACAATTTCTTGGAGCCACCAATTACATGGGACGAGCATGACTCTTTCTTGGAGGCGACGTTTACTTACATCTACTAAAAATTACCAAATTATCCAAAAATGCATGCACACCTTTTTGCAGCAGAACTTGAAGTCGGTCGTACGATCGATGCACAGGTGACATTTGCCTGTCACTCCGTTGCCAAGGTGGATCAGTCTCTCCCACTGCATGTGCTTCTGATAACGCGTATGCAGAATCTTCAGCTTTTTCTGTTTAAACAAAAACACCATCTTCAGCTGGTTCTACGAGTTCAGCTAGTTCTGCGAGTATAATAATGCAAAGGGAGATATAGAATTCATGCTTCATACGATAGATACAGACAAACGTTATAGAATGGAAGCTGGCTCTGTGACAGCTGTGATGGCAAAAACAAAGCAGTTTTCTTTCTAATGTTATGTTACCTCTTTCCAGGAAATAAAAACATACAGCAAAACTGTCTTTCACAGGCAGGTTTGCATTGAATGCTAACAAGTACGGGCCTCCCCAGCTAACATATTTTGTGTAAAAATCTGCTCAAGACTCAAAGACTGAAGACTAAATAATCTAAGGTCCTTTTAAAAACAAGGAAAATTGCCTTGCAGTGTCAGGCGGTTTAAAACATAAAATACATCAAATTCACTAGCTCATTTGTAAACAAAATAACTCCTTTTTTCTAGAAAAATAAAATAAATAAAACACACACAAAAAGACCAAAAAATTAAAGAATAATTGACCTTGAAAGGATGCAGAATGACGCCCTCCTCGCGGTGCTGGTAGCGACATTTTCCGCTAGCCTTACACTCGTCCCTCTCCTGGGCCCAGTTGCGTGCAACCAACAACAACTGCTGACGCGTGCCGTACACCACCTCTCCGATGCCTGGCACGCCTGATGACAGTACACAACACCGCTACTTTATCTTGGCAACCACTCAGTGAACGTTTCTAAACACTAAACAGTGACTAGAATTATAAGCCATGAAATCCATTTACGTTTCGACTCATACCTACTTCTGCCTTATAATATAAATAAGCACAAATCCTAAACCTACATAACTCGGTTCAAAGCGATTGTAACAAAATGCCTGTACTGTACAAGAGCCACTAAGTGAAAGAGGGTAATTAAAACTCCTGTGAGAACAAAATTGACTGGTAAAATAAAGAAAGGAAGGCATACAGAACTCACATGCATGCACACAAACACTTGCACACACACACACACACACACACACACACACACACACACACACACACACACACACACACACACACACACACACACACACACAGCATTAAAAAAAAAAAACACCACCCACACAAATAAGCAAACCAAGAAGGAAAGAAAAGAAGCAGTCTGTACCTGTGGGCTTCATCTCCACAGACAAGTTCTGCTCCACTCGAATCAGTCGATTCTGCATCTCCGGCATGCTTATGGTTCCCATTCCTCCGTACACACGCTGGGTGGCATAGGGGTCATCACTATATTTCCTCGACGCTTCCTCTTTTCTCCCTTTAGCGTACGAACGGATGATTGCCATGATGTCTTCCTGCTCATCCGGTGTCTCTGGAGCCCTCTGTGGAAAATGACTCGGAAGAGTGACGATCGTTTCCACTTTCATCTTCACACTTTCCTCTTTAAAGACATCCTCCTCTGTTTCTGTCACAGGAGTGGCAGGAGGTACGGACGAAGCGCTCGGCGAGGGCGGTTCTTCAGGAATGGTTCTTTGTAGAATTACCTTGGTGCTGAGACGTCGCCGCAACTGGGGGCCCTGAGATGGTTTCGGCATGATGGCTTGGCTGAACTCTGACGCAGTGTGCGACAAAGAAGTCGATGCAGCAACAGCAGCCCCATTTTGTGTGTGACCCTCTAGGGGGAACTGTTCAGGGGCGGATTTGGTCCTGGGTGATGGGAGAGGATGGGGGTGTGGATCCATGGTGGTAGAGTTGGTGGTGTGCGGTAAGGGTTCGGTGCGTTCGTGTAGCTCCAACTGTCCAAACTCTCCCCCCTGTGTGGTGATGTCCAAGAGAATGACTGGACCCAGGGCAGCGCTCAGGTACTTCCTCACCTTCATCCACACCTGTCAGTTAAACATCACAATATCTGTGAAAATGTGTGAATCAAATAAAAAAAATCATTCCGAGAAGCCTATATTTACCCAACAATAAGACAGATAAATCCCCAGAAACAATCAAACAAAAATTCCATGTCATACGTGTATCTAATCTTTTAAGCCAAAGCTCAGCTCTGGATTCCATGTCAGAAAATACCATGTTTTCATTAAGAGAAAAGATTGGAGAAGAGGTGTCTCAGGAGATTTCAAGTCATCAGGGGCTGAAAGCTAGCTATCAATTATTGCTTACTACAGCCATACTCGCAATAATTGGTTAACAAGAAGGGCAAAGCCCATACGACTCACATGCTTTACACATTTTTCCTACCAAAATACATGTGACCTTGACCCAAGGTCAAGGTCATCCAAGGTCATGCAACACAAAGCTGTTAATTCAAGACATAGGAAGTACAATGGTGCTTATTGGCTCTTTCTACCATGAGATATGGTCACTTTTAGTGGTTCACTACCTTATTTTGGTCACTTTTCATAAGGGTCAAAGTGACCTTGACCTTGATCATATGTGACCAAATGTGTCTCATGATGAAAGCATAACATGTGCCCCACATAATTTTTAAGTTTGAAACAGTTATCTTCCATAGTTCAGGGTCAAGGTCACTTCAAAATATGTATACAATCCAACTTTGAAGAGCTCCTGTGACCTTGACCTTGAAGCAAGGTAAACCAAACTGGTATCAAAAGATGGGGCTTACTTTGCCCTATATATCATATATAGGTGAGGTATTGAATCTCAAAAACTTCAGAGAAAATGGGAAAAATGTGAAAAATAGCTGTTTTTTAGGCAACATTTATGGCCCCTGCGACCTTGACCTTGAAGCAAGGTCAAGATGCTATGTATGTTTTTTGGGCCCTTGTCATCATACACCATCTTGCCAAATTTGGTACTGATAGACTGAATAGTGTCCAAGAAATATCCAACGTTAAAGTTTTCCGGACGGACGGACGGACGGACGTCCGGACGTCCGGACGTCCGGACGGACGGACGGACGACTCGGGTGAGTACATAGACTCACTTTTGCTTCGCATGTGAGTCAAAAAAAATGTTGCCTCTTCTTGATACTCTTTCTTTCATCTACCTCCAATACCATTTTTTGTGTGTTTTTCTTTTCATTTCCAATATTTTGTTATCCCATTGCTGGGAAATTCGGGTCGCTTCCACCTAGTGGAAAGCTAGCAGCAACAAGAGTCGCTCTACCCAGGTGTGTACGTGTTCAGGTGTAATCAGCCACCTGCACTTATAACAGAATGACCGAGGTCTTCAAAGTGCCGCTCTAGTGACACGGGGGAAGAATATAGATACAACCACTGAGTCTGTACATAAAGTTGACTCCTGTCAGTCCTGGCCTGGATTCGAACCCGTGACTCAAGGATCATAAGGCCAGTGTTCTACCAACTGAGCTACAAGCCCCCCTTCAACCCCTGTCCAACAACTCACCCTAGGAGAAGCAGACGTCACACCCTCCTCAGCAAACAGGCCGGCCTGCCGCATCTTGTGACAGATGTTAAGCGACAAATCCTCCTCCTCCTCCTCTCCCTCCCTCCTCCACGCCAGACACTCCAGGACGTGGAATTGAACCAGCGTAAAGAGCTGCTGGCACATGGAACACTCCCCGCTGTCATGCGCGCTGTTGGTGAAATGGGACAGCAGGGAATGGAGGATGGCGCATGTGCAGCATGTCAGATCTTCGGGTGATGGGGACGTGACACGGCTGGTTTCGTGCAGGCACAGCAACAGGCATCGGTTCAGTTCTCCCGCCCGGCCCGACTGACGGAGGATTTCAATTCCAGACCCCTGAAATGCAGATCAGATTTCCTGATCTTCTTACTACTTTTGTCTTTCTTTTTACATTTAATCAAGATTTGACTAAATGTGTTAACGTTGACCGGGAATCGAGATGAGAGCCTGGTGTGTGTATGTATGTATGTATGTATCTATGTATGAATGTGTGTGTGTGTGTAGAGCGATTCAGAGAAAACTACTGGACCGATTTTCATGAAACTTCACATGAGAGTTCCTGGGAATTATATCCCCAGACTATTTTTTAATTTTTCCGATAAATGTCTTCGATGACGTCATATCCGGTTTTTTGTAAAAGTTGAGGCGGCACTGTCAAGCTCTCATTTTCCAACCAATTTTGTTGAAAGATTGGTGAAGTAATCTTCGACGAAGGCCAGACTTTGGTATTGCATTTCAGCTTGGAGGCTTACAAATTAATTAATGAGTTTGCTCATTAACGTTTTCATTAAGATTACATTTTTGCAAACAGATTCAAAATTGATTTCATCGTATTTTTTATCAAATTCAGAATCTGTAAATATGTACATATGTTATGTTTACTCTACAAATGTGATCACAATTAACGATCAAAGGTTAATTAGGTACTACGATGGAAATTTTTGAAATCGGTCCAAAAATGATTTCATCTTAATCTTTATCATTTCCTGATTTTAAAAACATATAGATATCTTATGTCTGTATTAAACACAAGCTCAGGAAGTTAAAAAGAATACAGAAAGGCGCGCTTTCCTGCTTAGCGCAATACGCTACCGAGCTATTCTAGCTTATCAATTTCACTTTGTTTTGCATGTAAAAAATGAGCGATTTCCTTCTCGCAGGGATCGACGCAGCTGTATTTTTTGTGTGAAAAAAATGCAGTGCATTCAGTTTTATTCTGTGAGTTCGACAGCTTGACTAAATGTAGTACCATTGCCTTATGCGATTTGTTTCTTTATTATCTTCAATATTTTTCCAATCTGTTTTGTCAGAAACACAAAACTTTCATTTAAAAAAAAAAACCAAGTACTGTTTTATATCTAATTTTTGAAACTCCCCTCCCCTCAGTTTTCTGCAGTTGTCATTTTCCTTAGGAGCTATTCATCTTTAACTCAACTCTTAAGTCCATCCATTTAAAAAAATAATTGAAATGTTTAATACAAACATCGCTTTTTGCCCCAAAACATGATTTCAAATATATTACCATTATTCATGTCTTAGAATTTGCCAATACCGAAGAAGAGAAAACACCACCACTTACCGCTTGTCCCAAGCATTGACAAAGCTCTTCATTAGAAATGGCCCCATGCTGTTTCTTGCGGTGTCGTTTGAAGTTATCAGGTGGCACCACACCCTGACCTTTGGGGTTTTCCACAGAAGCAATGTCTGACCCAAGTGGCAAGTCAAGTGGGAGGTTTCGCTTCGGAGGCCGGCGGTCTTCATCCTCATCGTCTCTTCCTCCTCCGCCGTTGCTGCCGGTCCTGGTGGTCTTGGGTCGAGCGCCTCCCCGGCTTTGCCCACTTCCATCTCCTCCCTGAAAACGATAGGAGGCGCCCATGTTTGTTTGCTTGTCCTTGTTAAGGCTCACATAAAAAAACTAGATAGGAGTAAGGTCTGCAGTATTCTCAAATGTAAATCTTTACATTTAGAAGAGGAAAGCCCAAAACAGTATAAATTAATTTTGGTGTTGATACTTTCATGTTATTTATCATCGTGCGAATTTGCTTGTGCTCATGTTACTGTTAGGGTGTTTGGAACTTGTTGTTGTAAAGCACTGAATGGGTCTAATTCCCACTTCTGTTTTATCTGAGGAAAAAAAAACGAACCTGCGGTTCCCCTGTCACAGAGAGAGTCAGGGAGCATTATTCACTCTCAACAAGAAGAAAGAAGACAATGTAACCACAACAGTCACCTATACTTACTTTGCTGCCAGAGTTGACAGAGTTGTCTCCCTGTCCCTTGCCACCTGATCCCCCTCCACTGGCAGTGTCGCTGTTTGTTAACATCACGACAACTGCTCCTTGGATATCAACTCTTGATGGTTTTCTGGGCATATAGTCGTTTTCATCTTTTGGTAAAGGCAGCAGCTGTCCTGCTGTCAAAATATTCAATAGCTTTCCGTGAGCTGGGTTCTTTCTGGCAAGTGCTCTTGTGAGACCTGCTGGTGCAGCTGTAGGGGTTCCCTCTTTTTTGTCAAAAGCTGTTTGGAACTCAAGACTGTGGTGCTTCCTTACCTCCTTGGTGGCTGCAGGGTATGTTTCTTGTTCTCTGGCAGTCATGCGCTTCTGCATGAAATCAAAAGCATCCTCATGAGTCCTGTTCAGGTCTGGGTTGTGATCCACAACAGTGCCATCCAGATTTTGGGTCAGGTCGTCATCTTGCTGAGCGTTCTGAACAGTAGACTCCGGTTCCAGAAGATGGTTCTGTTCAGCTTCAACCAGCCGTGCAACATCATCATCATCATCATTATCATCATCATCATCATCATCTCCAGCAGCATCCTGGTCTTCACGAAGAGTATTTTGAGCAAATAGATCTTCAGTTTGAAGCATATCTTCCTTCTCATCCCTGTTCTTTTCTGAGAAGCTATCACCATCTGATCCTTGCAGTGCATGTTCTGGGGCCAGGGTTTTCTGTGAACAGACGTTCTTTTCAGAAATGTCATTTTCTGTCTTCTCATTCAGCAACAGCTTCTTTATCAGCAAGGCGCCTGTGGTTTGGATGTCTGAATCTCTTGCCGTTTTCATTCCAGTGTTCTTTTCGTCTGTGGCTCTACTGGTTTCAAGATCAGTCACATTTGGTACAGTTGAAATGGGCTCTGGCGTCTGCTGTCTTGCCTTGGTGGATGAAAATCCAGACTTGGGTTTCCTCATCTTTCTGTTCTGTGTGCGTCCTTTACCATCTTGCTTGGACAGAGGTGCTTCTTTTGACGATGGATTTATCGGGTCTTCCTTGAAGTCTTCTGACATGTTTGGTGGCGGTATGTCCGCTGCATTTTGATCTGGGTCCGCAGATGTCATCTCCTTCTTTCCCTTTTCGTTTTCCTCAAAGTCGGATTTTTCCAGGACAACAGGTTCAGGGGCATCTTCCTCAACTGCATCAACAGTTTCAAGCTCAGGTTTCTTGTCTCCTTCCGTTGCGTTCCCCTTCTCCAGCATTTTCTCCTTCCCTGCAACTTCTCTCTCTCCCTTTTCAACGTCCTTGCTGCAGCCTCTAAGGTCTTGGTGATCAGATATCTTGCATTCTGGTCTGTTCCCGAACTCCATCAGCATGGAACGAATGATGAAGAGTGCAGCAGCCTCCAGACACTTGGTGGCCTGGGCAAACCCAAGGGGTTCAAGTCCTCCTGTCAGTGGCAGCGTCTGGTAACCCATGGAGGTTGGGAAGGAGAATGACTGTTCCACTGGTTCTGCTGACCTGACAGATCTCTCATCGCCCATCAACAACTCGCTGAGGTGGCACTCCTGACTGGATTCTGGTCCAGAGGTTTCTTCCTTTTTTCCAAGGGTCATGATACTGGAGAGGCCCCCCTTCAAACTAGACTGGTAGTCCAAATTTGTGGTCAAGTTCAGGGTCTGTCTCAAACCAGAGAGGTTGTTGCATTTGTCCAGTTTACCTAATTGATCCCTGTGGCTGACGAAGTCTTGTTCCTGATAACAGCAATAGATGTGGAACAGGCGTTGGGTGGTGAGACGATTGTTCCGCCAAAGGTTATGAGCCCTCTCCATGGCAACTCGCTTTTCTAATGGCTGGCTCCTCAGCTCCATGTCCTTACTGCAGTCACCTCCGTTTTCTTTCTTCGGATCTTCCATTTCTTGCTTTTCAATCTCATCTTTGATTTCCCCCAAACAACTGAGGCTATCCATCAGGCTTTTCATGACCTCGCCTGATTCAACCATGCTGCCGGGTAGATTAGACCTTGTCAAAGACCTAAACTTCTCCAAACTGCTGCACACACCCTTCAGAAATTCATGTGTGTTTCCACTCGTCTGAGCCAGGGCACAGATATCCTCTACCTCTCCCTGGTGCAGGTGAAGCGAATTCAGCTCTTCAACAAGCCTGTTATCCAGTGAGATCTGCGCTCTGCTTTTCTCTTGCTCAACATCTTCCAGAATCCGCTGTTTTGATTTGGGCCGTGGAGGTAGATTTACTGCCGAGTTTTCGCCAGGGAGCAAGTCTTCTTCCAGCTTCTTTCTGCCTTTTTTCTCTTTTGATTTTTTCCTGTTGTTCTGCGCAACAGCTGCTTTGGTGCCTGAGCGAGGGATGCTTGGAATTGATGGCAGCGATGCATCGGGTTCGGGTCCTCGTTTGTCAGAGCTGTTGGGATCAGCTTTGGGGCTGTCTCCTTTTTCCTTGCGCGGAGCTCCCCACAAGACTTTTGGGATGGTCTGGTTATGGTCTTCATGCCTGTCGAATACAACTGATTGTTTCAACATCAGAAACTGTGTTCATTATGAACCAAACACAAAGGAGAGTGATAAGAAAGGCATTATACTGCCAGATGAAATGGAACAATTAACACTAAACTGCTGAGGAAAAGCGATGAGTGTGTTCTCTTTTACAATGAAACACACTAAAAGCCAGACATAACATGTAACTCTCCTTACTCTCTCCCCCTACTTCCCTGAATTCTGATGCAAACACCACAAACATACTGTCACAAAGATGTGAGTAGCATAATTTGTGATGTGAACAACGTCGTGATTTTAACCTCCCTAAATAGTGCAGTGCGATGCGTAGGTGACGGGAGAGGCGTTATCACGGGTTTTGTGCCTTGCACGAGAAAACCATAGTTTGACATGAGTTGTGTTTATGAGAACTGTAGCTGGTCTGGGGTAAATAACGTCACAGCGTTTGAGATTTTCAACCGGGAAGGTTGTCGGCGCGTGTCGGTCTTGTTCTGGGAACAAGTACTCTTTCAAGAGACGGGTCTCTTAAGGTAAATGATTTACCTTGTTGTATATTATTGACGTTGGAATACATAGCTGGAGTGTAAAGGTTAGGTATACAAAGTGCACTAAATCTTAGTGTGAAGCTTTGAGAGAATTCTTGATGTAATTGTATCACGGTTTTTCATGGGGAATTTCTTGAACATAAATGTTACGCATTTATGTTATGTTTAAGACGGTGTTGCTTTGTATGGCAGTGTTATTCATAGATTAAGCATTAGTTTGGATAGTGAATGTGGACGGAATGTGAACGTAGAATGAACGAGAATGTATGAGTTGGTACATGAACGTTTGGAAGAAGAGTTGGTTTTAGAGAATGTTGTATTAAAACTTGGTTAAATTCTTTAGGAGTTTCCATGAGGGTCTTCCATGGCGTGTACGAGGGAGGGACCTTACACGGCAGAGCGCGGGACGATGGTGGCGAGCAAGGGACCACATCGGCGCAGGATGACTAGACGAAGGAGTCTTCATCGTTGCCGGTCGTAGCTGACGACGGTTGTTTTCGCTAATGGCGGAAGGGTTTCTCGGGGAGAAACGTGAAAGGTGTGTTGGCATCTACAATGAGAGTTTTTGGGAATTCATTACTCTACGAGGATTCAGCGACACAAGGAAGTGAAACTGGCGACATGCAGTGAGCCGTGATTCGAACTCGTGAGTGTCTGTCAGTACCTTCTTTTGTGCGTTAATCTATATTTGAGAAAGTATCTTTATAATATGTATTTACATGCATTGAGTGAAAGCTAAAAGATTGTGTGAACTGTGTGTCGAAAAGTTGATTCGTATTGATGTATTTGAAGTGAAGAATTATGTTGTTTTTGGTTGAGGAAATAATAAGCCTGTATCCTCCCAAATTCTGTTGTTGAAGTGTTTGGTGTGAAAAGGGTAGAGACAGAGCAATAGGGCAGAACACGTACATATGAAAGTAATTTCATTTATTTCACATGCAAACCACTTCACGACACATACACACCTTTTTCAGTCTTAAAATCAAAATTCAGAGTTTACCAGTGTCTTTATCGAACAATCTTTCTTTCTTTATTTGGTGTTTAACGTCGTTTTCAACCACGAAGGTTATATCGCGACGGGGAAAGGGGGGGGGGGGGGGGGGGGGGGGGGATGGAATAGAGCCACTTGTTAATTGTTTCTTGTATCGAACAATCAAAATGTTTGATTCACCACATATTATCAGTTAAATTCAGATTTTTTCCCAGTTCCATTTTGCCCACTTAACCCTATTTAGTTTTCATGTCAACCTCACATTTCGCAAAAACCATCCCCGCTTTCTTGAAGACTGTTGTCGGACGGTGCCATGCGAATCCACCTCATGTTTTCGGGGACACTGGAAGCACTAGGGTATTGCGGTGTTCCCATACCATTTGCAAGTTCTGGGATACCAGTTGTTTTTGCCTCTTCCTCCTCCATCTTCCTCGCAGGCTGGTGCAGAGAGGAATGTTACTGTCTCAGTGGAGGCACCTTAGGCTTTACGCAGCACTCTGCAAAACAGGAAATTCATCCAAACAATTTAATGTATGCAACTGAAGGTAGTTTCAAGCCTCATCAGTGTTGTTTCCATACTTGGAGGGCAATCCTGGTCAGTGGGACCTGGATTGAAAATAAGGTCTAAATGTCAAAATTTGTTTAGTCAGACCTCCTACATGTCAAAACTATTGGATGCATGCACTGTCACCGGCCAGGTGTCAGAAGAATGACTACATGTAATTCTAAATCAAATAAAGTATGTGTCAGTGACCGAAGACCATTTAAAAGGCCCAAGAAGACCACTGAGTGGGACAGCTAGCAAGACAAACAGCAATCGATACAAATCAAGAAAAGGAAGTGGGAGTGGATCAGCCAAACGCTATGACGCAATCTCCCTCGAAAATCATCAGACAGGCCCTTGACACTCCTGGAACCCAAAAGGAAAAACACTAGGCCAACAGTGGATAAGGCAGACGTGGTGCCGGAGAGGTCAAGGCAGCCAGACTGACACGCATGACGGCCGGGACAGCTGAAGAGGAATCTCTTAGAACCGAGTGCATTGGAGGAATGAATTAAATTGCTGCTGCGGCATATGTACCCCGAGAATCCAAAGGCTTAGTCAAGTGTTAGTCATTAATCTGAAGACTTTGATTAATCATTTAATGGTCAACACTCAAAAGTCTGTGAGCAAAGATTTAGTCTGGCTCCTCCATAATGAACGATTAAATCTCAAGGAAAGAACTATGCAATATTATTTCACTGCAGGTTCACCCACTTGGCGCCAAATTAAAAAACAAGAATGCAAGATTCACCCACAAGAGACACCCCAAAATTAAAAAACAAGAATGCAAAGGTGTTGAAGCCAATTTGAAAACTTCACAGTGAAATTTTTCAGATTTCTGCCGAATTGGAACATAAGATTTGACCTTTCTTCCCCTACTTTCTCCTTTTTCTTCAAACTTTTTGAACAAAACACAGACAGTATATTCAGTACTAGATGAATACCCGCTTCGCCGGGTACGGCTGCACCGGGAAGAAGTCGAGCCGAATACCGGCTGCGCCGGGGACCCGGCTATGCCGGGTGTACGCCGGCTTTGCCGGCGCACCGCATGGAGGAAGGGAGATAATCGTGGCTGAAAACACTGGAGAAGATAAGGAAGAGTTACTGGGAATGGATCCAGAGAAAAACCAAAATCGGTTCAGCGCTGTGCGCTTAGAGCACGTGTTGAAATATCTCATCGATAAGGTTGTGTCCGGGGTGTAGCGGAATACGGTCTCCAAATTTGAAAAAATCCACCGAGAACTTTGGCCGTGCATTGCGGACACACACACACACAGACAGACACAAGTCGTATATATATATATATATAGATAGAAACTCAGTGTCTAAAACCAAAACAACAATTATTACAACAACAACAAATCCAGTCTCCACAAACCTGCTTCTTTTTCAACACACAAGCAACTGTGAAATGAGCAAAACCAACCAAAAGCGAACAGCCAAATCAACGATCAGTTAATCAAAGAAAAGCTCAAACTGCATTCTATAATACGCATGAAGACGCACAACCTCTTCGTCAATTGCGTCATATATTTGTCCCTGTCTCAGAAATCTCAAGTCCCTTACGAATAATTAAAAACTGCTTGTAAACTTAACAAAGAAGCCTGCAAAATGAAAATGTCCTAGACCAAAGAGTGGCTCATAAAGGGCAACTTCCGCCAAGCACTGTGGATGTCAAGATTTATGAATCAGCCTTCCATTTAAAACTAGATCACACAAGGACCGCGTGACTGAGTAAGGTCAAGGACTATTTTCTTTTTCTGAAAATACAGGAAAGGTTGTGATCGTATACATTCCTTTCTACAGTCAAACCTGCCCAAATGACCACCTCTTGATATTTATGACCACCTGCCTATTACAACCTTTCCCTCAAGGATCTCTTTTGAGTTTTTTCTAAACAACTTTCAGCTTTCAACAGCAACCTGCAGCACCTGTTTGCAATGACCACTTCTGGCCGGTCCCTTTAGTGGTTGGTATTACTAAAATGTTACAGACAGGTTCAACTGTATCTGCTGTTGATATCCATTTGACACTTACTGTTGTCATTACATGTGCTACTGACACGATAATTTGTGAATACAAGGGGAGGAAAAACATGGCGAGAACAGCTTTAAAGTCACGAATCCTGTTACGCGCCAAGGTAAAATAACCATGCACATGCACAAACAAGGAGAGGGTCAGGGTCAGATCACTTCTTTTATGAACAGTTTTCCTCATGCGCCCAATTACAGAACAAGCGTGCAGAAGAGTTCATGATTATATCTTTCTTTTCTTTTCTTTTCTTTCTTTATTTGGTGTTTAACGTTGTTTTCAACCACGAAGGTTATATCGCGACGGGGAAAGGGGGGAGATGGGATAGAGCCACTTGTTAATTGTTTCTTGTTCACAAAAGCACTAATCAAAAATTTGCTCCAGGGGCTAGCAACGTAGTACAATGTACTACCTTACTGGGAGAATGCAAGTTTCCAGTACAAAGGACTTAACATTTCTTACATACTGCTTGACTAAAATCTTTACAAAAATTGACTATATTCTATACAAGAAACACTTAACAAGAGTAAAAGGAGAAACAGAATCCATTAGTCGCCTCTTATGACATGCTGGGGAGCATCGGGTAAATTCTTCCCCCTAACTCGCGGCGGGAATGATTATACCTCCTTGAAACATTCACCTTCCCTGGTGTCAAAAAACTCATTAAAATCAAACTAATGGCACGTCACACACCACCCCTTGGTCTCATTTCTATGAGGGAAAAGGAAATTAGTCTCATTGATACTAAACCACCATAACTTATTATTCAAATAGTATTTTAATTGTTCGCACAAGGTTATAATGCCGCAAAACCATTTGTAACCGGAGAATTTAAAATTGCAGTTCTCAGTCTGCTAGTATTAGCGAATGCATTTCCAATTAAAATAGGGTAGTTGAAAAGTAGGGCAATATTATTACGTCAACACATAACTGAGCTGATCATGCACTGTGAATTAAAACGGATATCAAGATCTATAATAGTTTTAAATTAATACAGTCATGTTAGATGTGTTTAAGTGCAACTCTAAATTCTTAGTAAATGTGATACGGTTTAGTGTCGTTAGTTTTAAGTGCAATTATTAATTCTTAGCAAATGTGATGTATTTGATGTCTGTTATCACCTGACACTGCATGGCAATTTTCCTTGTTTTTTTAAGGACAGTTCTTCTTCTTCAGCGTTCCAGAATTGTTCTGGTTACGTGTGAGCTCGTTTGCCAATTTGGGTTCCCCAAACTATACTCTGAGAGCATAGTCAGCTTCACTCCGCTTTCGTTGAGTAGGCATGCTGGGTATTTTCGTGTTTCCATAACCCACCGAACTCCGACATGGATTACAGGATCTTTTCCGTGCGCACTTGGTCTTGTGCTTGCGTGTACACACGAAGGGGGTTAAATCACTAGCAGGTCTGCACATAAGTTGACCTGGGAGATCGGAAAAATCTCCACTCTTAACCCACCAGGCGGCAGCGACCGGGATTCGAACTCACGACCTCCCGATTAGGAGGCCGACGTCCTACCACCACGCCACTGCGCCCGTCATTAAGGACAGTAAAACTTTGAGTCCTGAGTCTTGAACAATGCAATCAGGACTCACACAAACATCAGTTCTGCTCACTCAGTCACGCACCTTACACCCACCACCCTCCCTGTATTCCCAACATTTGTTTAACAAGTTTGCAGTCAGTCATAGAGGATCTTTTAGAACTCATTAGCGATTCTTGTTTTGATTTTGGAACGTTCCGTTTAGATTTTCTTGGATTTGGAGTCAGTTCAGTGAAACTTCTGCAAAATCCAAGAAGGGCGTATCAATATCACATCCCTGATTAATTACCGCTATATTGGAACAATGGAAGTATTATCATTCTTTGTGCAGCACGATATTGTGTGAACATCCGGGTTCTTTTTCCCCTTACTATTTGTGGTGAACCAAGCAAGCATTATGTCACGACAGTTAAAAGTCACTGTGATCTTTGTATGTGCACCAACAAAATTGAATAAATACTGTAAATAAATAATAGGGGAGGGGGGGGGGGGGTAATAAAGACGGTACTCTTGCAGGATGAAAATACTTTGAACAGAGAACATTTCATGTATAAGGTCTGGGTATGAGCTTCAAGTGAAAACGCCCCCAGTTTCAAGTCCATAATTGGCCTTAAAATGAATTAAATCCTTTGATACCCACACAATTCAATGACAAGATTCTTGATTACTTGTACAGAGTAATCAAGAATCTGTCATTAACCTGTTCTCTGCCTGTAAATATTTGTATACAAAGCATTTACCTGAATTAACAACTTACAATGTGCCCTTGATGTATTGCGAAATGTTTAATACACTACACAGACACACATTGTTACATTTAGTCAACTTGACTAAATGTTTTAACATAGAGGGGGGAATCGAGACGAGGGTCGTGGTGTATGTGTGTGTGTGTGTGTGTGTGTGTGTGTGTGTGTGTGTGTGTGTGTGTGTGTGTGTGTGTGTGTGTAAGTCTGTGTGTCTGTGTGTGTGTGTGTAAGTCTGTGTGAGTGTGTGTGTGTGTGTGTGTGTGTGTGTGTGTGTGTGTGTGTGTGTGTGTGTGTGTGTGTGTGTGTGTGTGTGTGTCTGTCTGTCTGTCTGTCTGTGTGTGTGTGTAGAGCGATTCAAACTAAACTACTGGACCGATCTTTATGAAACTGGACATGAGAGTTCCTGGGAATGATATCCCCGGACATTTTTTTTTTTTTGATAAATGTCTTTGATGACGTCATATCCGGCATTTTGTAAAAGTTGAGGCGGCACTGTCACACCCTCATTTTTCAATAAAATTGATTGAAATTTTGGCCAAGCAATCTTCGACGAAGGCCGGACTTTGGTATTGCATTTCAGCTTGGAGGCTTAAAATTTAATTAATGACTTTGGTCATTAAAAATCTGAAAATTGTAATTAAAATTATTTTCTATAAAACGATCCAAAAATATGTTTATCATATCGTTCATTATTTTCTGATTCCAAAAACATATAATTATGTTATATTCGGATTAAAAACAAGCTCTGAATATTAAAACTAAATTTCCGAATTCGATTTAAAAACAATTTCATCTTATTCGTTGTCTGTTCCTGATTCCAAAAACATATAGATATGATATGTTTGGATTAAAAACACGTTCAGAGAGTTAAAAAGAATAGAGATATAGAAAAGCGGGCTATCCTCCTCAGCGCAACCGCTACCGCGCTTTTCTGTATTGTTAATTTCACTGCCTTTGCCACGAGCGGTGGACAGACGATGCTACGAGTGTACGGTCTTGCGGAAAAAATGCAATGCGTTCAGTTTCATTCTGTGAGTTCGACTGAGCTTGACTAAATGTTGTATTTTCGCCTTACGCGACTTTTTTTCTTCTTCTTGTTTTACAGTTAAAAAAGTAAAACTTCATGATTGGCTTTATGATTGCATAATTCAGCTGACTTAAACTGCAGAATTGACTAGAAACTGTCTGTAAAGTCCAAACATCCTTATTTGAAAGCGCAAAGTTGGCCATTTTTGTCTGCAAAACTGGCTTACTCCACAGATGCAAAATGCAAACAATTTAACAACAAAACCTGGCTTATAGTTATCACCTGCAAAATGCATTGAATGCACTGTAACAACAGTTACAGCATAGTCTCTTCAGAATTTAAACATACCCGGTAGTCCGTATAAACTCAAACATGACCTTCCGCCTGCAAAGGTATGTACAGCAAACAGACAGCCGCTAGCATACATGCACCCACAAAATGAACTCTATTTTTACTGGTGATTTTTTGTAATCAAAACTCACCTCCAAAAAATGCCGCAAAGCAATACTAACCTTGTTGAATTAAACTGTGTCATTTAACTCACAATGAATTTAAGACCTGAAGAAGACGACCAAGTCTTGCAGCAACCATGCAGTAGCCGACACGTACATTACTCATGACGTAACTGAGCTAAAAACAGGCCTCAAACCGCCAGCCAGCCAGATTAATTTCTGCGGAAAAGGGTGTGGGCGACAAAGAAACAGGGACACTCAACTCCCATATATGGCTGACAAAGGAAAGAACTTGGCTCTAGCTATTTTATTTGGGTCAGCAAACAGTGCATCGACTCACTGATAGAACTATATACTTAACTGGCGTGAGTATCAGAGCTCTTGAGACTGTAATATTTAACTATTTTTAATTAAAAATAAAGTGTTAATAGCAATGCAAGAGGATTACCTGTCAAAGTTACAGTATCTCAGCTCTCTGTGCAATTTAAACTCTTCAAAAAATTCATGTTTCTATTATTGTTGAATGGCAGTTCAAGATGAGCTGTCGAGGTTACAGTACATGTACTTCTTAGTTATACACTTGAAATAACATTTATAATACTTGAATTTTATTGTCATAAATTATACAAGCACTGAACCCCAGTAAAAATGCTAACAGTAACAATGTTTCATTCATTGAGTGAGCAACCAAAGTGAGCTACATAACAGCACTGCATGTATCGGTGCACACTTTACACTGAGTGTCTGTCTAGCTAGACTCAAGGACCTTTCAAGGTCACACTTGATACACTGCAGTGCATTGTACTCTTATTAACTGAATTCAAGCAATAAAATAAACTTGAAAAAGTTTGACGCAGAACTGAGGACAGATTAATTGCTACAGTTAAGTACACTCTAAATTCAAATGTTCCCTAATCTGAAGAGCATCAGTATGAGCTAGCTATTATAGCTTGTTGTTATTCTATAGTTTGGTTGTGTATCATAGTACTAGTATGCCATTGGATGATTAAAGAAAACAATTTGTTCAAAACAAATCCTTTCCAAGTTTTGTAGTGTACATCCCAAGAGAAAAAAAGTGTTTGGACCAATTAAGTCCTGCGCCCTGCTCCCCTGTCAAATACAATGTAGGAAAAATGTATACATACATGTACCAATCAATGGGTCCAAACTGAAACTGAATAGTAAATTGGCTGACTTTGCATTTGCTGACAATGACATTGAGTCCACTTCCAGTACTATTTTCAATACTCTCTCTCTCTCTCTCTTTCCCACTCAAACACACTCACATACATGTGAGCTTGAAATTGTCCCCCACATACACACTAACACACACAAATGCACACCCTCACACACATGTACACATTGACACACACACACACGTACCCCACACACACAGATTGTTGTTACTGAATCGAGACACAGATCATACGTGCACTAGCAACAACACTCTTTCACTTTCAGTTTGGGGAATTGAATTTCATTGGTTGAGAGTTAAAACCAACCAACAACGCGACAATCAGCCAAGTATCAATATTGTATTGTCGAGGTTAATTAAGTTATTTTTGACATATCATCTGCATCTTCTTTCTGTTGCTGCTTGAAAATGATTTATGAAATGCTTCATTGCAATTTCTGCTACAGGTCTCCCAGGTCAACTGATGTGCAGACATGCTAAGTGCCTTAAATTTATTCCCCTTTGTATGTACCGTAAAATCCCTAGCAAACGCCCAGTATCTAGCAAACGCCCACCCCCCACTTTTGGCCAAAAGTTGTGCAGAGGGGTCACTACCTAGTAAACGCCCACCCCGGTTTTTTGTTTTTTAAATTAGTTTTAAGACGGTTGGCCTCCTTTATCTACGATATGTGCACATTCATAATGATTGTGTGCGTGCATATGTGCGTGCGTGCATGCGTGTGTGTGTGTGTGTGTGTGTGTGTGTGTGTGTGTGTGTGTGTGTGTAAAAGTGAACAATTTACGTCTCATTAACAAAGAAAACATGTATTCTTACACAAACTGTTACCCTAAAAACCATGCATCTCCACACTTTTTGGGCACCGTTTTGTGAGAAAAGCTCGTATCAACATTCATTGAAGCGTGACCGCTTCATCTGACCACGAATTCTCAATTTCTTACCAGGAACCCACTTCTGACATCACAAAGATTCATAAACTATTGGAATTTAATTTTGTGATTTTTTAATTCAGTTCTTTTCGTTTTTCTCAAAACAACAAAAATGACGATACGAGGTTTGGTTTGAACACCGATGTAACGTTCAACCATGCCGAAGCACACATTCTATACAGTGACATACAAACTGAAAGCCCTGAGATATCTTGAAAACGAAGCTGCAGGCTATGTTTCGGTATGTGCCCGCGAGTTTTCTGTTGACAAAAAAAGAATGAGAGAGTGGAGGGAACACAGAGACATAACAAAACAGCAATACGGGAAAGAAAAGGAAAAACGAAAGTTGTCTGAAGGACCGCCAGTTAGATCTCAAGAAGTTGACCAAGGTGTGATGAAATACTTGGAAGAGGATTTCTAAACAAGAGAAACAAGAAGAGCAAACGCTCGATCGAGTCACTTTCGCAGTTCTGAATATTATATGAGGCATCAGATGGACAGGAAGAAATTGCTATTCACAACACAATGAGTCACGTTCACATAAAATTTGAGCCCGGTCACTTTTATAGTTTCCGAGAAAAGCCCAACGTTAAGTTGTGTGTTGCCGAACAGAAAAGGCTAGTTATCTCCCTTGTTTTTCTGATAACGTTCGTAAAAGGCTACAGATGTAAATACTTTGATGTAAAGAATAATCCTACAAAGTTTCAATCACATCCGATGAACTTTGTCAAAGATATAAAATGTCTAATTTTTCCTTTGACGCTGACCTGTGACCTTGAAAAAGGTCAAAGGTCAACGAAACCATCGTTAAAGTGTAGAGGTCATTGGAGGTCACGACTAAACAAAATATGAGCCCGATCGCTTTGATAGTTTCCGAGAAAAGTCCAACGTTAAGGTGGTGTCTACGGACGGCCGGCCGGACGGCCGGCCGGACAGACTAACACTGACCGATTACATAGAGTCACTTTTTCTCAAGTGACTCAAAAATTCGCCCCAGGGGCCCGCAACGTAGTACAATATATTACCTTACTGGGAGAATGCAAGTTTCCAGTACAAAGGACTTAACATTTCTTACATACTGCTTGACTAAAATCTCGACAAAAATTGACCATATTCTATACAAGAAACACTTAACAAGGGTAAAAGGAGAAACAGAATCCGTTAGTCGCCTCTTACGACATGCTGGGGAGCATCGGGTAAATTCTTCCCCCAAACCCGCGGGGGGTGAGATTGTGAACAAGTAGTTAGAAAACATGGTCTTAAAACGGAGGAAGTCTTAACTTGGGGGGTCTTAAAAGGGGGGTTCCACTGTCCTGTATGCTTCTGTAATATACTGGACTTAAAGCGATATTTTATTTCACCGCATCAGAGTTTTTAATTATGCTTCTGTAAAATGCAGAGGAGATTTTTTTTTTTTATCTCACTACGAGTGTGAAGGCAAGACAATATTTTATTTCTAAAATGTATACCAACCATAGGGGCCCAAGCATGCACACACACACACACACACACACATACACACACACACACATACACAAACACACACACATACACAAACACACTCACATACACACATACATAAACACACACAAAACAAACGAATTGTGACAAATTGCAAAATGAAGTGAAAACAAAGGGAAACTAACACAGAGACTGACCAGTTTAGGAGTGACAGGGACGGGGGAGAAGATGTGAGGACTGGCTGGGTGTGGGGGAGGAGGGGTGGAGCAGCGAGGTAAACCCGCCTCCTTCTGCAGCACTGAGGCCGTCTCTGTCAGACCTGCACACACAAACACACACACACACACACACACACACACACACACACACACACACACACACACACACACACACTCTTATTCCACCAACAGATCTGGTACTGATTGTTTTAGTTCAAACAACTAGCCTCTGTCCGATTCAGATAGGCCCGGTAGCTCAGATGGTAGAGCACTGGACTTGTGATCGGAAGGTCGCAGGTTCGAATTCGGGCCGGGACGGACACGGGTCAACTTTATGTGCAGACCCAGAGACGGAAGCCATGTCCCACCCCCGTGTCATCACAATGGCACGTAAAAGACCTTGGTCATTCTGCCATAAGTGCAGGTGGCTGAATACACCTAAACACGCAGACACCTGGGTAGCGCGACTCCATTGCTGCTAGCTTTCCACTGGGAGGAAGCGACCCGAATTTCCCAGCGATGGGACAATAAAGTAATGAAAATGAAAATGAACAAGAATACACAAGAAGAGCAAACGCTCGATCGAGTCACTTTCGCAGTTCTGAATATTATATGAGGCATCAGATGGACAGGAAGAAATTGCTATTCACAACACAATGAGTCACGTTCACATAAAATTTGAGCCCGGTCACTTTTATAGTTTCCGAGAAAAGCCCAACGTTAAGTTGTGTGTTGCCGAACAGAAAAGGCTAGTTATCTCCCTTGTTTTTCTGATAACGTTCGTAAAAGGCTACAGATGTAAATACTTTGATGTAAAGAATAATCCTACAAAGTTTCAATCACATCCGATGAACTTTGTCAAAGATATAAAATGTCTAATTTTTCCTTTGACGCTGACCTGTGACCTTGAAAAAGGTCAAAGGTCAACGAAACCATCGTTAAAGTGTAGAGGTCATTGGAGGTCACGACTAAACAAAATATGAGCCCGATCGCTTTGATAGTTTCCGAGAAAAGTCCAACGTTAAGGTGGTGTCTACGGACGGCCGGCCGGCCGGACGGCCGGCCGGACAGACTAACACTGACCGATTACATAGAGTCACTTTTTCTCAAGTGACTCAAAAACTGAATTGTGCTGAACTTATTCTAAGAATGAGAAGAATCAAGGTCACGTGTGTTCTTCTTCTTTTTCTTTTTTTTCATCACAGAATGTTGATCTTTATTTGTTTAAACAAGCGGTGTGTTTATTTTTCATTAGAATTGCATAAATCACATGGTTGTATCTTTTTTTTTTCTCTCGTGAAAATGTGATGACACTTTATCTTGCAAAGGGGTGTATACCTAGCAAACGCCCACCCCCTACTTTTACCCGAAATCTGTGCGGAGGGGGGGTGGGCGTTTGCTAGGGATTTTACGGTACATGTACTTGCAAGCACAAGACCAAGAGTGCACGGGCTGCCTAAATGGCGAGGAAAAACGACACACACATAAAAACACACTCGTGCAAATACACGAGTGGATGTGGTTTTCAGCCCATGATCGAAGAAGAAGAAGAAGAAATGTACATACCCTAATGGCGTAAGGCAGCCCACGAAAATGAACAGCCAGTGTTTCAGAAAAGAAGAAAATCTAGTGGTGCTCTTATGGAAGCATTCTTGAGCTATAAAATTCTTAGAACTGTCAATATCACTATGTATACAAGCTAGCACACACAACTCCTAAATTCTATGAAAGGCTGAGGGCAACACAGTGATATCAATCTGTCTTTAATGGCCTGGTCCCACTCACTATATCTACATTGCACTGCGTGTTCCTATCTTCAGAAATATAACTGACAAAACATTGTGTGGTATGTTTTGAAAGCCATGGGGTCCGGTGACAGCATTCACAAGGCAAATTTGCATTGGAATGCTGAATAATGTCATGTCATTGTTACCCTTGTAGTGTCAGCCAACTACTGTATTCTTTTTCTTAGATTAAGGTGTGAAGAGCGGCATTAGAATTCTGAATACTGTCATGTCACTGTTGCAGTGTCAGCCAACCATGAAGTTTAACAGTAACACCTGAACACTTAACAAACTACTGTATTCTTTTCTTGATAGTATTTTTTATAACTACTCAGCAATAGTAAGCCTGATATTTTGCCTACTTTACATTACTGCAGATGTGTTCACGTTTGTAATAGGACAAGGATACAGAGGAACCCCCTTTTAAGACTGAACAAAATCTGAGAAAATCCGGCCTGAAAGAGGAGGGGTCTTAAACTTGGAGGTAGATTTACACAGGCTATGAACAAAAAATCTAAAAAAGTAAGGTCTTAAAAAGGAGGAAGTCTTAAATCGGGGGTCTTAAAGGCACAGTGCAGCTCACAGCCTTCGTTTTGCGTTTTTGTTGCAGCTGAGTGCATTTACAGTTCAAAAATCCTCCTATGGTAGTAAAACAAACCCAAAACTACCCAACGACGACATCTGTGAAGCTCGACAGTTTCTTGTTCACGCGAGTGCATAAATTAACCTAGTTATTACGTTGGTGTTTGGGCGGAGTTCGATTCAACTTGAGTGATTCCGGCCTCCATTTTGTTTTACACAAAATCATGATGATGTCTGACATAGTTTGCTTTAGTGACGTGTCTTTTTGTGCATGATGTGGTGATCTACCTGATCTAAATTTAGATCCAAAAATAGGTCAAGACCAGCCGGGTCCGAGTACGAAATTAATTCGTAAAAAAATCGCAGTTCTTGACTCTTTGGGTGCAAGTCAATGAAACTTGGTAGTTCTTCTAACGGATAGCTGCCTGAGGTATGACTAAAAGCCCCAGGGGCTCCGTGCACCTGGATTTGACAAGTTCAGTACCTTAAACAAGTCGCGTAAGGCGAAAATACAATATTTAGTCAAGTAGCTGTCGAACTCACAGAATGAAACTGAACGCAATGCCATTTTTCAGCAAGACCGTATACTCGTAGCATCGTCAGTCCACCGCTGATGGCAAAGGCAGTGAAATTGACAAGAAGAGCGGGGTAGTAGTTGCGCTAAGAAGGATAGCACGCTTTTCTGTACCTCTCTTTGTTTTAACTTTCTGAGCGTGTTTTTAATCCAAACATATCATATCTATATGTTTTTGGAATCAGGAACCGACAAGGAATAAGATGAAAGTGTTTTTAAATTGATTTGGACAATTTAATTTTGATAATAATTTTTATATATTTAATTTTCAGAGCTTGTTTTTAATCCGAATATAACATATTTATATGTTTTTGGAATCAGCAAATGATGGAGAATAAGATAAACGTAAATTTGGATCGTTTTATAAATTTTTATTTTTTTTTACAATTTTCAGATTTTTAATGACTAAAGTCATTAATTAATTTTTAAGCCACCAAGCTGAAATGCAATACCGAAGTCCGGGCTTCGTCGAAGATTACTTGACCAAAATTTCAACCAATTTGGTTGAAAAATGAGAGCGTGACAGTGCCGCCTCAACTTTCACGAAAAGCCGGATATGACGTCATCAAAGACATTTATCAAAAAAATGAAAAAAACGTTCGGGGATTTCATACCCAGGAACTCTCATGTCAAATTTCATAAAGATCGGTCCAGTAGTTTAGTCTGAATCGCTCTACACACACACACACACACAGACACACAGACACACAGACACACGCACATACACCACGACCCTCGTTTCGATTCCCCCTCGATGTTAAAATATTTAGTCAAAACTTGACTAAATATAAAAAGGGGATACCAATTAATGTACTCAAATCTGATACGTTATACATGTTCAGCACTACAGTACTACTACAGTGGTATCTGTCAAGTGTCGTAAAAGGACACCATTGGGACATTGCAAATGCCAAATGGCGTTTTATGAGAGCATATATTTTGGCTAAATATGCTGAAACCCCCTTTTTAAGATTCCCTCAATTTTATTTTTAAGAACTCAAATTCTCAGATTTTTAGAGTTCTTAAAATGGGGATTCCACTGTAGACAAGGGTAAAACACCCAGTGCCCTTCATTGAGAGCTCTAGTATGTCGTCTTATCTCATTTGAGGCCTGACATGACAGCTACCACTGTTCTTGATTTTGGACTTTTTTCTTCTTCAATTTTCCCCCTTTTGCTTATTCAGTCAATTTAGTACTAATAGTACTAGTAAGTACATGTACTGATGACTGAATGAGGGTAGGAGAGGATTTTTGTCTCCCTAGCCTGGTATGTGTGTGTGTCTCAGTGTCAGTGTGCAATGATTTGCTCAAAAATGCTCCATAACTATGCTAATTAATCAAATAAAAATTAACCGTTGGGCGGTTTTCTTCATCAAACTCATCAGTGTCAAGAGTCGCAACTTACGTTTGTTGTCATATTTTGTGCGTTCTGGTGGGTATCATATGCATTTGTCGAAGCTGACAAAAAACATTGTATTCAAGTACAGCAGCCTTAAACGTTACACCCCATCGCACATCACATACACCCCTTAGGCAGCATGGTTAGTGGGAGGGCCAATCCTTTTGTGTCAGAGACTGTAGAGTGGACAGTGGACTAACTTTCTCTTTTCAACTTTATCTCTTGTGCCCACCCAACCCCCTCCTCTTCGTCCCTCCCTTTTATCATGTGTTTTATGGTTCTTAGTGCTCTTAGCTCTGGTGGATGAGACTGCAGAGAAAGGTGCTCCACAGTCTCTCTTACTAGCAATCCCTCCTCCTTTACATTACACTGGCAAATATGCTGTACAATAGTTTGCCCTTGTTTTTGGACTGAGGTTGTCAATTGCAGAGCCTATGAAGGATTTTTTTCTGCAACAGTAGAGGTGAGAGTAGTTTTTTTGTCTTTCTCATACAACACCAAGAAAAACTCTGACAGTATTCATCAAAATCAAATTCGTGTTCACATGTTAAAACCGAGACATTATAACAACTAAAAATAAACTAAAACTTTTTTCTTTTTTGCAGTTTAGGACTCAACTTGGCCTACTGTATCGCGAATCAGATATATCGCGATCTAAAATTTGCCCACTTCGCAAAAGCGGCAGCCAGTCTGTTACTTTTTGTGCCACCAAAACATTACATTAACATTGCTTTACCTCCCTAAGTTTCTATGGTCTGTGTTGGTCTGTGTCGAGGATATCTCCGGAAATGCACGAAAACTACCGGTACACTTTTTGCCATAACTTGATATAACATCGATTATTGCAATATCTGCCATTCGAGTACCGCCCAGGGATGTCTGGGTGGCCGAGTGGTAAACGCACTTGCCTTGGAAGCGAGAGGTTGCGAGTTCGACCCTGG